>NW_026136719.1:4110121-4285121 GCF_905237075.1 Dicentrarchus labrax
TTCTCTAAGTCAATATAATGAGAAACCTTTTAATGACTTTGTGATACTAAGTCATTATTTTGAGATAGTAACACATTTGGAACATCAATAGTGGTTTTGATGGACGGGTACTGGAGTTCATCGGACTCGGCTGCGGGAGCATGAAAAAGGTTGGGAACCACTGTGAACCACTGAGCAGCCAATGAGAGCAGCTCAACTCGCAGTACGTCTCCTCCGCTGGACGACAAACTGTCATGGCGACAACCATCACGCCAAAACGGTGCACCACAAACTGATGGGTGAAGCCAACATGCAAAAGAGCAGCCTGGCTCTGTTTGCCCTGAATGCAACATAAACCTAATTAGTATCATTAGTAACATCTGTGTTTACGCTACTATTTCATGTCGAAATGGCTGCTGTGAAAAAGGTCTACTGGATGAATTTGAAAATTCTAAAAAAATGTCATTAAAAAAGGACAACCTTGTTATTTGTTAAGTTACTTATGTTGTTTCCTTTGCCTCCATCTACTGATATGTAGCTTGGTTTTGTTAGAACAGGCCCATCTCCGCTGTATCTGCTGTGTATCTGTTGATGCAGTGGAGTGTAAAGCTCTGATAACACCGACTGTATACTCTACTTTTCTTAGATGCCTGAAAGAGTTTTGTGTGTCCACAGAAGCTTGTATTTCTTCCTATCATTGCACTATTGAAAGTGTGCTTACAGGAGGTTTAATAGTGCGGTTTGGTAACCTGGCCTCCAAAATAATGACGAGATAGTGGGCGACGGGTGCAGGAAAAGAGCACATGCCATTATCAGGAATAACACTCATCCAGGCCAGACTACTGGGTAACCACTCACTTTAATGATTATCTGCAGGCAGTAAGATTTTTCCACAGTCCTTATTTATCTATTTATTTATTTGTTTGTTTGTTTGTTTGTTTGTTTAACAAGGACAGTGCACGTTAATGAACATTGCTGTAAATGTGGCAAACTTAGCGAAGAGGCTATTTTTCATCTGTAGTCTGGAGAGATTTTAACAACAGAACATAAGAGTAAAGGTTATTACAACTTATTTAGATCATTTATAATCATGCAGAACAATAATAAAAAAGAAAAGATAAATATTAATGCTTCTGGAAAAAAGCATCATACAGGACCATTATACTATATATATATACTACTGAAGACATGCAACATAAAGGCTCGTAATACAAGACGCACAAAGCAATCAAAAGGGGCTTTAATAAACCTTCTGCTCATTGAAGTCTGTGTGTGACTGTATACTGTATACTGGAGAGTAGACTGGAGAGTCTTTCACTGAATGGAAATGCTCAGAATTTTAATGGTTCCAAACCTTCAGATGAACTCCAGTAGCCCTTCATCAACACAACCAATCACTGCTGACTATAAAAAATGTACATGGTGTTTTAAAGAAATGTATTTATATGTATGTGTTCAGTCTTTTTTTATATTACAGACTGCACATGACACAGAAAACCACCATCATAGCCTTCATATGGTGTGTTTATATGTTTCTTTTGATGGTAAAAATCTGTATTTATATGGTAAAATATGGATTATAACTTAAAATCTACTGTGCTTATTTTAATGTAAAAGTTCTTGTAGCTTTTTACCATAAAAACATTGAGGATAATAAGAGTGATCTTTTTTTTTTGCATGTTTTATTTCTACTTGTCTTTTACTGTTAATTATACACATCTGTGCTCATTCAGTTACAATATTTTCTTTTGTAAATACACTCATGCATACGTGTTATGAGACCAAGCTGCGAATGGATCGGGCTCACTAACATTAACTTTGCTTACAGTGACAAACTCCCGACTTTTTCCAAAAGATCTGTTTGCCCCAGCAAATTTACCCTCACACTTCACTGACTTCAAATGGAGTGGCATTCAGTGTGTGCGTGGGGGGGGGGTTGTTGCTGTATGTGGGGCTGATGAATAGCAGAAAATGTCCTGGATGCTTCACCCTGTTTTGTTTTTGTAACATTGGCAGTGAACCTGCCGGTGACACTGCAGAGCATTAACTAGGTCCAGAAGCTTGGGGACGTTTCTTGCATTTTGGAGCAGTTTCCAGCGAAGACAAATGCAGCAGGTCAGACATCTATATGTGGTTCTGAGTGAGGCGGCTGGGGCTGAGACAGACACTGAGCAAAGGGACAGATGTAAGGGAGAGAGGCAGCACAGGCTTTGGCAAGGAGGACTCTCAGGCAACTTTATATATATTTTTACCCACTTTTATTCTTTAATCTTGGTTATCTTTTGAAATGTCGCTCATCCTGACTGTGCTGGACAAGCTGGCTTACTTTCTGTCTCTGATAGCGTTTTGTGTCAGTGTGTCTTACAGCTGGCTGAAATGAAACTAGATTCTTCCTTTATATCCCTGAGGTCTGATAATGACTGGCTGTTTTTTCAGTGGATATCTAACAAATGATACTAAGTTTTGAGGGTTGAGTTAGAATGGTTTTACTCAAAACCTGTGGACACCTGACACCTTTGCGTGAGTTTCTGACTCTTTGTTTTACTTTAACATATCTGTATACTGTGTGATCTGTCCTTATCTAGCTCAGGGTAGAAGAGGAGATGTAGCCTTGCAGTTGTTTCTAAGGATTTGGATGCTTACTGTGTAAACTGTTCAAACTCGGTAATTATTGTCCTTTAGGTGTAACTGAAGAAAGTGAGCTCCTTGCCAAAGACCACGATGCTGCAGCGGTGCATCCTGAGGCCGTACCATGTGCTTGCACTGGTGCTGTTTGTGTCAGCCAGTGATGACTTTGACTGGACGAAGAATGAGAGAACGTCTTTCTACTACGGCACCTTCCCAACTGGTACGACACGTCTGACTGCCGAAGTCATTACCAAAGTAAACGCTATAATCATCTGCAAAGTGTTGACATTTCTCATTGTCTTTGCTTTCCTCTGCAGGTTTCTCCTGGGGAGCTGGCAGCTCTGCCTATCAGACTGAGGGAGCTTGGAACATAGATGGCAAAGGAATGAGCATCTGGGATGCATTTGCCCACAAAAAGGGGAAAATATTCTCAAACGACACGGGAGACTCCTCGTGTGACGGCTACTACAAATTCAAGGTGACATGCAAAATAAAATTCAGTCTTGAAATGAATGTTATACCTAAAAATATTATTTACTAAGTTAAATAAAGTGTTTATATCTGTCAGAGTTTCGAATTAAGTTAACTTTGAGATCAGAAAATGTTTATTTTTCCTCACTGTCTGACAGTATATTCAAATATTTTAGATGTGTTGGGCGTCATTTTAGATAAAATTATCCATATTTGGCATCTTTGCAAACTTTGAGATATTCACTAGAATTTAAGAAGGTAAAAAATTGTGGTAAATACACATTCTTATACTTAGACGATGGCAATTGGTACCACTCTTAAGTCTGTATGGTAATATTAAGCTGCAGCTAGGTAATGTTAGGTTAGCTTGGCATAAAGACTGGAAACAGGGGGAAACAGTTAGCCTAGACCAGTTTTTACTTTAGTGAAAAACACTGCACATGCACAAGTGACCCAAATCTGATCTTTTTTTTTGTTCATGTGTGACTCAGATGTGGGGGCTTTTTTTCAGTGTGACCTCTGAAAAAATAAAAAGAAGACAAATTTAGATCCAAGCAATAAATCAGAAATTAATGTTAAGGCTTGCAGTGTGAATGTAGCCTTAGAGGTGCTGGTAGGCAGATTTTTAAACTGTTGAAAAAGAGCTAGGCTAGTCATTTACCTCGGTTTCCCGTTGTTGCGCTAAGTTAAGATCCTTACCTCCTAACTTTAACTTACTCCAAGTTAAGGTTCCTTGAGTTTAAAAGGTTAATGGTAAACTATATCAATGTCAGTTGGTTGTGCTGAACTGTCCATTTAATTACATGGACACCTGTTAAGGAGAGTTTACTGACTGGAAGGAAATAAAACCGATTATTTGTTTTACGGTAAAAAGCTGGCAGCTTCAGTTGCCAGAACTTTAGCATAATAAATATGGTATAACTGTTTCTACTCTTACAGTAAAAGGATATTATACTGTTGATTTTAAGTTTTAATCCATATTTTACCATATAAATAGAAATTGTTACCATGAAATTACCATATATATGCTATGACAGTAGTTTCTGTGCAATTTACAGTCTTACAATACTTAAAAAAGAAAATGTATTCCCTTATAAATTCCTTTAAAATGCCATATAAATAAAGGTTTTGCCATGAGATATCAGTGTTTTACTGCTACAGAAACCTATTTACGGTCTTTTACTGTCATGTACAGATGCAACAATCTTTTATTTTGTCTTTGCCACCAACTGGAACGAGTTTGAAAATATTTTCTGCTGTCTGTTTTTAAGGATGACGTTACCTTGATGAAGGACATGAAGTTCAATCATTATCGTTTCTCCATCTCCTGGCCAAGGATTTTACCGAGCGGACTGAAAAGTAACCGTGGTGGACAACCATATTTTTTTATTTAAAAAAAAATAATAATAAGTGCTGAAATTAATCAAATCAATCACCCGAAAATGAATTTCATTGAACATTAATTTTCATGTGCTGCTTCCAGCTTCCTAAATGTGAGCACCCTTTTTTTCTAAATTGTCGTACATTAAACACTTTTGGGTTTTGGATCACTGGTTGGACAAAACATACAATCTGAAGATGTCACCTTGGGCTCTAACAAATTGTGATGGGCATTTTAGAAAAAAAAAAAAAAATATATATATATATATATTATATTACTAAAGACATAATCAGATGAATCAAAAAAAAATAATAATCCACAGATGAATCCGCAAAAATGCTAATTTTAATTATGTTATATTTGATGAAAGTGAATATATTGATATTAAATTCATCTTTCACTGGAAACTCTTTTAGGTGAACACATCAACGAGAAAGGAATCAAATATTACAATGACCTGATTAACATGCTGCTGGACAATAAGATCACACCCATTGTTACCTTGTACCACTGGGATTTACCTCAGGTGAGCATCAAACGTGTGGTTTTACTGACTGGAAGCTACAGTGTGGACACTAACACGGTTTCACTCCCCCAGGTCTTGCAGGAGAAGTACGGCGGCTGGCAGAACGTCAGCATGGTGAACTACTTCAACGACTTTGCCAACTTGTGCTTCGAGAGATTTGGAAACAGAGTGAAGTACTGGATCACCTTCAACAATCCGTGGGTACGTCAGGTTGAGGGAAAATGATGCATTCACTGTCTTGTGAACAGATGGAATGTATTAAAAGTACTGATGGTCAGTGCTATAATGCTGTATAACTTGGGATTTTTCCATTTTTGTTATTATTTCATCATGAGCCTGAGCATGCATCCAAATAATTCTTAATGATCTCCCAAAGTCTAAAGATTTGATGTGAGTCACATAAAAAAAACACAAAAATGAATTGGCTACCATTTCGATAATCCATTAATAATAAATATTTTTTGCTGTACGTCAGCTTCTTTGACACGTAATGTAATAATTAGCTTTAATGGAAAAAAACTTTCAACTTTAGTGGTAACATCTGTATAAAGAAGATGCAGTTAAGTCAGTCAGTAACACATTTTAATATAAGTCTAACACACTTACTAGTTTAAACTTCAATTAACTGAATGAAATTAGTACAATTAACTTAATTTACCCAACTTACCTTAACAATAAATACTTGAGTTACCTCTACTCAAATCAAATATCTTTTATTGTTGTTAACAAACTTAAACAGTTTAAGGTTACTCATTTTCCTCAAACAGTTTGAGTTGAACAAACTCATCAGGTTTTACTATATATTTTAAAGTGTGTCGTGTTGTGCTTTCAGTCCATCGCTGTGGAGGGATACGAAACGGGGAGCATGCACCCGGACTGAAGCTAAAGGGAACGGGAGCTTACAAAGCTGCCCACCACATCATCAAGGTAAGCTGACGGGTTGTGTCCAGTTCGGTGTTGTTCTGTTAACATGAAGGACGGGATCAACCTCAATGTCTTCTTTTATTTATGTTTATCTACTACATTTACAACAAGGTTATTATATAGTTAACTAAAACTAAACTAAAACTAGGTGTGAAAATACATTTTAGTGAAAATAAAAACTAACTGAAATGATATTGTACTAAGTAAAAATACATTTAAAATATACAGGAAATGTCTTCAGTTTTAGTCTTTTGTCAGTTTAGTCAAACACAACAAGCACGAGGAGCCCTTGGTACATAAACCTCCCCCCCAGTATAATTTAAAAACTGATGACTGGTGAATATGTTTATTGAGACTGGGACATCCTCTGAACTTCCTCAGCCCTGACCTCCCATATTATAATTTAAATAACTTAATAAACATTTTTAAACAATAAAAACTGAACTTAAACAAACAACTCTTTCCTGGAAACTAAACTAAATGTCTTTTAAACAGGCACATGCTAAAGTTTGGCACACGTATGACATGCAGTGGCGAAGCAAACAAAAAGGTAAAAAAAAAAACCCACATTTTTGTTTACATTTTGTTTTTGTTTGTTTGTGATTGAAGTCAAAGAGAAACTTCCTCCATTCTGGGCAGTAACGTTTCTCTGTGTGTGTCAGGCCTGATTGGGATCTCGCTAACGGCTGACTGGGGGGAGCCGGTGGACATCACCAACCAGAGGGACATTGAAGCAGCAGAGAGATACATCCAGTTCTACATGGGATGGTTTGCTACTCCCATCTTCAATGGAGACTATCCCCAGGTTATGAAAGATTACATCGGTACGTCAAGGTCAAATGCAAACATTTATATTTCAAACAAAGTATTTTGGTTGGGAAAAGAACTTCTTGTTGGATCATCGAACAGCTTCTGAAAATCACCACCACCAACACCGTTCCTGTGTCAGAATCTGGGGGCTGTGTAACTTTGCATTTACATTTAATAATTTATTAGACGCTTTTGTCCAACACAACCTGCCTCAAAAGTGTTCTGATGTAATCTCAAACAATCACATCAATATTTGCTTGGAAAATCCATCAAATGAAGATATTTAAACTAAAAAACATTACATTATAGTGGCATTCAAAGTAATAATTGAATAGAAATATAAAGAGCATTAGAAAATAGTTTCTTCAGAGATTTTTCCAAATGAGTGTATTTTTTATTGAACTAAGTCTAAAATGAGGCCAGTTTTTTAAACAATAAAGAGAAAAAACCCTCATTGTTTGACCTGGGGATCATAACAATGGTTCACAAGTTGCCATTACATATCATACTCATGTGAGTAACTTATAGTATATGTAAAACACAGATTAGTGTAATGGCTTCAACAAATGGTCACAAGTCAAAAGGTTTGGAAACCACTGCAATATGTGTATGAAAGACCAACTGTGTCCCATCTGTGTGCAGCTTTATGTGTCTTATTTTCATTGTACAATCCCTTGAACTTTCACCTTCAGGCAGGAAGAGTGGCCAGCAGGGCCTGGGAGCCTCTCGGCTGCCCGTCTTCTCGCCTCAGGAGAAGAGTTACATCAAGGGAACCTGTGACTTCCTGGGCCTCGGACATTTCACTACTCGCTACATCACCCTGAAGAATTACCCATCAGGCATCGGAGACAGCTACTTTGCAGATCGTGACCTTGCAGAGCTGGTCGACCCGCAGTGGCCTGATCCTGGCTCTGAGTGGCTCTACTCGGTTCCCTGGGGCTTCCGACGCTTGCTGAACTTTGTAAAGGTACACGACACAAATCTGAATAAAATCCAGATATCCAGCTGAGATTTACTGAACATAGAATGAAAGGGTTTAGGTTTCTGAGAGGAAAATGTTATTTAGCATGTAGGTGATGATGCAAGTTGGGCTCTCACAACCATCAAAAGTGAACTGATAAAAGAATTTAGAGCCAAATTAAAATAGAGATTAAAAGCTTTTTAAAAAGCAATGAATGCCTTTGAAACTACTGGAATAGTTTGTATTTTTTTTAAAGTTATCTGAGAGGATCGATACCACTCTCTGTATGTACGTACGGGGCTAGAGCCAGGAGGTGATTAGCTTAGCTTAGCATAAAGACTGAAAGCAAGGGGAAACTGTTAGCCTGGCTCTATGAAAAATACCCCTAGGAGCAACTCTAAAGGCCAATAATTAATAATAAGTTAAATCATTTTTGTTTAATTACAAACAATTTGTAGTTTCAGTTCTAGTTTTGATGTGTAATTAGTTATTGGCAAACAATGATTATCCATACATCAAGCACGTTCACTGTGTATTTTTGAACGTTGGAGAGAGTCTTTATGCTAAGCTACACTAATCCTAACTAACTCCAGCTCCAAACTCCAAACAAAGAGTGGCACTGATCCTCTCATTTGACTGTAAGAACACAATGACATGAACATATGAGTATGTATCCCCTCAAACCTGAATGTAATGTCTCCGTAACAGACTCAGTATGGAAACCCGATGATATACGTGACAGAAAACGGCGTGTCAGAGAAAGTGCTCTGCACCGACCTCTGTGACGACTGGAGAGTGAAGTACTTCAAAGACTACATCAATGAAATGCTCAAAGGTGAAAAAGCTGTGAACACAAAGATAACGGTACATGATTGAGTGTCTGTCAGATTTTATACGACCAACAAATGTGCTTGTTTTTGTCCGTGGTTAGCTATCAAGGACGGAGCGAATGTGAAGGGTTACACTGCCTGGTCTTTCCTCGACAACTTTGAGTGGGATGAGGGATACTCCGAGAGGTTCGGACTCTACTATGTGGACTTCAGGAACAAAAATAAGCCGCGCTACCCGAAGGCCTCGGTCCAGTTCTATAAACGCATCATCAGCTCTAATGGCTTCCCCAATCAGAGAGAGGTAAACTCCGAACGACACATTACAATAAACCCTCTGGAGCATGGAGCATTTAAGTGTTAAGAGTTTGTCTGATCTTTACAGGTGGAGAGTTGGAAGAGGAAAGCCGTGGAGACTTGCTCCTCCAGTAACCAGCTCCTGGCTGCAGGTTAGTACAGTAAAGCATTCACAGTGTACAAGCTAGGTGGGGCCAAACAAAGGAAAAATCTGTCTCAAGCTTGTTATTCCGCGATCTAACAGGGTTTTTCTTTGTTTTGCCCCTCCAGCTAGAAGAAAATCCCAGGGAAATCAGGAACATGCAGGAATGCAAAAGGCTTGGCCAGTGCATGATGAAGTTTAGGTACACAAGTTGTTTCTGAGTGAGATCTCTCGACAGTGTTTATACTACTGTATACATGTACTTCATTTCAGTGCGTTTTACTCCACTTTATTTGTGACTTTATAGATTAAGACACATTGTTTCAGCCCCACCATAAATAAAATAGCTTCACCTTAGCTCCACCTCGACCACAGCAACATTAAAATGCCACTTCACGCAGAACACAACTATTATCAAGGTGCATTTCTTTTCGATTTCCTCTTAGCCGTCCTCAGCAGACGGAGTTTGCTCAATCACCATACAATGTTTACTTCCTGTTGCCAGTAGGTGGAGCTATGACAGTGACTGAATATTGGCATGTAGATGTGTTCAGGGTGGGACCATTGACAGAATATATATCTTATCAGACATGTGCATTATGGTGCAGATCGGACTACACTGTTTCGTGCCACAGACACAACCTTTGTAGATTTTGACCAAGATGGTCTTTAGACTTCACGGACATATTTGAAGTAAATCGGATCAAATTATTATATCATCAATATACTGTCAAGAATATTGACTAACCATGAGGAAACTCCCTCTGTGGAGGAAAACAATGAGATGTGTGTTTGGTGTTTTGGGGGGGGTTAGGAAGGCCGGGGAACCAACCCAGAACTCCAGGGCCCTTTAAAAACGTCTGAACTGTAATAAATCTATAGGATGCATTGATTTTCCTGTATGTTTTCAAGGTCCATGGGAGCCTTTTCCACCGATCTGAAGCTGGAACTGTAACACACACATTACACATGTTCACTCACATTTCCCTTTGTGTGTTTCAGATCCGCTGATAGGCCACATGGAGATGGTTACAGAGATTGTGGTTCCCACAGTGTGCACGCTCTGCATCCTCCTCAGTGCCGTCTTCCTCATGTTCCTGCTGCGTGGACGCCTCTGAACACACACACACACACACACACACACACACACACCCTCCGTCAGTGGCCTTGTGCAGCAGAAGAAATGAATCTGAGAGTGACTTCAAAGCTGTAAAACTTTATCCTGTCCAGAGCATTTTGTTGATTTAACTGTCCTGCTGTTCTGTTTTGAATAATCTCTTCAGTCCAAATAGCCGGTACCTGTCACACCTCTGGAAGAAGAATGAACTCAAGCTTGACATATTACCATTTATTTTATTATTTTTTAACAAACTGGTCTTGTGTGGTTTTTGAAGTAGCAAAGTTTTATAGGCTACTCGAGCTGCAGAGAGGAGATGGTTTATTGTCAACAAGTTTGTAACATTAAGAAATAAGAGTGATGGAGAATAAAGTGTTGTACTCTCTGTGGATCATAAACTTCAATTAAACATTTTTAAGACTGAGTTGGTGCCGATTGTTGTGTGAGAAAATAGTTTTCTGTGTAATTTTGTCAAAAGGAGGATTTATAGAACAGCGTTTTACCTTTCAAATTAAAAGCCCTGCAACTGGACACAATGAGTGTCTACTGTGCCTAACCCATTATTATTTTGTCGTTGTGTTTTGTATTATTACATTGTTTGACATTGTATTATTTTATTATAATTTAAGGTTATTGCATTTTGTTGTTAAGGTATCTAATATCTTAAGCTTATAATTTAATTAATTAATTTAAAGACAGGAGATTTTACTCATTTCTGTCCAATAGTGCTGCAGGACAGAAATGAGTAAAATTATGGAGTTAAACTACATTTAAGACACAAACAACTATTACTCGGTAAAGCGCCACAGCAACTCTCTCAGGAAAATTATAAATATCTATTAGAAATGTAAAAAAAAAGCAGCAATTTAACAGATAACAAAAAATGTCTGAAACCAGATCAACCACAACTTAAATGGAAGAATACAATTAATTAATATTTATAAAATGGAGGTCCTAAATCATAAGATAAGTAATCTTGTTACTGTTTGACATAAGATGGAAGAGTATATAAAAAACTTATATTCTAAACAAAAAGTTATATACTTTAAGATACTTCCTGAGCCTGTTATTATTATTATTATTATTATTATTAATAATTTTAGAGGATGGGATTGTGGGGCAGGAAGGAACTTACTGTAGTCATGAACATAATGTTGGTTGTTTACTATATTTTTACTATAACTACTGTAAGAAGTCACACTTCAATAAATAAAGAGAATAAAAAAATAAAGACAGAAAAATAATGATTAAATACACAAATTAATACATTTACTACAATAGCTCGTCACATCATCAACCGTATGTTCACTTTAACCATTAATTATTGGTCGCTACCTGACAACATTAGTAATGACAGGAAATGTGCTTAATAACTGACATTTTTATTTCAAAGAAAGTGTTTAAGTCAACGGTCTCTATTTTATTGAAGTAAAAGTAGTAAACTGATCATAAACAGGACAGGAGTAAGTGATAAAGCCTGAGGAGGTGGGCAGTGGACTCTACTTCAGTCTGCAGCCTCAGTACATATAACCTGTCCTTAGTGAAAATATTGATATTGATTTGGGGACAGTCACATGGCTGATAACGAGCTACTGTTGCTGTTAAACAAACTGTAAAACCGTACGCTGTGTTATTGAATTATTTCCTGATAACGGACACCTCGTTGGGCATTATCCCGTTTATACCACGGTCTCTTCCCAAAGAATGACCTCTCTTTTATTTATGCAGGATAAGCTTCTAAGCTGATAAAATTATAATGAAAAATGTTTTAGTGTAAATAACTGAACTTATGTTCAAATCTAATGTATTAGATAATGAGGGTTTATAATAACTATTATTTAAAAGCTGTATATAGTGTACATATTTATAACTATTATTCTTATTTTTCTATTTCTATTATTCTATTTTTATTTTGATGTGTATTTTCTTATATTTTGTGTATCTGCTGTAACAAGTGACTTTTATTGTGAAGGATCAACAAAGTCGATCTCATCTTCAGCGTCATGTCTGTGGACTTTATTTTGAAAAACAAAGCTTCGCCCCGGAAGTTGGTGTCGCTAGCTCTTGCGCTGCCGCTTCGCCGCCGGACATCTGGTAAGGAAACTATAGCAACATTAAGTTTTAACTCAAATAAAAGTAGTTTATATTATATATTATCATCATGTTGGAGACTCGCGGGTTAACTCGTTATGTTCACTGACAGGACAGGACCCGAAGTGACGCGGTAGCTCGTTAGCTTAGCAGTCTTTACTCTTTGTGTTGAGTTTACCGCCATCTGTGTATTCAGGACGATACCATCTGTGAGCTAACGGAGGGGGGGGGGATTGATATCGGGGCCGATATTCGTGTTTGTTATCGACAATTAGTGACCAAAATAACTTATAGCAACACTAACTTTAACAGTCAGCCACTTAAATATGGAAATTCTGCTACACAAAGATTATAATTACATATAATTACACACAGGTTATTAATATTTGACCTGTGCTGCACATTAATAGCCCCGTCTGTATTTCTGTCACTGTACATAAAGTTGTATAAAGTATAAAATAAATATAACTCTTATTATGTTTTCATTATATCTTTATTATTCTTCTATTTAATGTGTATTTTATTATCTGTTGTTGTATCTGGAGCTGTGTGGGATCAATGATGTCTAACATAAATAACATAAAGAGCATTTTTAATGTAGTTATTTGAGGTGAATCTACATTTAACAGCTTTATATTCTAATAAATATAAAATGCATCATATTTTATAGGACTCGTATATTATAAGGTAAAATTTGTGTACTTAAGTACGTCCACCTAGGGATGCACGATATATATCGGGGTTGATAATAACATATTTATATTATTAATAATGGTTCAGTTAATAGAAAGATTTTCTTTATTGATCCCAAGCAGTGAAAGTCTTTTGTTACAGCAGCAGGTTGTCAGACATTGTTTGAGTTAATCTGCTGTTTTCATGGTTGTCCTTCAGTACATGAACTTCTGTAGTCAGCCAGTGGAATTAACATCCTTGTGGCTCATTCAGGTTTCTCCTTCTCTCCGGGAATCACACACCATGTTTGACCCGCTGGAAAATGACCTGGATGACATTCCTGACGAAGGCTTGGAGGATGAAGCTTTCCCTCCCCTCCCGCCACCTCACTCCCCGGGCCACGGAGGACGAGACGAGGGAGACCCTTTCGGTGAGAGGCTGCGGTCAAAATCCATCAACCGGGAGAATATTAAAGATCATTAAACCAGTTCATAGCTAGAAGTTGGAGAAAGTTATTGTATAATGACATTTATTATTTGAAAGAGTGGCTCCTATACGGCCCTGTTGTATAAGTGTCCTGTCCTGTGTGCGGGTCATACAGGGGAGGAAGACGGCGATGCGTCCAAGCTGGCCGACGTCCCTGCTGCTAAAAGGAAAGGAGTGAAGAGGCCGCAGCCCAAGCTGGACTCTAACAGGTACCTCACACGTCAGTGCTTGTATACACGAAGGATTTAAAGGGGTTAAAATGCAGAGTGGAAGCAGTACAGCGAGATGTCGCCTGATGGTGGAAAGTTTGTTTTCTGCTGACCTGTGAGTTTTAAATTACCCCAATTTATTTAAAAGAAACCTAAAAAAAAACCCTTTAATTTAACAGAAACGCAGCTACAGATTCAGTTATTGAAGCTGCATTAAAGTTAAAATCTAAAACTGCTCCAATCCATATTTTTACATAATTAATGCTCCAAATGACTTTTGTTGTTCACAGTGAATATTTAGCTGAGTGTGTTGTTGTGGTTGATAAATACTTGCACAGCAGTGTTATTGTACACGCAACAAACACTTTCTATTTCTTTTAATAGGCGAGGAGATAAATATTCTGTAAAAATCTAATAAATTCAGTTTAATTTGAGCTGTTATGTGTGGGCTGTGGCTAAAGTAGTGCTAGTGTAGTGTCTCATAAACTACTGATAATGAACCTGAGTCACTTCATCATGAAGTTATGAACGACTGGGAGCAGCCAACATACCCGAGTAGCCAATAAAGTCAGTTAATGTTATTTTCTATCAGCTGGTGATCAAACTTACAGTGTTCACTCTGAACTCTTTTCTTCAGGCTGGTCTCAGAAAGAGGACTTCCAGCTCTGCGAACACTGTTTGAAAACGTCCATTTCAAGGGCAAAGGACACGAGGTAAGAGCTGACAGACAGACAGACAGACAGACAGACAGACAGACAGGTTACCGAAGCAGAGGACTGTGGAGCAGCTCATACGTTACCACACTGCATACATTGAGCCAGTGTTTCATGGTGTTTGGGTGTTTTGTCCAACCAGGCTGAAGACCTGCGGCTGCTGATGAAGAAGATGGAGAACTGGGCCCACAGGTTGTACCCCAAACTGCAGTTTGAAGACTTCGTTGACAGAGTGGAGAAGCTCGGCAGCAAGAAGGAAGTGCAGGTGGGAAGAAGACTGATGCTAAATGTTTCAGTAAAGTGTCCTTTTACTCGTACAGCGCAGTATTTAATGAGTGACCTTTCCCTCCTGCGGCAGACCTGTCTCAAACGGATTCGACTGGACATGCCACTGACACATGAGGACTATATGGGTAACGATGGTAAGAGATAAAACAGAATATGACTGAATGAGCTTCACATTAGTGACATCGTTCAGTCTCTTTTAAACGTGTTTAGTGTTGTAAAGGTCAGATCGACTCTTCCTCTGTAGGTGAAGAAGCGGCGGCTCCTGAATCGCACATCTTCGGGGATCCGGATCCGTTCAACAGCACGAGCTTCTCTAACGACCTGCCGATCCACTCCACCCCGGCTCCGGCCGCCCCGCCTGCTCCCTCTCAAACCTCCCTCTCCCCGGCTGCCCCCTCCCCAGCTGCCCCCTCCCTGACTGAGGAGCAGCGTAGACGCATGGAGCTGAACAGACAGCGCGCCCTGGAGAGGAAGCTCGCCCGCCAGCAGCAGCAAACAGGTGAGTTCAATAGATTCGTCTTTATCACACATTGGAGACACAGTAAAAGTAAAAATAATAATGATTGAAGTTGAAGTTTCACTGTTTCTGAAACATTCAGCGTCACTGTGAGTAACTCTTCCTGCTGCTCACCAGATCCCTCAGACTCTCAGACTGTTGACTCAACCACGACAGCGGATGAACCCACGTCTGTCTCCTCTTCAAACGCCCTCAACAGCTCCAGAGATCAGCATGAGGAGGTGGAGGATTTACACCTGGAGCCAGTCAGCAGCACACAGCAGCCCAGCCAGCTTCCACACAAAGACTCTGAGCCTCCTGCTGAGTCACCTGCTGAGTCACCTGCTGAGTCACCTGCTGAGTCACCTCAGCGTGAGAAAGAGGAAGAAACCAAACCCAGCGAGGTCCATGAGCCCGGCGACGGGTGTGAGGACGGAGAATGAACACTTTATGCAGCAGTAAATGGCGGAGTTTAGTTTGGTTTCACAGTTTCCAGTTATTGTACCAGGTGTTACTTGTAAATATCCACATGAACCTTCAGGCTAAAACACACCGGCGGCGCAGCGCGTCGTCTCCTGGAGCCGGTCGGCAGCCTCGTGGTAACAGCAGGTCTGCACTGATGACCAATACGCAGTGGCTGGTACACATTTCCAACAGCAGGTGGTGTGGTCTTCTCTTTAAACGGGATTTAAACTCGCCTGAGGAGCCAGCTGATGTCATTTGTGTCATTACAGTTTAGAATTTGAGGTGCGGCGATGCTGGAAACAGGACAGTGGTGTGACGCGACGTCCCGTATAGAAATAATAGGGGCGGCTGTTGTCGTCGGTGTGTTTTAGCCTTAAATGTCAGAAATGTCAGTGTTATTAAACCCTTCCTACCTGCAGTTAACAGCACCGCGTTATGTTCATCAGTGGAGCGTGAAAGGTCGCTGCAGTAACATTAAAACCTTTTGTTCTCTGAGGAAGTGTCTGTAAAACTGATGTTTTATCATTGATCCATCAGGACATAGTTAGTGACAAACCGTAAACATTTCTGTATAAATGTTCTTTGTTTAAGGACACTCAGGTCGACATTAACTACAGGTTATAAACTGCTCTTTAACCCTCGTATTCGTCTTCCCATTTACTGTGCACCTGTTGTCCTCCTGTCTCTAGTTCGACTGTTTATAAAGTATAAAGTGTAAAATGATCACGCCATTCTGTGTTCCATATTTTTAGCCAGCTTCATTCCAACTCATTACCACAAATTTTAAACTTCCTTTACACCTCAGTAAACCTCATATACATTAAATTATACCATGTTTTTGAACAAAATAAGCAGAAATGATTAGTTACTTTGGACAACCACTGACTGGTATATGTCAAATATTAGCCAGGATATTGACTGATTCAATTGTATTTATAAATCAGAGAGCAAACAAATAGGATTTAAATATTTATTTCAAAACACCTTATTTTATCTACTTTATAAAATCAAAAACACAGGAAAAAAGCCTGTCTGTCTGTCTGTCTGTCTGTCTGTCTGTCTGTCTGTCTGTCTTCATTTGCATGAGTGGTAGGTTACGATGCTGTGGGTTTTGCAAATATGTGCATCGCATTTTTTGCACCGGTGCTGGTTTTGTTGTCACTTGTGCAGAATCGGCACCTCTTCCTTGTAGGTGATGGGTGAGGAGGAGGAGCAGCAGCTGGGTGAGGAGGAGCAGCAGCTGGGTGAGGAGGAGGAGCAGCAGCTGGGTGAGGAAGGACAGCTGCAGAGGTCAATGCCTTGACCAACCTGGCAGAGGCTGGCGAGCGGGGAAGTACCTGGCGTCGTGTCATGAGAGGTGTCGCAAGTTCTCTTCCAAGTTCCTCAAGGAACAGCCTCCTCCTGTGGCACCTCCTCCTGTGGCGCCTCCTCCTGTGGCGCCTCCTCCTGTGGCATCTCCCCTGACTCCAGGTTGGGTCGATCTCTCTCCACAGCACGAAGGAGTTGTACGCAGACACATCAAACATGTTGTAGAATACTGTCGGGCCAACGGGCTGTCATCCGTTTACAGCTGTATACACTGGTGACCTGCAACAACTCATTCAAAACTGAATCCTTCTTTTCTTACACAAGAATGCGTTGACCTGAACGAATATCTACCTTATCAATATACCGTGTCAAGGTTGTGGACTCCCCCCTTGTTCTTGTTGTAGTGTAGGATGATCTGGGGCTTTTTGTCCTGCGCGGCACTAACTGCAGTGTCCCGATGCAGAGTGCTCATGAGAACACACTCTTCCTCTTCTTGGGGCAGTAGGAGACGAGAGCGTGCGTGTCAGTGAACACGAACTGGGAAGAGAGTTTGGCCCTCTCTCTTGTCGCCAGCAGTGCAGGGGGAAGCTCTGGTTTGTTCTTCCTCACTGTTCCCACCATGGCCAGCTCTCTCCTCAGGAGCTCCTGGCCAAGGGCATAGGGCGTGAAGAAGTTACCGCATGTGATGGTGTGTCCCCGAAGACCCTCTGTCACCTCCAGAACCACGAGCCGGCCCTGATTCTTCTCCGGCTGGCCATCCGCAGGTCTGCCTGTGTACACCTGCATGTTCCAGGCGTAGCTGGTCTGGGCATCGCAGGCTACCCAGATTTTGATGCCGTACTTGCTGCGTTTACTCGGCATGTATTGCTTGAATCCACAGCGACCTCTGAACGGGACCAGGCGCTCGTCCACTGTCACATCAGTGCCGGGATTGTACATGAGCTGCAGGCCACACACCCACTTATCCCACACCTCTCGGATGGCTGCAGGTTTGTCTCTGGCACGGCGCTCTGGTCTGGTGTCGCGATCATCAAAACAAAGGATTCTAGAGATGATGTGCAATGTCTTCAGTGGCATGGTGGCTCGGAAAATTGCCCTCCCAGACTGAGCGTGCCACAGGCTGGACGTGGCCTCTTTACTGGACCGGTAGACACCAGCGAGAATCAGAAGACCCAGGTATCCCTGTAGATCTGTTTTGTCCATCTCCTTCCAGTTATCACCACACACACACGACGCCCCTCCTGGCTGGTCATTTGCAGCACTATCTTCTCAATGTTCTCCTCCATAAACAACTCAAAGGTAGACTTTGTCTCTCGTGCTGACAGCACACCTTGTTGGCCCTCTGGGGCTCCTCTCTCCCTCTGCACCCAACATACGCCGTCCGTCACTCAGAGGAACGGAGGACCAGAGAAGATTTCCATCTTTGGATTGGAAAACATCTTCATTTTCAGCAGGGTCCTCTTCATCGCTTGATTCCTCCTCGTCAGTTGGAGCATAATCTTCGTTTTCAGTGATGTTCTCTTCCTCTTCTTCTGCAAGTTCTTCCTCATCTCTCTCCTCCTCCACAGGGCTCAACATGAAGTCAAGAGCCTGTGATACAGTGTAGGTCCTCTTCATCGCGCTGTCTCAGAGTGAAATGTGAAATACCCCGAGGATGCTGGACTTACAAGCTCAGTTTTTTTGTGTGTGTGTTGTGCTGGAAAGCGCAATAGTGTGACCCATTGCACCACTCAATGTGGCCAGGTCAAATTGACCTGGGAAGACCACAGGTGTTATGAATTCTAATAATAAAGCACAGCAGGGAACCGTCCATGTCATTTTCAAGCAATTTTATGGAAGAAAACCAAAGTTATGACAGGACCGGAGACAGGATGAACCAGCGAAGCACTTTGTTATCAGTAGTTTTTAAATGTAAATAGCTCAAATGATTCATTAATTCCTCAATCATTCATCCTAATAAAGAATCACCAATGTTGTTAAAATACCACTTAATGTCTCAGTGTGTGTCTACTGCAGTTTAATAACATGAACAAATGAATATCAGTTACTTTACTCTGCAGTTCTTCTCTATTTATATAATAACCAAAGTCAGATTCAGCATATTTCTCCTCATTTAATATCAAAGACTCTTTAAAGAGAAAGCATTTATCATTTATATCATACAAAGTTTACAGATAATAAACTGCAGAAGAGTTCATTAGTAAAAGTGTCCTGATGTAGGTTCATATATTTCCAGCAGTCATCTGTGATATTTAAAAACCGTCGTGCTCTTCAGTGTCTTCACTTCCAGCTGTGTGCGTGTTGCTGCCGCTCTACATCTGTGCGGCCATTTCCAGGTCCATGAGAGCCAGCTCCCTCACCTCCTCCAGGAGGGAGTAAAGATTGGGAGTTTTGCTCTGGCTGAACTCTCTCTCCTCTCTGGAGAGTTTGGGCCGGCGGGCCGCCACCACCTGGGCCTGCTGGTACGCCTCCTCGGCCAGACGCACCACCTCCTGCACCAGCTGGCTGCGGCCCTGCGAGCGCGGCTGCTGCGGCTCGCCGCTGCAGTGGCGTTTGTTGCTGATCACCTCGAGCTTCAGACTGTCTGGGTGGCAAGATGACGAGTGGACAGAAATACGAACCTGTGGACGGCAGAGGATTGTTAATATTCATCAATATTATCTGTCAAATCAATAAGAAATGATTATAAACACATTCATTTCTGCCTTTATGTGCATTTGTTATTCCTGTAAGTATAATTAAGTAAAATAATCCTAAACGTTACACTGGACCTTTAAATAGTCCACATCCGATATGAAATACGTTGACTGTGGTGACTCACGGTGATGTGGTCGAACAGCCTGAAGGTGGCGGTGCCGCAGGCGGAGGTGGTGGTGATGTGGTCTGGGTATTGTCGTACGGAGCCGCTCTGCCACTCGCAGCTGCCGTCCTGTCCCACAGCGACCACCAGGCCCTCTCGGTCCTTCACGTACACCGGCCCTTTCACGCCATACCTGGAAAGAGCAGAGGCGCCGTCAGGGCTACAGGAACCAACGGGCTCGGAGCCACAGACAGGAAGTAGTGCTACTCGTTTTCTTACTCTGGGACAAACACCAACATGCCGTTGTCTCGGATGGAGTAGATGACAGCGTCCGCCACGCAGCGCGGGTCCGTCTGAGGGTCTCGTTCTTTGAAGTAGAGACACTGGAACAGAACTGTGGACAGCTTCTGGGCGTGCTGGGCCGCCTGGAAAGGTCCCGCAGAGGTCACAAGAGTTTATTTTACAGTATATAGAAAGCAGTGAATCATAGAACCAGTAAACGGCACTGACCACGTTCCTGCTGTTGATATGATAAGCCGTTTCTTCCAGTTCTTTGTAACCGACTAATGCTTTACAAGGGTCCACTCCTCTGTCCACGTCGATGGCCGCGGTGAGAAGGCGGTGGACCACGATGTCGGCATAGCGACGGATGGGTGAGGTGAAGTGTGTGTAGCGGTCCAGAGCCAGACCTGAGAGAGAGAAACCAGCACAGTTCTTTTATTTCATCATTTTAGTCTAAAGAATCTTATTTTTTAAAGGTTATATATATGAAAACATTAAATCATTAATATATGAACAAACAGCTGTTCTCTATATACAGACACAGAGTCACATGGTGTCTCTCTCCCTCTGCCTGTGTTGTATCGCAGCCTCTCTGTGGTTTGTTTCCATAGCCGGTCTGCTCCGACTGAAACTGCTGTTTTTATCATCTACGTCGGTGAATTAAGGATTTATTTCCACCAAACCAGAGTTGGTGATTGTTGGAAACACTAACAGAGACGCTTTTAATGAGTTTGATTCTGTTTCTGTCCACTTTGAATGAAGTTATTATGTTAAGATGATCAGTGGCAACAACAACAACTTATAGTGGACGGACTTTGATGGGTGCATTTGTCCCCAAGGATTAATGTTAGTTTACGCTGCGACTATCAAAGATGGTTTTGCTCAGTTTTTATTTATTTTACAATTACCTGCTGAGTAAAATTACTAGTTTTGTCGATGGCGTCAGGTCATCTGTAGCGCCCATTGCTTTGGTCTGAGATGCTCTAATGTGATCTATCAGCAAGTTAATTCCGTATATATAACCTTTAAATATTCACATTGAATCATGGAAAAAAAGAATTCAAAAGCCTCATTTGCAATAAAAAATAAAAACAAAGACACAAAACAAAATAAACAACAAACTACAAAATAAAAGCAAAAGATATCACGTAGGTATTGTTTGGTGTACCGTAATGGTAGTACTGGTCTTGGGACTCAAGACCGGTGCAGAAGTACAGAGCTTGTGACATGGCAGTAGTGGCCATCATCCTCAGCACCCTGTTCACCAGCGGGTCCTGTGGGTCCACGGCCCGGTCCAGAGATTCAGCTAAAGCCTTGTTGGTCCTGGAGGGACAGAATTACCCGTTCACAGATCAATCTCTGCAGCAGTGTTCTGTGCCGACAGTTATCATGTTGTGTAAGTTTGAATACATTGACTCGGTTGAGCTGTAGATTTTCATTTCCAACATGTGAAACTAGTAAAAACACCCAGTGTGAACCTCCTCAGCCTCCACGCAGGACACTCATAGAATAACTAACCCGGTATCGATGGTGAATCCCGCGGCCGTGGCGCTGTCCACCAGCTCTCTGAAGAAGTCCTGCCGTGGTGGCGGGTGACGCCTCAGCAGGGCCTGATGAGGGAAGGTCTCCTGGATCTTGCGCGCAACCCAGTGGTTGGCGTAAATCATGCACTCGGCCACGGTCTCGTGGACCTCCAGGGGCTGACGGGGGACCAGGGCTGTGATGTTCCTCTCTTCATCCAGCTGGGCACGGACCTGAGTAGGGATGGAGAAATAGTTTGAGACAAAGATGAAAAACCACAACCTGAAGATATTCAGTTCACTGTCATAAAGGACTAAAGAAAGCAGAAAATATTCACATTTGAGAAGCTGAAATCAGAGAATTTGGATGCTTGTTTCTTAAAAAATGTTTCAAAACGATTCAACAATTATCAAAAATGCTGACTAATCATTGCAGCTCTAATGTGGATGAATCCGCCGCTGAAAATAGTCCCCAACAAATGTAACGTTTCCTCCCGGTTGAGTAACTTTTACTAAAAACTACGGTGACCCAACATTTATTTATTTTTTAGACTTGGAGCTGAGACAGACGGAGGAGGGAAGTCTGAATATTCACATTTATGGTTTTGGTCTTATCTTTAAAGACATGGATGTAGTCCTCAGAGTCATTTATCCTGGTTGAAAAGGTCTACAATAAAATAATTATTATATACATTTTAAAACATTTAGTTTTGACTCGACTTTCTCACTGACATTATCTCACAATGACATATTCTCAAACTACACCCGGAAGCGAACAGACACGCTCATTTTGTACAACCTGCAGTGTTTGGCCCAACTGATGATACAATAATACAACATCTGTCACACATAAGACAGTTTATTAGAAAGCGTCTTACAGATGAACCACAGGAAGAATTCATCTCTTGTGTTAACAGCTGACCAACCAACCATCGCAAATTAAAGCTAATGTGAAAAATGTCTCCACTTCCTCAGTGGAGCGTTCTGTATTCACACATCTTTTATTGGAGAATATTTCCACTGAAATTACTTTATGATCCTGTGTGAGATTAACACCTTCCTGCTGTACTGGGGGTTTTAAAAATAACTCCACTGTTAAAGCTGTGACTGATGCCCACCCCAAACCTTCCTTGTAGTGCTCTGTCCCCAGTGTCCCCAGTGTCCCCAGTGCCCGAATGGCTCAACCTGGGGGTAACCAAAGCAACATGGGGGGGGGGGTTTCTTCATTTTAAGGTGTGTTGAGAAATATACACAGTCAGCCAATATCTCACTGACTTTGTCAAAAAAAGGAGCCAATTACGTCCGTACGATTGTATTAAATGTGTCAAATATGATAAAAATACATTGGTAGGCGACCTTTTTAAGTTTCTGTTTTAAGTTCTCTTTTTAAGCTGCCACATTGTCGGTGTTAAAATTTATAGTGTCTTCTATGTTTTGAGATGTTTTTATGATTGTTTTTTGATGTGTGTCTGTTGTTGAGGTATGCTTGTTTCTGTGAAGCAACAAACTGTAGCACTGTGCCCAAGACACATTTCCCCTCGGGGACAATACATTTTATTCTATTTGATCTAAAAGAGGAGCTACAATACAATGAAAGAAGGACACCTTTGATTATTTCCAGGATATTTGAATTTGACTCAATTTCCTGGTGTCTGCATGACAAAACTATTCTCTAAATTTCCAGGTATTCCAGGTTTTCCAGGCTGCGTGGGAACCCTGGTGATATTATATTAATGTAATTCTATGTGGGATTGAGCCTTTCAATGGTAGAATCATTAATCTTTTCATTAGGAATTATCCCAGTGGACAATTTACAGGATGTTAATTCAGGAACGGATCCGGGGAGGTAACTACTGAACGACCGAGAACAGTCTTGTAGAAGAAAGAGAAAGAGAACCCAATCCTACCTCCACCCCTTCCAGCTCCAGCGCCCCTCCTCTGTCCCTCTGCGCTCGGAGCTGTCTGGCTATGTGTGTCAGCATCTCCAGAGCCTGGGTGAGTTGAGCTAGTTTAGCATCCTTCTCCTCGGGCCCAAGCTTGGCCAGCTCCGGCACCTCAGCCTGCTCTCCGTTGAGGAGCGCCTGGGCCAGTTCGTAGTGGAGCTGGTAGGAGGAGCGGATGACCGTGCGACCATACCACATACTCTTGACATTGAGGGTGTTTGCATCGAGCTCCCAAATCACGCTCATCGCGTACCTGGATATGAGAGCGGAAACATTTACAGATAGCATGTTTTAACGTGTTCATGTCCCAACACCTTCCAAAACGAAATACTGTGGAGTTTACTGACCTGTCGACTCCTCCGAGCAGAGAGCAGAGGTCTCCACTGAGGACAGCAGGCAACATGTCGTACCTGCGGTCTGCCAGGTAATAGGTCGTAGCCCTTAGAAAGACACAGAAGCAGAATAAAGTCTTTTTACATGTTAAAAAGAGGCATTGTGTGATGCGTAATGCAAGGTGTAAATGCTTAAAGACACACTTCTAATTACTGATTATACGTCTATTCTGTGGCGTGAAAGCGATAAAAGATGTGTTTATTCAACAGAAATGAATGAAAACTTAAAGCATACATGTGTGAAATGAATGATATACAGTAACAGTAACGGTGCGCATCTGATCTGACACACCAGGACAAACTGACACAGTATCTACAAACAAAGGAGTAACTGATTACATCTGCTGAAAGGGTACACATAATTCTGAATTGTGTGAAAAGTTTATAAACTTTCCCCTAACTCAATACTTCTAGTTTGTGTCTTCTGTTCTGTTGTGAGGTGTTTCTGGTATTTCTATGACGAACCTCGTACGTGCTTCCAAGTTGGTGAGCGAGCCCTCTTTAACAAAGTGAGTGACGTCCGCGATGTGGACCCCCAGCTCCAGCAGCTCCCCGCCGGCGAGGCTGCGCACCGACAGCGTGTCGTCCACGTCCTCGCAGCCCCGCGGGTCGATGCTGAACACCAGGTGACTCTCCCTGAGGTCCCGCCGCTCTGCCACCTGGGCAGGATCCATTCTCCACGGATTCTCGGGGGAGTTGACCGGCATCTCTCTCAGCTGAGGACAGTCGGACAGAAAACAGGAGGTTACATAAGGTCTCTTAAAAACCTCACAAAAGCAGCCAAAGTAATGGGACTGGTATGAATAATTTATTCTGAATGTGCTTTGGGCTGAGCAGAGACCATCAGATATTGTGTGCTGTACAAAGACACCAGAGGCCTTTCTTTACAAAATAAAATAAGCAGTGTATTTCAGTCTGAGCAGAAAGAAAAGCTCATTTGATTCTGTCAAGTCCTTGGATAGTTGAATGATAAAAGGAACAGGTAAATATATGCTGAATGCGCTGAAAAGGAAAAAAGACGTCGTTTCAACAAGGCTATTTCATTCCTTTGTGTACGGCACACTGAGCACCAAAACTATTTATTATTGGGTCCTAAACCTCCTACAAAGAGGACAAGGTGAACAGAAACTCTCATGAACTTTGTAATTTGAGAGCGACGCTTCAGCCCTGAAAAACCTTTCCCGGGGTTTGGCCTCTAGGTGGCAGTGTCACCACATGTTTGCTCAGCAACAGCCTTCTGTACAGAATCCAGTTTTATGAAAAACAAAGAGTTATGTTTACACACAGCAAAACACATAGTGTGTATCTCTGAGGTCCAGCAAACAGGAGCAATGCCTTTACCACAGGATTCATTTTATATCTGTCTTTGGTTTTTAAATCACTGAATGGCCTCGCCAACAGTTTATAGCAGCTCAAGTTCTTTGTAAAGAGCTGGAAACTGAGAATATTAAACTTACATTTGTCAGGTGCCTGAAATAGTCCCAAATATGTGTTCAACAGAATATCAATAGTTTCACTTTAATGCATTAAAAGCAAAGTAATCAGCAACAATACAGTCACACAAAACATCAACGTTAAAATAATTAACGTGGCTAAATTTAAAGTAACATTCAACATTCCTTGTGGTTACATTCAAATAAAGTTGTCAAATTAAACCTTTTTTCTAAAGTTATGAAGATATTGGTTTGGTATTGTGGAAGAACATTTAAAGTGTTCCCGTAGAGTTCGACCCTCTGTGCCTCCTTCTCAGTCTACCAGATATTAAAAAGATCAAACATTGTTGTGTTATTCAACCTACTGACATTTGCCAGCAGGAAGAACATTTTGCCTATGTCACATCTGAGCAGTTTTCTTCTATGTTGTATATGAAAAACACAAAATTAATGGTTGCAAAAATCTTTTTTCACCTGGCCTTTATATCCCTGTTACTGACTGAAATGATCACACAGCTGTAGCATGAAAACACAACTCTGCTACATGTGCAAGTCGGCAATTGTTTGCTGATGTGTTCTCTATAAAGATTTTATAGGTGCAAGGTGCAAACTGCTCATCAGAAAGTAACTCATCCCATTCACACACAAACACAATCTACACCGATAGATGCCACTAAATCTTACATCCTTTAGGTGCAGCTTTAAGATCCCTGAGCGTCTGTAAAGTGTGGTTTAATCTAATCAGACAGCGAGAAGCTTTCTGACCTGTGCGTCTGAGAAGGGAGGCACGTGGATGCAGTTCTCTATGAGGATGGTCTGGACCTCCGTCTCGAGCTCTCCAGCCCGACCCAGCACCCGCACACTGTGGCCGTTGGGATAGAGCGACGTGCTTTCCCATGAATCAATGCGCACCACCACTCTGTGGTCCTGGGGGAAAAAACAAGTTTAAATTAGCCAACAATTGTATATAATCCCTCACTTAGGGTTGATTTTAAGGTAAATTAGACATTAATTATGCAGCTGAATCCAGAAGTGTCCCTAATAGTAATAAAGATATCACGTAATAAGAATGGCTGAGGGCAATCTTATATCAGTCAAATTAGCTTTCTAAGCACAAGTTACTAAATAAATCAGTGGCCACTTGAAGGCAAACCAGACCTGCAGAGCATCAGCCTGCTGAGTACTGATGCGGATCTTGGGAATGCGACGGTCCCAGGGCACCGCCAGGATCCGCTGGGAATTCCTGCTCTGGGACTGAGTCCCGTCCCTGGGGGGGAAAGTTACCACATAGTCCCTCCAGTTCCTCTGCTGGATCCCCACAACACGGCCTGTGGATTTCAACATCACACATCAGCACTGAGACTCTCTGAGTTATAATTTATTGTATGTTCTAGTGTGAAATACCAACATTTGAAATAATAATAATCTTTATTTATAGAGCACTTTCAAAACCCATGTTATAAAGTGCCTTGCAAAACATAAAATGTTATAAAATCATCAATTTAAAGACTATTTCAACCAGATAAAACAAGAAAAACATTTAGGAAATAAAAGATACTTAAGAAAATGTGTTTTAAGAAAGACTTAACAGAGATCAGCTGTGGCTGTCTGACCAAAAATTATTTTATTGTAATATAATCTTAATAAATACAGAAAGAAAACAAATTCATATTTAACAGCATTAATACGTGTTTGAAGCAAAGCTGTCCACTTAAATCCATACAGAGCTTTCAACTGATCTAATGGCCTCTATTCAAGTGGACCATTGAGTTAATCACTGCCACCAACGGTCGAGGACAAAGAAATGCATTAAAAAGGTACCATAAGTCCTTTTTCAACCACTAATAGCACTGTGAAGAAATGTTTGATGAGTGGGTTCCTGCACAGAAACACAAGGCTGGAGAAATATTCCTGCCAATGGCTCCAGTGGCAAAATGGCAGCAATAACCCGGGAAGGAGACAAACACGGATGTAAACAACAATCTAATATTTGCTTTTTAGTGAATAACACTCAGTGCAGACATACAAAGAAAACCTTAAGTGGTGTGTGTGCTCCAGCACTTCAGTTGAGTCTGATACCAGATGAGCTGTGTTGTTTGTGTTTCCTCTACGTTTAATATACACATATATAATAAAAAAAAGAGTATTTTTTTCTGGATTCTTCCAGATATGTTGAGTAATAATAATACTTACTGTCTCAATCCTAGTACTGCACAATATGGTAAAAAAAATCATACTGCGATTATTTGGACAAAAACTGTCACAGTGATTATCATTATCACAGTTCTACATTTCACTAAAACACCTGTTCAAATTGTGATGATGTGACATTTGTTGAGGTCTGTTGATTTGATTATATCCAAAAAGATGAAGCTTTACACTACGGACGCTCTCACCTGTCGGCATAGGTTTACTCTCGTTTTCCTCTCCACTCTTCTCGTCCACCTGGCCCCCAGCCAGGGCCGTGACCTTCCCCTTCCACTCGCTCTTCGGAAGCAACTCCACCACAACCACGTCGCCGTGCACGGCTCTGTTACGATTCTTAATGCCCAACACCAACACGCCTCGACTCATATCTGAGACGGGAGAGAGAAGACGGGAAGTGGAGAGAAGAGAGAGCAGAGTCAGGAGGAATGAGATGTTTGTTATATCTGATTATATCTGCGTGGGCGGTATAGTTCTGATCACCTGCGTCCTTGTTAGATAATCCATCCGTCATGATCGAAGCTTCATTCTGTGGCCGGTGCTTGCTGATATTCAGAGTACCCTGATAAAGAGGAAAGAAAGATATGATTTATTTAGATTTTTAAAAACAATCTAGTTTAATTCACCAGTCTGATTGGCCATTAACTTCTTTTGGAGCATGACTGAGCATGCCCAGTACAGCCCTCCATCAGCCCCAGTGCTTTAGAGCTGATAACTGGCCTTTAATTCTCTACATCTTTGGCCCTAAAATGTCTTTTCAGTACTGACACTGAACATTTCTAGAAGCTTTTTGTTTATTTCTCATCCCGCATCATAACTAGTTGTTCTAATAAAAAGCTCACTAGACATAAACCCCGTTATGTTGACTTGTGCTGTACCTTAATGTAACGTCCAGACTTGATTCCAGCCTCCAGGACTTCGGCGGCCAGATGTTCTGCAAACTCCTTCTGCGAGCCCTCGCTCTCCTTCTCTTGTAACGCCTGGGAAATGGAGCTGTACAGCTCATGGGCAGCCTGCAGCCGCGGCCAGAACTCTTGCAAGAAATCCTGGCAAATAAAGAGACACATGTCAGGAACATTAACTGGCATCATGGGTCCGGAGATAATGCGGACACCCGTGCAGAAATCGGCTCTAAAAGCTCGATCACTCTGATAATAATGCAGTTTCATACTCAGGGTTGTTTGGCCTCCACAGTTCTAATGACATCCTGGAAGGCGCCCAACTTTTGGTCCTTTTACATTCAAATTCAGTTGAGTCAGCAACGGGTTGCAAAGTAGGAGAAGTAGCAGTATTTTTCCTCACTCTCAATCCTCCAGGTTTTTTCTAATGAAATCCTAAATATTGTTTAACACAGAGACACAGCAGTCTCCTGGATGCTGTAATTACACTATTTTCCACCAGTTTTAATCATTTTATCATCATTTTAGAGAAATCATGTTTTTCCTGTCAGATCTGAATGGCTCTAAAATACTGCACTACCCATCATCCTCAGCTGCTGTTGCTATGGAGAAGCAGCCATTTGGCCAGGTGCCCATCGGAGTTATTATAGTTTTATATTTTTCACTAGTTTTTAGTTTTTGTTTTCAGTTCAGTTTAGTTTCAGTTAGTTTCCAGAGTGAGTTTGGTTGTTTCAGTTTACTTCTTATTGTTTAAAAATGTTTAGTTTCAGTTTAGTTTTTAGTAGTTTCTGTATTAGTTTTAGGGTTTTTTCATTACAATATGGGGGTATTTGTCAGAATAGGTATGAAGACATTTATTTTAGGTTAGTTTTAGTAAACTATAACAACCGTGGTGTCCACGCTCGCGCCAGTGGGAGAGGTTTTCTGTCAGGGAGGCTTTCTAACATTTAATTAACTTTGTGAAACAGTATATTTTATCCCAAACCATGATATTTTTTTCTGAAATCTAGAAGTAGTTTTGTTGCCTATTTTGTGACAAAGTTCATCTTTGTACTGATGATTCAAGCATGAGAGTTTCATGTTTATCCAAACTTTGAAGTACTCGACACCAACGAGGCTTCCACTTTACGGTTTTATTGTGGCAGCCAAGAATGACTTTCTCCTGCATTTATGATATCCACTCTGCATCTGTAAACTGTAACACACTCACGTCACACACAGATATCTGCGCTCAGCAAACAGGGAATCTATTTCTGCGTATGCTAAACACAAAGAATTTAATAGAAATGGACTTAATACTAAAATAATTCTGTTTTTGCTTTGTTACAAAGATCTCTTCATACACAGCCTCTGCTCATCCACACACCAGCTTATTCCCCCTCATTATAATTTCCATAATAACTTGACAACTGTTAACAAGTAAACAAGACCAAATAATTACTTGTCTTTTCTCAGAATAAGCTGTTTACAGAGCACAACTACCTGTGATTCATCACAGCTCCTCGTGTGTTAAAACAACTCTTGGAGCTCCACTGAGTCATACTGTAGCCACTTCATCAAAACTTTAAACCAGCCATGAGACTTTACTTTTTACAGCATATTAGCTGTCAAGCGGCTCAATGGAGCGATATAGATGGAGTATATACGGGGCATGGCAATGCAAGACAATAAGGAGCTGCAAGTCCACGATGTGGCATAAATAAGATTTAGGATTTACAGTCCACTTGTTCTGTGGATTTAAGTCTGTGGACTCATTTACCCCATCCTCTATAGCGGATACCCTCTGCGAGTGCAGTGGTTAACCATTTAAACTCTGCAACAGAAATGGTCAGCCAGTGCCTACGTTGGTATTTTTGTTTATTATGACGTCATTCGTCAAGTATCTTGTAGGGATGCACCATGTGGATTTTATTCAGCTGATACAATAACCAATAATTACCAGCTTTTCATGGCCGATACCGATAAGATAACCAATCATTTTCAAAAACAAGTTAAACACCTGTAGTTTTTACACACCTGATGGAAAGAAAGGCTGCGATGGACGATTTAAATATTCCATATTAACTCTGTTCTAACCAAATCTAACAACAACAGTTCTGACTCTTCAAATATTCATTAATTTTTTTCTAGTAAAGTTCATAAAAAAACTTCACTAACATACCAATAACTATCATGTATCCCCAGTATCTTGAAAAACATTTACATGCCTTAAATCTGTATAATGATTGAAATTTATACATTTAAAAATATAATTGAAAAACATGATTCAAAAGATTTCAAAATATAGAAACATGAACAAAATATTTCTGGAAACTCCAAAAGTTATTTAAACGCTAGTCTCCCCCCATCGGCGATCAGCTGGCACCACTGCCATCGTCACCACGGTTTGAACCCAATGTGGTGTAAAGTAGTGACATCACCCAGCATGTGCAACGTGATGATGTCAAAGACAGAAGCCTTAGCTTTCTGCTCTAACTATTATAGTTTCTATTTTAGATAGAATTGAACTGGTCAGCTTTTAGAGGGTTAATGAATAAAGAGATACAATACAGCGCTGTGCCATCAGTGTCTGATTTATTAAGGAAACACTTAAATGCTTCATTTGAAATGTTGTGAATCCATCACTATGTATCACTGTATTTGCACTGAACTGCTTCTTTTTGATAAGTTAAACTTAAAATTCATTGAGAAACATGATGGGAGGCAACAGCAGTGAAATGTGATTTATCGAGCTCACATTTAAATTTTTTATTTAACTTATATTATAGTTATTTTAAGAATTATGCATGACTGATATTTTTTAATTAACTTTGAAAAAAAATCTCAAGTACCCCCGCAGTACCCCCATTTGAGAAACACTCTTAGTGATAATTAAATTATTGAATCATCAACTTTCAGAGGAATCATATTGTGAAGAAACGATCATATTATGTGTTAATGCACTACACATTTCTGCTCTCAATTCTGTAAGGACAATTCTAGTTTATTATTTCTGCAGTTTTGTCCATCAACAGTTTATTTAGTAAGACAAACATTGCTAAAAAGAAATCCATCATTCTGTCAATCACTTTCTCAATGAATTGATCCGTTGTTTGGTCCATAAAACAGTGAAAAATGTTTATCAATGTTTCCCAAAGCTCAAGGTGAGTTTACTGTCATAGAGGACTAAAGAAACCAGCACATTTTATTAATTTAATAGTAATATCAACTAATCTTTACAACTCTAAACAATAAATTCAAAATCTACATTTCTATGACAACAGCACAAACTCCACCTTCTGAAAAAATCATTTGATAAGACTGAAAGCTCCAGAAGAGCTTTTACATTCACCTTGAGATTGTTACCTTTCCATTTATTTTTCGATCTTTAAACAAATAAAAAATGAAAACAAGTACACTGCTGTTTTTTGTGTTTATTGTTGAGTAACTGAATGCTCCTGGTCGACACATACAGCCGTTTGTAGGTACTTGAACAGCAACACATTTTTCCATTGTTTTGGCTCTGCACTCAAACACAAAGACTTTCAGATTTAAGGGTGTTAACAGTGTAGGAGTTGTTGCCCATCTTGAACAATGCAGCTTCTATACTGTTCAGCCAGAACACCTTCAAATTAAAGCTGAACTTCAACCTCAGTGCTGTTTGTCATTTCAAATCTAATGTGTGTGTGCTGGAGCCAGAATAACAAAATGTCTCACTGTCCAAATACCCGTAGATACAGACATTAACCTGACTTATACCATCGTCTGGGTGAATACTCGATTCTGATTGGCTTTTACATTTACCATTTCCTCTCTGGTTCGAGCGCTCTATGATCGGAGGGAACTAGAAATATCTCCTGTTGCCAAGTTGTATCTAAGGTTCGTCCTATTTACTGGAGTAGTGAACAACGTTCCCATTGGATTAGAACAGTGTTTTTTTCTATTATTGCGTATACTGACGACCCCTGACCATGTGACATATTTTATTTCAGTTCATGTAAAACAAGCAATTTCGGTGAATTTTGAACAGATTATTTCCTGGGAATATCGATCAGAAATGAGTTCTCCTGATATTTTTATTCTTCTCTGTCTGTATTATGTATTTTTTATCATTTTTAACAATCATACATATTTAATAGGCTTCTTTTTTGACAGATTCAGTGTTTTATTCTCACTGTTCTATTATTTGTTTGATCAAAGAGATGGTAATGATTCTTCCAGGTATTAGGAAGGACCTCAGGTGTTACCAGGGAAACGGAGTGATGGCTGGTAAAAAAAAACTTTATATTTTGATTGCAAAACCAACATTAAATGCCCTTCGAGGCGTCCATAATGAGGAATTACAGTGTTTCCTCTATGTTGATTTTGGAGCGGCAGCCAGCCGCTGTTAAAAAAAATCCTAGAGGAAACACTGCATTAACAGACAATGTGGAGGCCTGAACAGTTGCCTCCGTGAAGTATAATCACAGTAATGGTAATGGACACCTCGTCATGCATTATCCCTCAGTATTGTACAGGTAGGTCACGTACCCATGCATTATCCCTCAGTATTGTACAGGTAGGTCACGTACCCATGCATTATCCCTCAGTATTGTACAGGTAGGTCACGTACCCATGCATTATCCCTCAGTATTGTACAGGTAGGTCACGTACCTGGATGGAGATGACGTACACTCCAGAGTTGAGGCTGCTGTACTCAGCGATGGCGTCCTGATCCTCTGTGATCATCACTATATCCATCATACCTGCCAGGTGGTTATGGTACCATACTGCAGCAGAGTACACACACCTGCACGCACACACACACACACACACAGTTAATTCACACAGTACAAGATGCAGACAGCTAGCCTGTTAAAGCCCCACACGTGGATATTTTGTATTTAATTGCTCCCATAAATGAAAACTACCTGTGACTCAAAATGGTGGTTCAACACTATAAAGGATACGTTGTTTACAGCTCTGTTTACTGTTTGCCCAATAAATGTTTTAAAGCCTTCTGTCTTTAAAAGTTAAATGTTTGGGGACAACATAATGTATAACACTCACCAAGAGCCACACACCATTATGACTAAGTCTTTATTATAACAAAAATCATGGCGGTAAGCAGTACGTTTACTGTCTAATGACCTCAACAGACAGGAAACAATCACTTAAGACTCGAGGAACAGTTCCAGTTTTTCCATTATTTATTTTGGAAGAAAAAGTCAATTGTTCCATAATATACATTTCCTGAACTATTTCTATCCATTTAAGGACGGTTGGAGAGTCCTTACTCAGCCATTTCCTGGTTATTGCTTTCTTTGCTACCCGCTAGTAGTGTTTATATATATATATATATATATATATATATATATTTATATATATATATAAAAATGACGAGCAGACGTATTACTGCACACTGTCCAACCTCTTCCTTCTGTATTAGAGGTAAGTTTGCTCAGTTCAATCTGCAGCAGACACAACAGTAGTTTGATTATTTGATCTAAAACATTTGCTTACCTTCACAAATACTGAATTTGTTTAGTTTTCTCTGTTTCGTATCATTTTGATTCATGGATTTTGTGGGGGGGTTTTTGGGGGTTTTTTTTTCAGTTGGGAATCAATAAAAATAAATCAAAGCTTAAGCACACGTCTCCATTGCATGCACCCTTTTTAACATTTCGTCAAATAGACCTTAGGCAGCAAACTTCAGTATTATTTTATTATTAAAAGAAAGTAGAAATATTCCACGTTGTGGCGCATGTGCTCGGTCTGCAGGGGAGGCGTGCTCTAATGTTCTGATACACTTTAAGTAGAAAACAAGTATAATTAGCAAAGTCTATAATAAAGTTATTCTAAAACATTTCTTTGGAAATACTGAAACTGCCCATTCAACCATTAAGTCCCTATGGAGACCAGCTATTGTAAATGTTTGATTGACAGCTTAGCCAGTAGGGGGCCATAAGTGGTCTCATTATTCTGAACCACCAGCCTTGGTTGCACTACTAAACTAGTTTTCTACAGTCCTATATGACACCTGCTGGTCCCAGCTGTAAACCCGAGCTGCTGATCGCGCTGGCGTGTGGCGGTGGTGATGGGAAGGTAATGAGCACTGACCTGGTCTGCCACTTATCCTGGCTCTCCCCCTTCTCCCGCGGACAATAGGAGTACTCTTGAAACTCATTGGCAAACAGCACGCAGTCATGACGAGGGTCATTGAGCAGGGTTCGCAGACGGTTGTGCTGCCTGCAGACACAACGAAAGATAGACTGAGGTCAACTAGAGCTGCGAGAGACCGTTATTTTCATTCTCAATTCATCTGTCTATCATTTTCTCAACTAATCGATTAGTTGTTTGGTGCATAAAATGTCAGAAAATGGTGAAAAAAGCCCAAGTTGACGTCCTCAAATGTCTTTTCTTTTGTCCACCACGCAAAGATATTGAGTTTACTGTAATAGAGAACTAAAGAAACCAGAAAAAATTCACATTTAAGAAACTGAAATCAGAGAATTTGAACAATTAATCAATCATCAAAATAGTTTGTGATTCATTTAATGGTTGACAACGATTAATCGACTGATCGCTGCAGATCTACTATAAAATTCTTGGTTGACAGAAAAGCAAAGCTGCAAAGAAACTCAAAGGTCATCACACACACACACACACACACACACACAACACACACACACTCTCTCTCTTCCTGTGTGTGAATGGAAAACTGCAATTACTGACACAGTATGGCATCAGCATATGCTCTACCAGCTATGTCTACCTAATATTATCAAAAGTGAAGCTTCATCGTATTAATGATGCAACATTTTAAAATGGCGGCGTAAGCAGAAATCCAAACCAGGGGTCATGTGGGACTCCTTATTTACAGCGTTCATCAACTTTGTCAAAAGCACTCCTGCGAGTTTGTGTGGGAGAGATATTTCAAGTCGCAGGCTGGATCCCGTTTAGCTTGGTCAGCAGAGCTTTGATATAATGAGGTTGACCCCGAACCCACTCTGTGCAGGTAGGTTGTCATTAGGGGCCTAATTCAAAAGGGGCTTAAGGAATCAAAGGTCTTCACCTGTCCTGACGCCTTCAGGGTGCCTGAAGCTGGTAGAAAACTGAGACTATTATTCTCATACATTAACAAACTTCCATCAACACCCTGGGTTCACCAAACGCGCCGGTGTTTTCTCGATGTTTCCAATAATATCTCCGCGATAATACGGCAGACTCTCCTCTTCCGAGTCTATATTCTCACGAGAGTGTACGTAATTCAATTGGTGGGTTTGTGTGTCCGTCTATATTTTGTGTGTAACTAACTCAACTAATTCATTATACATTTATTCATATATTCCACTATTTTTGTGAACTTTGATGAATCCCTTTTAAAACTACCAAAACATTTGGTCCACATGAGTAAAGGTGTGTTTTCACAACAGCTTTGAAGACTTCAAATATTTCAGTTTTAGGGTCGAATGATCTCTTCACACAGTGCTGGAGGACAAACAGTGCCTCATTAAACAGACAGCAGAGGTCTTTCTGCACATTTTGATATAAAACACAAGGGTATATGTTATAAAAGTCTCTTTAAAAGGTGAATGTAAGAAGATGCCATTAGACCCCAAGGGGTAAATTATAAACTGTGTCTGTTGAGCATGTTGGTGTAAGTGTACCTGCGTCCTTCACTGAGTATCACAAAGTCATTATTATGAGAAGCTTTTTCTCATTAAAATGACTTACAGAATCTTTATTTTCTTTATTAATCCCACAATGGGGTAAATGCCATTTAGGGTTAAATGATAAATCTGTTGAGCATGTTAGTGTACCTGCGTCCTTTGCTGTGCTGCACAGCCTGGCAGGCGGTCTGGGTGAACACGATGCCCTGCAGCTCTCTGAACTCCAAGATCTCCAGATAGTCCACCACCACTCCGACATCAGGCACCACATAGTGGGTCAAATCTCCTGGCAGCACCTTGCCATCTGGCAGGGAAGAAAACTGAATGTTATGGTGATTTTGGCTGATATACTCGGCAACATTCACACCGAGTCAGGATCCAGATCTCAAGCACTGTCATACACTGTACTGTACATATTCTGAATGTCTTACTTCTATTTCTGTTAAACTGTAATTTAATGTACATATTTTAACGTTCTTATTAAAGCAACCAACCTCCCCCCCGGGGATCGATAAAGTCTTTCTGATTCTGATTCACTTATAAGTTGCAGTGGAAGCCAGCACATTGTAGGACAAGGTCGAGGAGAAAGAGAGCCAAAATGTTCCATTATGGCTTTTTTTTTGGGGGGGGAGCAACGGCTGCTACCTCAATCACAGCGGAGTGACTCCTGCCAGCACACAATTGTGACAAATGTCGATCTAGAGCGACGTAGAGGTCACATGAACTGAACTGTTCGCCCTGAGATTGCACTGCAATACATCAGACCTGTAGCTGATTTAAGACCACGTAGAAAAGTGGCCCAAAGACCAGATTGATTTGTGATCTGCGCTCTTGATCGAAGCCTCATCTAAGTGTACTTAAACTGTTTTCATATTCCAACAGTGATGATCTGAAGATGCAGACTCTCCTTTTTTATTTGTCTCTGTTACACGACACAAGATTATAGGCGGGAAATTTACTGTAGTAAAAGATTACATACAACTCGGGTTGCACAATTAATCCCAATACTATCGAAATCCCAATATGGCCGAGTGCAATATGCAGATTATAAAAGGTGACGTGTGTCGAAGGTTTGTTAAAATCAAATCATAATAATAATAATAATAATACATTTTATTTATAAGCGCTTTTCTAAATACTCAAAGACACTTTACATAAAAGCAGAAGAACAACATAAGTAACTGAATATTATATATATATAATATATATATGTAGGAGGAGACAACAAAAGTAATATTGTAACTTATTATTTTGGGGGGTTAACTCTGATATTGTCACTGAAATGTATTAGTAATTAGTTACACTACTAGATTACTGGTGAAAGTAATATTACTCAGATACTACACTACTATAACATTAGTACCAGTAATGAGTTACTGCCCGGATACAGTGAAAAGGGTCAGCAGTAACAATAAATAACAGATACTTTAATAAACAGGACTCAGTATCCTATTACTCCTCACATGTAACAACAGCTCCGTGTTAACGTTACACAGAGAAAGGCCCCTGAACGCCCCACTGTCCGACCGTTAGCTGTGACTCTAGCTGCTGTGTGTCACTGTGAGAGTAAACAAAGCCCACTGTTCACTGACTGTGTGTTGTTGTTGTTGTTGTTGTTGTTGTTTAGAGCTACCGTTCTCGCAGTCTCCCTGACACAAGGAGCTGTAACAGGGAACCCGCTCCCTCAGGTAATGTTCCCGGACCACACGGACCTTCCGGCCCCGGCAGCTCTTCAGGTGAAGGATCCTCTCCGTCTTTATCATGTCCGCAGCTCGAGGACGAGCCACGAGCTTCCCGCCCTGCTGCTGTTGTTTGTAACGCGGGAAATCAGCGACACTTTTTCTTTTTTTGTAAACAGTCAACTGGCAGCGAGGGAAGTGCGCGAGGGACGCAAGCCCGCTGACGTCATTACGCCGGAACGGGTCGTTCTCTTGCTGCGTTCAAGTGCTGTTGGAGAAGTGCCAACTCTTTCTTATTAGGCTTTATTATGGAAGCTGCGTTCAAGTGCTGTTGGAGAAGTGCCAACTCTTTTTTTATTAGGCTTTATTATGGAAGCACAATTCCGCCAATGTGACGGAAAAAAAGGTTTCTGTAAGTCTTTAAAATAAACTTTATCAAAATATTGACTTATTACGACGGAGTATTTGGGCCAGACTAAGAGAAATATTATTTTCTTTTTTGGGGAATTACGAGAATAAAGTCATAATATTACGACTTTACTCTCGCAATATTATGACTTTATTTTTGTAATATTATGACTTTATTCTCGCAATATTATGACTTTATTTTTGTAATATTATGACTTTGTTCTCGTAATTTCCCCCAAATTTTTTTTTTCACTCTTAGTATGGACCTAATACTCCGTCGTAACTTATTATCTCAAGATAATGACAAAATGTCTCAATATTTAGATTTAATTTCTCAAAATACTGAGAAACTTTCTCAGTATTTTGACTTATTGACTAAATTAATGACTACGTATATCAAAATAATGACTTAGTCCACAAAGTAATTATTTTCAGAATCAGAATCAGGTTTCAAGTTTTCACATACAAGGAATTTGCCTTGGTACACTGGTGCATAAGAATCACAATCAAGCGTAGAAAAAATATATAAATAAAGATTTCAAAAATAGAGAAAATAGAAAGAGCCACTAAATACAAATATAAAGAGTGAGAGAATATGTACAAAATTGCCAGATACTAAATGAGTAAAGAGCTGTAAAGAAATGTGGAACAACAACAAAAAAAAAAAAGATTAAATTGATCAAAATAGCGTAAGTGGGCGTAAAATGGGCTTCCATTCTTTATTGATCCCACAAAGGGGAAATTCACTTGCTAAAGCAGCTCCAGATACAACACAATACAATAGAAAGAAAATACATATAATACAAGATATAAGAGAAAGTATCGCCAGATTATGGACATTACAGAGGTCCCAGCAGGAGGTAGCGACACAGTATATAAATAAATATAACTGCACAGGACAAAAAGCAGTGTAATTTAAAGGTAATATAGGCTATACAAATAGGGCCCTGAATATACACTACAGGTATGATATACTCTTAACAACGTAACATAAACACTAAACCAGAATTTACCACAGTGAGATTATGTTGCATCTTAGTGAACAAAAAAGCTCATCTTTCATGTAAAACATATCCGACTTCACGTAAGCCATATACAGTGCATCCATCTGGGTTCTTAGTGAAAGGGAATTTGCATTTGGCCCAAAAAACTCTGCAGTTCTGGGCCCGAGCTACGAAAGCAGTTCTGGGCCTGAGCCGGCTTCTAAAAAGTAAACTAAAGTAGTTTATTTCAAGTAAACTACATTGTGCATATAATATAGTACATATGATTCTTAAAACAAATTCATACATTACATTTGCGTGCAATATTAATGAAATATTGAATATATATAAAAAAATAAATCTTATTCTGTTCAACCTACGGCAGCAGTTTTAGGTCCAAACCTTTAACATTTAGTACCACTTCTGGCTTTTGTAATTCAGCCAGTATTACCAATATTTTGTCCTATGACGGGTTTATTTTGCCGCAAATGAAACACATATAAAAAATAGAATTGTATTTGTATTAAATTGTACAGAAGGGGTAGTTTAAATTTATATGAAATAACTAGAAAAAATAATAATAATCTAGTGGGTCTTATTTTTGACATAGTGTTGCAGGCCGGAGGGAGAAGGATGGAGGAACAGAAGTGGCCCCAGTGCCATTAGTTTGAGGCCTGCATTACAGGATGATCCTATTGTTTGTATTATATTAATTTAAAAAAGAAATTGTCTGTGAGATAGGAGTTGGCTCTCTCCCTTCACTGTACACCTTTCTTCAGGTTTCAATAAACATTATAGTATTTCAAACTCATTTTTCTGTGTTTTATTTTATTTTATTTTATTAAATGGATTCTACATAATGTCCTACAGCAACGCGTTGCCATGCTGGAAAAATAAAAACAGATTAGTATCACATTGTAACATTAAAAAGTGTCCTAAATGTTTTACACGTTATAACAAGATATTTTGACGTTATTACGACATACAAACTTATTTACTTTATAATAATAATATAATAAAAATTCTACCTTATAACATGAAAAGTTGCTTGTTATAAAAATGTGGGAGGAAACCGAAGCTTCTCGGAGAAAACCCACGCCAACACAGTGAGCACTCTGTACTCCCCACAGCAAAGGGGTTCAACGGGTGGAATTGAACCTTCACCTTTATAGCTGCAAGTCCACAGTGTTACACACTGAGGCACCTGTGTGGCCCTATGACACCTGATGTCCTGTGTCACATCCAGGTATTCACCTGAGATTTTTTTTATTTAACTGAGATTTTTTTTCATTACGTTTTAAAATGTGGGCAAACCGAAGCCTCTCGGAGTAAACCTGTTGTCATCTCAGTTAGTACGCGTGTATTCCTGTGTGCGATTGTCCTAACCACCCTTACAATGATTACCCTTCGTGTCCGAAGCAGGCAGTGAACGGCTTGGCCACGGTCTTGAAGAGACGTGACAAGAATCTGTTCACGCCCGTCTTCTTCTGTGGTGTCACCAGATGCTTTTTCAATGTCTCAATAACATATCTGTAAATAGATGCATCCTGGCACAGCAGGCACATCTTCAGTATCTCCGCGCTGCCTGCCTCCTTGCACAATTCCTTGCGCACCGCCATGGCCACCTTTTTGAAGAGACGACCGCTTGGCTTGACAGCAACTTCAGAGCCTGACATCTGTGCCCAGAACAACTCCGCCAGTGACTTGCTGATGGTCTCAGTTTCGTGGCAACTCAGACTAATGTCCAGATAAATCCGTCCTTTCATCATTTTTTGAAACAACGCAATGACCATAAGCTTGCAGCTTGTTTCATCCCACTGGTGGGACGGTTGTGCTGTGGTCTCACCTACAGCCTCACCTGCCTCATCTCTGATGGGTGACTCGACGGACAGAACAGGGGTGGAAGATGATTCTTCATCAACCACCGAAGTGTCACCAGTCTCATCGCTGGCAGCCGCCTCCCGAGCGATAGAAGATGGTTCTGACACAGTTGTCTTGCAGCTACTTTCTACGTCTGAGGGGTCCTCTGTGAGCGATTGCTGACAGACCACCTCCCTGATCTGCTTCACAGCCATGCTCCCGTGGTCCCTCTTCCTTTTCTGGAGCTTCTGCTGCCAGTTGAGCCATTTCAGTATCTGCCTCATAAAGGTGTCCACTTCGCTCTGAATCTGAAAACGTAAGTCAACCGAGGGGTCCTGCTGTAAATGCTCTGATACAATCTCGCCGAGCTCAATGGCGACCATGTTGTGGTGGCCGCTAGAAATGACCTCAGCGGTTCGATCGTCATGGCACTCGTCATCCGTGCCCTCGCTTGCGTCGTCTTCGTTTAATGAGGTGATGGTCTTCACCACCACATTGGCCTCCTCCATTACCTGACTCAGAGATGACTTTTCTTCATGGACACATTTATATTTTCGTCTCAGTTTTGTCATTAGCCTGAGTAACGACCCCATGGCAAACCTTTGCGCAAAAAATGAGTTAAGCTTAGCTCCCACCTTTTTCCAGTAGGATATCTTTTCCGATTGGGCCACTGATTGTGGCAGTGTGCCATTGGATTCTAGTGAAAGCTCTTCCATTATCTGTTGGACAATCGCAGAAGCCAGCTTGTCTGTGTCCTGGGAGGAGCCGGACTCAAACATGAAGCATTCTTCTTCTGAAATCTCAACATTATAACTGAGCGGAGTGACACTTTTGGCCTGTTCCTGCAGGATCTTCTTTATGGCTTCTGTAGTTTTCTCTACAAAGCTCGTCTGAGACAGAATGTCTGTTTCTGTCTCGTCCACCAAGGGAAGAACGGGGGTCTGCCATGACTCCCCGGTTCCAATTGGCACAGCGTCCTCCTCTGGAAAGTTTTCAAACATTTCCTTGTTTTCAGTAGCCTCCATTTCGGTGCTTTGCTTACTGGACACGGAAGTCATCTTACCAGTGTCCGGAGACCCGGACTCTAGCAGCGACTCCTGTACGATTGACAGCTGCTCCGGGCTCTGTTGGACAATTGTGCAAAGACTCTCCGTTGAGGTTTGATCCATCTTGTCTTTGTATCCTTGGAAGTCCTGAAGAATCCGTACTTACTGTGTTTGTCTCCTTGTGCTCGAAGTGAAAGTGTCCTGAAGAGTGACCGGAACCAGGTTGGATTTGGGTTTTATATCTACATTCTCAGATAGAATGTTTGCAATGTATCAAAGGAACATTCTATTGGCTTTGATCTTTGAATCATGACATTCCGATGACATCACAGCAAGAGATAAAAGGAATTTTTAAAAAATGCAACATTCTGACATTAAAGCAATTTAAAAATAAACACACACTTTGCCAATAATGGATTGATTTAATCTCTTAAAATACACTAAATTATCTGAAATTCTGATTAATAATTAAATTAATAACTACAACAACTACTATTAGTAGCTAGTAAGTTTAAGGATTTGGAATTCTGCATAGAGGAGGCTGGTGTCACCCACTCTTGTGTGAAATTAAATTGCTTTTATTTAAAAACACATTAAATATGCACGTATATATACATGTTTTGGTTCAACAAAAAAAAAAAACTCAACAGTTTACATAAATCCTTTTGAATTATGACCACGTCTAATTAAATTATGTTCAAACAATGTACCACACTGAGTTCAGTGAATCAGCTTTTCTTCTAAAGTTAGTTTTAATTATCACTTATAACTGGTAGCATAAAAAGGTTTTTAAGATTGATTAGGTTACTCATAAAAAATTAACTCCACATTGTTTATGTCAGCACAACTCATAGAAATAATGTTTGCGACTTAAAAGGTTTATTTAAATCAATAGGTTTTAAACAAGGCTGCTTCCTCTAAAACTATCAACACAACAGCTATTATCTATGAGCTAACACAAGCTAACCATGAATACTAAACCTAGCTAGCAAACCAAACTGACAGATACAATCCCAGGAGCTCAAACATGAACTAAAATGCCAGAAAAACTGGATTTAATTCAACAGGTGTCTGAAAAGAAGGGAACGGCCATGCTGCCTGAATTTGTCAAGTGATATTTTTGATAGCAAAATGCTCTTTCTGTGTATTTTTTTCTTTCCCCTACTGTTTAAAAACAACGTTATCTTCAAAAAGAAGGCATAACTTTTGTATTTGTATTTTTATAGATGCATTATTTTTAATACAATACTGAAATGACTCTCACATTGTTTCCCTGCAGTGAAACACGTCGTTTTGTTTTTCCAGAAGCGACGGCGGCGGTGCGGCGGGGATCCTCCTCTCGCTGCCTGCGCTGCTCTTTGGCTGCGCTGTGGACAGAAGCTGCAGCAGAGCACCAGCAGAGAGCAGAGCCTGAGCTCAAGTTGGCAACTACACCGACACGGATGCTGAGGACTTTACTCATGTTTCCAGACCGACATTTTTTAGGAGAATTTTTTTTTTTTTTTAAGACTAATTTCTTCTGTGCCACCTCCTCCTGCAGGCCTAGCGTATTTATTTGCATTCAGTCAACGAGAATGAACTTTACTTAGGACGCATCCCTCCTGCAGGTAAGCTGTCGTTGCTGACCCTGTCTTGTTTTTAATTACTTGATTCCCACACACACACACACACACACACACACACAGACAGACATGATGAGTTAAACACTGAATGATCTCTAACGGAAACTGATAACAGAGGAAGTGTGAGGGTTTCATATTAGTGACTTTATAATCACACCATCGCATTCATTTTTTTTTCTTTTATAATATAATTGCAGTGTTGTTGCTGTATTATTTGAACACATATCTCTGTGTTGTTATAGTAGCAGCTCTATGGTAGAATACCCTGCTGAAGTTGATCATAGGATTTTGCAGACCGAGGTCGATTTGCTTCATGTGGGATATTTTTTGCCTTAAATGTTGCTGCACAATCGCTCTAATTCTGAGCTGAAATGGCAAAGATTTTAATAAAGTAAACATTATTTCTTGTTAAGAAGCATTTACAGTAACATTATTCATTGGCACATTCTTTGTCAGTTCTAATTATTATGTATTTACATTATCACTGTCTGTGTTTGAGGCATCAGTAAGAGGCTGGTTTTCCTACATAAAATAAAAAAAGTTTGTCTTGTTGATGCTTTTGTGACCTGCAGTCACTCTGCAGTTCATCCTTATTTAATGCAAGTTCTCAATCTCCTCACTTTATTGTGCAGTCCTCAGGTCCCAGAGCTCTGCGTGGTTTTCATTCCAGTCATCTAATCAGGACGTAGTCGACCTTGGCCTCTGGACGAATGCAATTAACTGTAATCAAGTATCTGGTAGGACAGACAGAAAAAGACAAACTGCTACCTGAACTCCAAACTGGACTGAAAACCGGTGCTGGTGTGCACGGAGACAGTTTCCAGGGAGAAGTCTACGGCGATGATGAGGTTTTGATGTTAATTAGGGGGGGCAGGATGCTCACTGTTGTTGTAGTATTTCTATTGATTCCCCTGAGGCATCACAGCAGGCAGGCTTCACACAGGGAGTAACACACTGTCGGCACTAGATGGCGATCTTGAGCAAGGCACATGTGAGCCAGCAGCTGGTTTTCCAGTGCTGCTTATTCCTCAAACATAACAAGTGTGGAGGTTGCAGGGCATGTCTCTTTGAAGATTATATTCAATAGTTTTGATGAGATGAATATTCAGAGTGTTTGTGTCCAGTGACCGGAGCATGTAAAGCTCAAAGACTTCACAGACAGAGAGAGAAGTGCTGTTTCATTCCTGCTTTGCGTTCAGGTAGCTCCACTCACTGTGCTGCTGTAGTCAGAGAATGTGCTGTGCAATATGTCACAGAGACATTTGTCACAAATGTGCCCTCGCAATAATAGTAATGCAGCTTTTGACGACTCCCGAGCTCTTACTTTAATTAAATGTGTTTTACTTTTTAAGATGATGCTGTGTGGGTGGCTGGGGGCGGTGGGTCAACAGTTCTGTTGAAGAATCATTCCAGGATATCAGGAAGTTGCCAGGAGAGAGAGAGAGAGAGAGAGAGAGAGAGAGAGAGAGAGAGAGAGAGAGTGTGTGTGTGTGTGTGTGTGTGTGTGTGTGTGCAGGAGAGAGAGCTGCACAAGGACTGCGTTGAAAACAAAGTAAAAGAGACGGATGGCAGATGGCTGCAGAATCTCAGGATCGCTGGTTTGAGCTTGAAGCAAGTTGAATATTTGATATGTAAGTGTTTCCTGTTGTCATCCAGGTGAACATAGATCTGATCTGAATTTAATAATCAATTCTCTAAAGCTTCACATGGGTGACAGTTCTCTGCAGAAACAGCCCTTCTAGAAACAAGCCAATTAATCTTAAATGTGATGAAATTTTCTTGTATTGAGCTGAATTATGTGCCAGTGGGGTAAGCCAATTCTGCTTGGCTGGAATTCTTAAAACTAGAATAAAAATCAGCCACAGGAAGCAGAGAGCCTTAAAACTGAAAAAAAAAAATTAAAGGAAATTGTGCTTATTACAAAAAAAAAGTATTTTGGTCACTTTATTGAGCTGAATTAAAGAGTTTGTACATTAATCTGAAAAAAATCTTTCAATAAGACACAATTTCTTCAAACAGCAGAATGAAAATAAGTGACTTGGCTTTAAATGAAGGAACAAGAAACATTCTTATTTATATCATTTTTTATATAAACAATGAAAAACTAACCAGCTGCTTCATTTCCAACATTGGGACCAGATGACTTTCTTTTAAACTGAGAAGTTGTGCGAGTGCTCTTACTCTGAAAATAAAGACAATAATCTGGTTCCTATATTCATCCAATATTAGCTGTAAGATCTTATTAAGACACAGATAGATAGATTTTCTTAAAATGACAAGACAATTTTTCTTTTGAGACTTAAATTAAAATTAACAAATTTCCCAGAAACAAGACTTTTGTTACTTTCTTGAGAGGAAAAACCTTTTTTAAAAAAAAAGTTGTTTTCCTTTCATTAAATTTAATTTGTCACCCGTCTGAGTGTTAGAAGTGGAAACACAAACTTGGCTGTGGAAACTGTGAAGATGTGTGACTTAACATGAGAAAACAATTTTTAACCCAAATACTTCCAATGCCTTAAAGGTCTAAAAACCTTTAGGAGGATTTCTTGGTAGAAGGTAATATTCATAGGTATGTTTTCATTATTCTATAATCACCTGAAAATAAGAATCATTGTGTTACCTTAGAACAAGCTGTTTATATCTACAGACATGTTGTTGGCTCTAGATTGGACCGTTCCTAGCTGCAACCTCTGTGGCTGCAAATGAGGTCAACACAGAAAGAAACAATAGCTGCAGTTCCTCTAACGGCCACTAGAGGCTGGCTCCAGCAGTGAGTCAGTCTCCATAAGGCCCCCATATTAAAATATCCAACTTTACAGCAGAAATAAACACGTTTACAGCCTGGTATGAAAAATGATTTTGATCTCTATGGCTAATGTCCCCCATTCATGACGACTGTATGGGGGGTGAATTTTCATATAACTCACCCATTTAAATTATATTAAAGCTTAAAGTTATGTATAATGAAGGACACGTCTGCTTTGAGTGACAGGTGCCACCACTGTTTTTAGTAACCAGGCTTCATTCAGCCTCAGCTCCACCTCTTTGCTCATTTTATGGAGCCGGTGGAGTCAGGACTGCTAATATACATACATATACATATACAGTGTTTGATTTTATCCCATAGGAATACATTATAAAACGTCTCTTAGGTCTCCACAATGGCACTACTGGACCTGGAACAGATTATCATTGTTCTCTTCTAATATATCCTAACAGTCCAGAATATGTGCAGTATATAGATATATATGAAACTGATTGTTCCAGCAAAAAACCAACCCCTAGTGACTAATGACTAACACCGTATGTTATGTGCTGTAGCCTCATACTTTGACCAATTTGAAAAATTTCAATGGGTTAGCTCAGCTAGGAAGTGACATAAAGGCACACTCTGACACTCAAGTTTAAGGTGCTTAATGTGACTGCTGCCGAGCTCTTTATGAGCCATGAAAGAGTAAAATAGAGGTGATTTCCTTATGATGTGACTACAGGCTGTTGGAGAAAATTGAGACTAAAAATCAAACTGTTCAGCCATTCTTTGGAAAAAATATCAAATATGAATTAATTATGCTTAAGAGAGCCTTCAGTATTCTAGCTAATTATTTGTGGCTGCAGCAGTAGGAGTCATTAAAGTAGAATTTATGCTCAAGTCCACATGAAAACACTTCGACTGCTCTGTAAGCCACATCTTAATAATTGTTCCCTCTGCACTCCTGCACTTGTGATTTAGCCTTTTAATGGTAAACATAATTCCAATCACTGTTTAAAGAATAACAGGCTGTTGAGGGCAGAGTGCTGAAGTGTGTCGCCAGCAGAAAATAGTTCCTCCAGGCCAGCTGCCCTCCCATGCATACAAACCAAACAGTCCGCTGCTCCCTGCAACCACAAAGCCATTAAACACCTGATTTGGTGCTGAATACAGGAGGAATATTGGAGTGAGCGGCGCTCTGTTCCTCTGGGCTTTTTTTTCAAGCATGTGGAAGTGTTTTTGTCCCTGAAATTCAATGATGCTTGTGCAGACGGTTGGAGGTACTGTTTGTCAGTCTATCAACACATTAAACCAGACTTTCCATTTCCGTTCCTATTTCATTCCAAAATGCTATTCATATTCATGCTCATTTTGGAGAAAAAAATTGCTGCCTGGAGCACGTCAGGCAGTATTTGCAAATGATAAACGATTCTGGGCACAAAGAAATTCCATTTTACACACAAATGTTTTATAAAGAGTCAAAACTAAGCTGTTATGTGCTTTACCTTCAAGCGGGTCTCATGTTTTACCTCATAAAAGGTAAAGTTTCACAGAACTATTTCACATTTTCTTTCTGTTATCTCAGGAACATGAACAGATAATTCACACCAAACCCTTTATGATGAAAATGTAATATGACTGTAGATAGGCCGATTAATCGGGCTGATTATCTGACAGTTTGAGATAAATTGCCGGCGCTCATGACGCTGATAAACACAAAATGTCTGCAGGCAGCCTGGTCAGTGCAGCTGCTGTGGAACAAAGTTAGCAGGTAAGTTTGTGGAGGAGATGAAAAAGTTAGTCCCTGTTTACACAATAACGATTTTTGCTTTTGTTGTGGTTGAAACTTGTGAGGTTCCAGAGTTCAGTCTTTGGGGAAACGCCATCCTTACCGTCGGCCTGTAAACCGACAAAATGCTGTGAAAACGGCGACAGTTCGGTCAAATAGATAGAAATGATAGAAATGGATGCTTTCAGTAACAAACCTACGTGCTTTCACCATCTTCTTTTCCTGTAATACTCACCACGCTGTAGGAGAGCGGTTGTACCATAGACTCTATATTTAAAAACGTACATACTCTCCGTGGCGTCCCTCACAGGTTTCTGAATAGCTGTTGTGAAGCTCATTGTGAAACAGACAAGAGACGGAGACTCGACCCTATTTACAGTTTTGCAGCCAGTAGAAACGTCCTTCAGAGACACCAGGAGAGTATATTTTACTTTCATTCTCTGGGTACATTTCAGAGCCTGAACTCACTTTTACTCCTTACTTTACAGACGTATCTGTGCTTCTACTTGAGTAAATAATGTGTGTACTGTTGCCGCCTCTGAGCATAACCCAATGTATTGTCTTATTTAATTAATTGATAACAATCCCATCTAAAACATGCTACTGGCTACAATAACCATGTGTATCAGACTGGAATATGCCTGGAATAATGGAAAGGTACTTTCCTTTGCTGTGATAGCGGCGTTATGTATCAGTGATCAGTTCTGTTTGACAATAGATGGATTTCACAGTGTGAGAATAGTTTGTCAGTTTCAGTCTGGACGGACCATGAACCTCGGCGGCGGCGGCGGCGGCGGCAGCCAATGTGTTTCCAGTCTGTTGAATCCTTTCAACTGGGAATCCTCCGTGTTCTGTAAGATCAATACATGTAATCAGTGTTGATAAATGGGAGAACACTGGCTGTTGTTTCTCAAGGACATGTTATATTGGAGTTCCAGCGTCGGTGGCTGTCTGAACCTCTTGAGCGGCATTATAAGATGGGAAGAAATGAATACCAAGAGGCTTCTGAGTGTCGGGATGGGCATAATGCAGTGTAATTCTTGTTTTAAAAACTAGGTGTTCCTCAGGTTCTCGCTTTTCTCCGAACTACAGCACAGTCGGTGTATTTGTTTTGTGTATCACATTAGAAATGGAGATGAAAATCTAGCACGTTATTTATGGTGTTGCTGAGACTGTGCGCGCGCGAGGGGAGTAATGAATTATGGAGAGACTTTGTCAAGAAGTTTGAGCCCTGTTCTCTCACTCAGGATGAGGCAATGGCAAAACATCAGTCATGAAATTCAAATAGCTCATAAGGTGGAGGTAAAAAGGGAGAGACCATTAAGGCCAGCAGCCCATCGGCTCTCAGCATCTTATTCATCCTGCAACAAAGGCAGAGCGGAGCGGGGAAAAAAAGGAGAAAAAGCAACATAAAAGACTTTTAAGTGGTTCTGCCTAGTGGGTACTTTGGAGTGGACAGGGGGGAGGGTGATGGAGCTGACCATTACAAAACATCATGAATGCTCTCCTCGGGGCAAATGGATGAGTAACACATTAAACACAAAACAGACAGGGGCTTCCGCATGTTACTGCCGCACAGAGAGGGAGAGAGGGCTGCGGTTTCTTGGAGAGGACTTTCAGGGTCGCATTTTGTCTTTTTTTCTAGTAAGCTTGTGGTTGAGAGCTGCAGTCCCTCCAGAGCGGCGAAGACTAGATGATTAATCAATAAGTTGTCAACCATTAAGTTAATCGCCAAACTTTTTTGTAATTGATTCTTCGTTAAAAAAATTTCAAAATTATCTGATTTTCTACATTTATTTTCTGGTTTACATATTGAACCTGTTTGGGTTATTATTATTTTATTCGCCAAAGAAGTGCATTTTTGGCTATGGGTTTCACATACAGGCGTGGCTAAATGGCTTGACCACTCCCCCTAAACGCAGCCTCCGAAGGCATGCTTCACCGATATGTATGAAAATCGGTATGTACATAAAGAGACAAACAAAAAAGCCTGAACGCATCTTCATGCCAATATTCAGACATAGACATAGGACCACTCAAACAGGAAGTAAAGGAAGCACGGCAATCATCATCTGATTTACGTAACATTTGCACAGTGTGGTCCACACATAACGCTGGTGTGTGACACGACCCGACGCACACAGATTGCAAGGGCCTGATCATTGCTGCTTGAAGCTTAAGTATTCTGATTATAATTGGTTTAAAAGCCTCAATATGAACACCTCAACCAGAATAAACAGACCCAAAGTGAGTCAGTGGGTTACAGAGGGGTAGTTATAACCTTTTCATAAACCGATCAAAAGAAAAATTGAACCTTGTCAGCAATTTAACCTGATTACTTCACTGCCGCGTTCCTTCTGCACATGCCTCCATTTTAAAGTGATAGTAACAGTTTCAAGTTGTTTGTGAAGGACAAGTATGAACACTGTAAACAAATAAAAAACAAACAAAAAGTGAAGGGTTTTCTAAAGAAGAAAAGTATCTCAACAAAAGATTTTAGGTCAGCAAAACTTTTTTTTGTGTCGTTTTAGCAAACTCAGTTTTAACATTTATAGCCCGAGCTAATTTGCAATGCCCGTCCCTGGATACACAAAACTCAACAAACTCAACAGTAAGTTGCAGAACTTGACCTCTGCGGAGACGGTCGTAAGATTTTGGAAGGCGTTGTGTTTGGTTTGGAAGATTTGTGGTGTTTGGTTCGGATCACGTCAGCTGTCCTAGAAAACACCAGCGTTTTTTCAAAGTTATCGCCCAAAATCAATTCTCTGAATACATTTGAGGTGGGAAATAGGCCACACAGATTCAGATGATTGGTTCATCCCAATTACAACAAAACATATAACCTCTAATAGCATCTAGGGACTGGTTCTTTGGTAGAAAGTAGTTCAGATGAAAACTGCTCAGAATGGGGTCTGTGGATTAACACTGATCCTGCAAACAGATGTTGCTATTGAATTTTTTAAATGTCATTTTTTAACAGAACTCTTCTCTTCTACGTTGTGTTGGGATGGAGGCACAACTTTTAGAGACAGATCATTAAAACCAAAGCTATTTGGGTGGATGCACATCACTACTGAACAAACCCTTTAACATCCACACTGCCTGAAGTCGGTAGCACTGTTTAAGAGTCTGGAGAAGGGCTGACTCATATTATCATGAAAACATTGTTGGATTGATCCGGTGTGTATCTGACCGGGCTCAATCGCGTCCCGAATGGATGTTGGATGGACCTGGAGCTGAAATCAATAACGTTATTTATAACTGGTATGTCATTGTATGAATCTGTGTGGTGAAACTAAAACAAGCCTCTGTCATTGTTGGTATGTAATGAAAAGTGCAGGTTTAAAGGTTATATATGAGATTTAAAACATTAAAACATGAGCAAACAACTATTAGCTATGTAAAGATATAGCGGGGTCTGCCTGTGTTGTATCGCAGCCTCTCTGTGGTTTGTTTCCATAGCCGGTCTGCTCCCACTGAAACTGCTGTTTTTATCATTTAAAAACACTAACAGAGACGCTTTTAATGAGTTTTATTCTGTTTCTGTTTACTTTGAATGAAGTTATGATGATCTGAAGGTAAAATGAGTGTTTTTTGTCTCTGGAGTCTGGTGGAGAGTGATAGTGATATTACGGCTGTTTGTGGTTAAACTAAAGGTCTGTCTCTGTAGGGATCCTTTCCATAATGCTGTCAGACACTGACAATAACAACCGGAGTCTGTCAGTGGCAGAAACAAGAATTTAGGATGCCACCATTGCAGCCCTTAAATATTGTCCCTGTGTAAGTTAAGGGTTTATTCTGACCAAACCAGCGTTCGTTGATTGTTCAACAAAGAAGTGAGTTGTTTTTTTTTTTTTCTGTCCCACTGTTTTTGGTTTGAGATGCAGTTGCTCTAGTGCCACATTCATTTCATACATACAACCTTTAATCCTGTACTCACCACCTTCCCAAAGCTCCCAATGGGGAGCGCTAACATCGTTCCACAGCAGACACACTGACAGAGTGGCTGAAGACATATTTTGTTTATCGGTCGATGTTGATTATCTCAAAATTTTATAATGTATTTACTAGCAGGATTATGTCAAGTCATGCATTATCCTAAAAACAATAAGATCCTGGCTACGACTGCACTTGCAACTGCAGCTGTAAAAAGTTTTATATTAGAATTTTCGAGTTGTTTCAGACTGCAGCTAACAGGGAGACCTGACAGGGTCTCTGCACTGCAAATCAAGTTGCATATCTGAACAGTGCAGTAAAGTAATCATAGTCACCAAAAGCCTGAAATGAAACCAGCTGGGAATTTGTGTGAGATTTTTGTGGCATTTCCCACCGCTTTCATTAAACACGAGAGCCCGGAGACGGACAATCCGCCTCATTATGTTCCTTGTAATAAGTAATGACCTTGCCTGCTCTGGGAGACGAGTGGAACCAAATTATAGCAGAGATCACCCCGTGACACTGCAGCTACTGGTACTGAGTGAGGGAAGAATTTAATTCTGCTGTTGCATTTATTTTGACTGCTGCCCGAACACGTAGAGAGCACTTGTCAGTGTCCTCTGAAGGAAAACACAAGTCCGATTAAAGAAGTGCTTGCTGGCTGAATAGCTTCTCCATCTTAGTGTTTAGTTACCTTCTCTTCTCGGATCGGGCCTTCAGATGGAGCTGTCGACTTCAAGCTAACCAGCTTTGACGGCTTCCCCTCACAGAAGACCCAGAGAGCTGGAAGCATTATAGTGGATTATACTAAGTCCAGCAGAGCACAGCAAGACTTGCTTATTGTAAAGCGATCCTCCTTTTTTTCTGCCAATCAACAGTCTGTCGAGTCTCTGTGGGGTTAGTTACTGACCACGATATGACAGCTGCCAAACAAACAGAATAAGTCGCACTGGTGTTGTGCTCATGAAGGTTTTGATAAAACTAAATCAAAAACCTGATGCTACCCAGGTGTCAGTGTTGCATTCTGAAGAAGGAAAATTCATTTTTTATGTGTTTGTTGAGCCAGTTAGACTGAAAATGAACTACAGCTGTTCAGATTTAAGATTAACCCACTAGGGGGTCCTGGGGCAAAGATTAGCTGTGGAGGCCTTTAGTAGGGATAGACTGATTATTGGATCCAATATTCAACATTTTTTAGATTATCGCTATCTTTTTTTTTTTTTATCTGACTGCTGATGAAGTAAATGAATTTAAAAATGCACAACTTTGGCTCTGATGTAGTCGTCTTGCTCAATGTCCCACAGCTCTGATCTGACTGGTTATTCTCAGTGAGTCTGTCCAGCTCAACGCACCAAACTCTGAACATTTTCTCCTCAAACTCTGTGAATTAAGAGTTTATTTTAACCAAACCAACGTTGGTGATTGTCGGAAAGATTAACAAAGACAGTTTTGGTTTTTTATTTTGTTTCTGTCCACTTTGAAGTGTGTTTTTCGATTAACTGTGAGCTATAATTACTGTTTTTCTATGGAGTCTGGTGGGCTGTGGCCTTTTTATTTGGGTCTGAGATGCTGGGGCTCTAATGTGACATATAGTGCCAAGTGAATTTCATCGGGGGGGCGGGGGCTCTCTGCATGGTCAGTCTGGACAAACAGCATTTAGCAACATAAGCAGCTCCTCAGTAATTCATTTTAGCCTCAGTGCAGTTTTCACGTATGATTTCTCAACAGAATCGTTAACCGTTGTGAGTTTCTTTCCTGAACCTAAAGCTGCTGTTGCTGCTCTTTATTTCAGCTGAGAATCTGCTGAAGCATTTTCATATGAGCTACGACACTACAGATGACCTTCAGTCTGCTAATGAAGGAAAGTGCTGATTGCCGTGTGCTGCTGCGCATTGGAAACACCTTCATGTGCTCTGATGTGAATTCTAAAGTGAATATCTGAAGGAACTTTGGAGATAAATTTGCTTTCTTTTGCTTTAATGTTAGCAGCAGGGCTGCAACAACATACTAATTATGACTGACAATCCTCAGAGGTTTAAAATGCTGGTGGATTTAGAGACGCGTGTGTTTAAGAAGGAGACGGGTGATAAAGCCCCGTTAGCATTAAAGGGTTTTAAAGTAAATATGAACACATCCATAAATGCAGTGTATCTTGTGTTAGTCCTTAATAAAAGTGAGCATGGCAACAGGTCATCCAGCGTCTAAAAGCTGCAGAAAACTTCCAAATCTATATGAATGTTATGTTTAAAGCATCTGAAGTTACACAAGATATCAAATAGCTCTAGATGAAAAGTCAGGGGATGTGGATGTGACACTGGGTGACATTACTTTTGATGGGTGGAATAGCAATGATAAGAAATTAGTTTTAATACTTCTGGCAGCAAGTAAAAAGTCTAAAACAAGAGCCACCCACCACTACTGAATGGATACAGATAATAAATTAAATATATGTTATGGAGAGGCTGCTATCCTCCCTCAAAGTCCAAAAAGGATTTGGCCCAAGTGGCTTGAGTACATTAAATCTATAAAGTCAGACTTTAGTAAACTTTGATAGAATAAATGAGTGGGAATCTAATGTGGATCATACTATCTTTTTGTTTTGTGTGAATCTACCTGTGATGATACTTTTTTCTGGTGACCATTCACGTCTCTACAAAATTTCATGCCAATACATCATTTATTTAAATATAATACTAATATTTTATAATATTTGTGATATTTGCTGCACTGAAAGCTATGTTTAAACCTCAACTGTTACCAAGCAGCAACCAAGTGCAGTTCCTCAAACAGCCACTTGAGGCTGGCTCCAGCAGTGAGTACGTCTCCATAAGGCCTTATATTAAAACTTTACAGCAGAAACATGTTTACAGCCTGGTGCAAAAAACAGTTTTGGTCTCTAAAGCTAATTTCCCCGTCCATGACAACTGTACAGGGGGTGACTTTATATTATTCACCCATTTAAAGGAAGATTTAGTGGCATCTAGCAGTTAGTTTGTCCATTCTGGACCAAGCACTGGCTTTAGATAGGCCCTCTCTAAATAGAGGTGTTGAGGTGTAATTTCTCCTTCACAATCGGTTGGGGAGAGTGATGTGAATCTACAACTACGCCACTAGATGCCACTAAATCCTACACACAGGTCCTTTAAATTATATTAATAGATATACTGTTTTGTATTATTTATAAGTTATTTTTAGTTACCCACTGTAGCTTCAAAGTTAAAGGCAGTGAGTGACAAGTGGGTGCCATCACAGGCGGCTGTTCTCAGACTGCCAAGATGGCGACGGTCATAGCCGACCACTCTGAGTTTCACACAGTGTTTGTCTGTCAGAGCTCCACAAAAGTCCAAAAATTGAGCTTTCATGTCAATGCACTAAATCTTATTCACCAGCCGAGTTTGTTTTGCATTGAAAAGGCTAAAATCCTGTGAAATATACAGATTTCTCCTCTAAAAGTCTTTCACTACGACACCAAGGATCGTTGTTCAGCACTACCCGACGGCTGGAAGTTCACCACTTTTTAACTAGCTGATTGACAATCTGTCAATCACAAATCGAAAGGGACAAAGAACTTCTGTGAGCAGCATTTTACACAGGAAACAAAGATGATAAAGTTAAAGCAAAAAATAAACTTCACTTTCCTGCAGCTCTTAAAAATAAAAATGTTCAATCAGACAGAAAATGTGTCAAAGAACTCAGATCAATGCAGCTCACTTTTTAAAGAATGGAAGCGTTTGTTCATTCTTTATTCACCTATTGTGTAGGAAGTTCAATGGTTTTCCCCTTAATACATGTAGCTTTTAAACTATTTTTAATTCAGAAGATAGCTGAGCGATTCTTTACCTTGACAAAGGTTTCCGTCGTCCTAATGCAAAGTATAAAAAGTTACATTAATGTAGATCTCATAATTCTCACCATGTGAGGGATGCAGACACATGAAGTTCTTGTTTAAAACAAACAAACAATACTGTTGTTGTTATCAGTATTGCAGAGCGTCTGAATACCACGTGCTTGGACAGCAGAAGCATTCGGTCGGTTTGAAATTGAGATAGAATTGAAAAGCCTGCAGCTACCCTGAGAGTACATTTTGAGATATGGGAATTATTATTCAGCAAGTGCATTTCCCATTAAAGAAATTCCACAATCTAGCTGAGCTAAACTCAACTCTTGTCTTTCCATCACAGGACACACACACACAAAATAACTTAAGGGTTTACTTTAACCCCAGTGCCCTCCCTTCATTTCTGTGGCGATCAATTATTAGCCAGTTTATCTCAATGACAAGTGGACCGTCCTCTGCGGCGCTGTGTGTGACTTTTTACAAATACTGCTGATATGTCTTCTTATGTGTGCCAGCTCACTCGGGGGAATATCACCACTAACCCGCAGCCTCCTGGCTTAACTCCTCTTACTGTCTGTCAATAGGCACAGGGGAGCGGGCCGCCTTCAGAGGCTGAACTTTATAGCATGCCTCTGGGCGGGTGTGCGCACAGAGCTGCCAGGAGTTGCAGCTTCTACTATAAAAGTTTGGAAGTTACATAAATTTCCATTTATGTGGTAAACATGCAGTGCTTTCACAGCTTAAAGGTCGAGTGTGGAACATTAAGGATAGGATCTATTGGCACGAACTTGGATATAATATTCATAGGTATGTTTTCATTAATGTATAATCTCCTCAATATAAGAATAGTTTTTGTAGAATGAGCTGAGTCCGCGATGTTGAACCGTCATACACTACCATAACTCTGTGGTTCCCTTCAGCTCTACAGAGCGTTTTAGCCTCTGTCCGCTTATTGTTTTGGTTTTATGGTAAAAAGCTCTGACAAACCCACTGTACACAATCTAGCTGGTGACCACAGTGGAACATTTAGAGTCAGATATTTTTTTGTTAGTAGCGACCAAATTCAAGCTAAAGGAGAGTGAATATTAGACATAAAGACATTCATCAGGTAGCCAGTAAATCTGTGTTTTTGTTACCATACAATGAGTCATTTTTATCTACAGAGACCGTCATGAACCACAGTTCGCAAGCACTTGGAAGGGGAGGGTGAGACGAGGGAGTGTAAATCTGCAACTTCACTGCTAGACGCCACTAAATCCTACACACTGGACCTTTAACGGATATGATTATGATTATATGTGCTAATAATTATGTTGGATGGCTGGGCTTGGTTGGCTGTTTTTTCTCTTATTTTAGAAAATTGTTGATTATTGTTTGAGAGGTGGGGGAGGGGGCGTCCCCTGTAATTACTGCCTTGGGGGACACTGACTTCTAACTGCATAATCAAACTCTGTTGACATTTTTCTTACTTGATACATGCAGGAGAATGGTGTTTTGTTTTACCAGCTGGTGATGAGTCTGTCTCACTAAAGCCATTTTCAGCTGACACTGAAGCTGCAGCAGCGATTGCTTGGAGCAGTTAATATTTTCACATCAATTTCATGTCTGATCAACACTTTGTTCTTATTTTTCAAGCATGTATGTAAGATAATGTTGTCGTTCTTAATACCACCTACAAAGCTCTGATTGATCGTCAATAGGTACATGCATAGAAACGTGTGCGATGATTTAGAGGTCAGCTCTGACTGACTGACTCTCGACTCGAGTTGTTTTGAAGCCTTTCCTGTGAGGATTTGGATTTACGTTGGGGGTCATTTTCTTGCAGGAATTTAAATCTTCTCCCAGTTGGCAGCTCTCTTGGGGGCTACAGCCGGTTTTCCTCCAGGTTTTCTTTATATTTGGCTTTCATGTTACCCTCAGCCTTTCCAGGCCTTCCAGAGAAATATCCCCACAGCCTCATGGTCGGGAGGGTGTGTTTAAAGTCCTGTGCACCAAAAATGGCGTTTAATGTGATGGCCAAAAAGCTCAAGAACCTTCTTCGTCTTTGGCACTTCTGGCAGACACTTCCAAATGTAATTTGAGTTTCTGAACTTCTGCACTTTGCCATAAAGCTGTGAAAGAAGCAACTGTTGTCTCCCATCTCAACCGTGGAGCCCTGTTGCTCCTTCATAGCTGCGATCGGTCTCTTGGGGGTCTCCCTAACTCACAAGTTCGCCTCTCACACAGTTTCTGAGGAAGGCCTGCTGGAGGCACATTTACAGCTTTGACATATTAATCTTTACATTTTTATGGTGGACCTTAGTGTACTCTGGGGATATTTAGTGTCCGGGAAACTTTTTTATGTCCTTCCTGTGATTGATACTTGTTTGATGCGAATTGGTTTTAAATGTTCCTTTGTCTCCTCCTTTTTCCAGGAAATTGACTAACCAGCTGTTGTAAACCTAAAAATGTGATTACTGGTAATCTCAGTTTATAATGTGATTGTTGGAAACAATAGGTGATGGTTTAGAGGACCAGTGTGTAGGTTTTAAAGCTGCATATTGCAACCAACAGAGTAGTGTTTGGTTTGTCTGGTTTAGGACCAGTAGAAACATGGCAGTTCAACATGGCGGACCCTGTAGAAGAGCGGTCGCTCCCTCTGTGTCAGGACATAGGAACCTCAGGATTGGACTCAAATGCAAGATAGCACAGGCAGCAGGACAACTTCAGTGTCTTAATATAAGTTCAGCTTACAGGATGGTGCAGGTACAGGTAGGCAGGCATAAACAGATCCACGAAAAGTAAAAGCAAAAAATCTGACAAAATAACCAGGAACAAAACAACTAGGATTAACCGACACAGAAACAAGGGAACACAAAGATTAAGACAGGTGAGGACACGGAGAGACAGGTGAAAGTATTAGGCCCGTTCGAGGTGAGCCTAATAGCATTTATATAATAAAATGAAAACATAGATCCTAAATGTTACACACTGGACCTTTATATATATGTCACAGTAAACACATCATCCTCCATTAATGATGAAGGCCAACAGGATAAGACCTGAGCTGGTAGCAGTTACAGTTCGGTTAGAAATGCTGGCTCCTAATGATCCAGCTGGAACCAGGACTATTAGTGGACTGTTAGAAACAACAGAGCTTGGAGGAAAAAACACCGTCCCTCCATGAGGTGTTACATTTCAGTTATAAAGTTCTACCTTTCATTATGGCTCTGAGGGTAAACAAACCAATATATTACGATACAATATACAATATTTTCACAATGAAAAAAAATGTCTCAAACTGTCTCGTGAGGGAAATATTTACGATGCTGTTGTCATCGCATTCCCGCCATTTCTCATTTTCCTCTGCGCTTTAAACCTACACTGACTGTGACCACTGTGCTTCTAACGTACACCCTGCTGTGTGTGTGTGTGTGTGTGTGTGTGTGTGTGTGTGTGTGTGTGTTGTGTTAGGGCATATATCCATCTACAAACCCACCAGTCTACATCAGTCACTCCCAAATAAAACAACCCGTTTAGACCAGAGGTTCCTGCTGAGTGGGGATAAAACATAAACCCGACTGAGAGAATTGATACAAGTCATACAGTTTGTTTTTTTACAGCGGATCAACACAGGCGATATGTGCTCTGTGTGGTACAGTAGTGTGTATGAATTCAAATTAGAGGAGCTCAATCAGGCTCATGCTTGCATCCCTTAAAGAGAAAAAACTAAATGCAGGGAAAGATAAAAATCTGCATCTGTAGAAGAAAAGAACATAAACCTACAATAAAGGAAATCCGACGTCTAGAAACCAAGAGAACCTGCACCAATGAGAGCAGAATCTGACACCACAGCAGCCTATTAATCCTGGGTGATGTCTGTGTTTGTCATATCACGGCCTGAAAAGCTGTCAGAAAACAAATTGTAGCTCATTATTTTCCAGATGTGGAGCCCTCGTGTGCTCTGCGTCAGACACGTTTGAACTCGCACAAAAACTATTAAATGTGATCTGAACTTGCACGACGGAGACCTTCATTGTTTTTGGTCTTCAGCGCTGCTCAGACCCAGCAACCCAAAGCCTTTACACTCGAACGCATTTAGTCCTTTACTGCTCATTGTAAAGCCCAGTGTGTGATTGCAGCAGGCCTTGCAAACAAGCTTTGGTTTTTCATGGTCGAATGTATTGTTTAGGCGAACTACCGGTGTTTGTTGATGAGACTGAATGTATTTTAGACTCATTTTTGAGCTCGTAAATGTTTTTTCTTGTTACCGGTGTAGTGGAAAACATCCATTTGTGTCTGTCAGTTATGATATAATCGTCTGTCAGATCTTACTCATTTTAAAAAGCATTAATTGCATTCAGTATATTCATACAGGCAGAGCAAATGATATGATTGTTTCTGGTTACTTTTTGTCTTTAATATCGTGGTGCATGAAACACTGAATTTAAGAAGAAGTCCCTTGTCTGCTGTTACTTGGAACACTTGTGTGTATAATTTTCATTTTACAGCTCACATATATCCAGATGTAGCCGGTGCCCCGACACACGGAGGAGTCAGTTATTAAAGGGGGGCTGCTGCTTTCACAGGGTTTGTGTGATCCTCAGGGGAACACGCAGTCTGTTTTCATGATGAAGTCCTTGCAGATAAAAACGGACTGTTGGTGTGTGACATTAGAGCGGGTCAACACTCGAAAAATCTTCAATACTGTTTGTGTAGTGTAGCATTAATGCTTTGTTCTGCAGTGTTGACCAAAACCCTCCCTTGTTAGGTGATAGGTCAGAACCTCCGTAGTCTTTTTGTGCCTATGAGAGTTTGTTGGTTTGAGTGAACTGTATCAGGCTCTCCGTACGCATATTTGTACAGCCCCTGAAGTTTTCCTGGCCTTGCTGCACAATTAATCGAAATATTATCTAAATCGCACTATAGCCAAGTGCAACATGCAAACTGCAGAAGCTGCAATTTGATGAAGGTAAAATGTGTGACAGCAGCATTATACTGAAGTACTGTAGTTCTGAAGAGGAGCCCTGGCCTACAACTCATGTTCTCCAGATTGTGTCCTATAAAAACAACTGAGACAATTATCAAAATAATTAGAATACTAATTTTCTTTTGATCACCTAATTGATGGATTCAAGTAGATGGATAACAGCTTCCTCACAGCACCGACGCACCGGCAGGACGGCAAAACGAAACACACATGACGACATGTTGCTATGATGATGTCATATTGTGGAATAAAATATATTACATCAAATTATTTTGTACTATTGCAGTGCCCGTAAGTATGTATTGCTATAGAAAATGGGAGGTTAAGTAGCTTTTTCATGGATGGCCAAATGAGGTTGTGTTTGAAGGTGGGACGTCAGGGACATTTAGGATTGTATTGTATAGTATTGTGTTTTCATATAATTTGGCTTTTAGCAAGGACACTGTAGGGAGATGAACGCCATTCCACTAATGTGAAAGTACCACACCTCATGGTCAGCGCATAATTCTGAAAGAACAAAGTGAACTACATCTGAAATGGGATGAAACCTGGCAGCATAAACAGACTAACTTGTAGCATAGCCTAGTAAATGAACTGGGCAGGATATATTATTTAGCCCTGTAATACAGGCTAGCATACATCAGAGAGAGAGAGAGAGAGAGAGAGAGAAAAAAAAGAGAGAGCAATGGCAGTAAGGGTTTCCACATCAAAAAATTGTTTTGAAACTACCAAAATAGTGTGAACGGATAAGCGGACTGCGCGGAGCGAGGGCGTGTCGGTCAGACAGTCTGATAACTGCACAGGTCTCTCACTCAACTTAATACAGAGAAATGTCCCACAAAGCAACGTTACAGGACCAAACAACAGTAACGTAGTAACTGGAACTGTCTTTGGAAACTTATGAGGAAAGAAAATACCACAGCTGTACGTGGAGAAGCGTCTGTCCTCCTGTCTGTCCTCCTGTCTGTCCTACCGACTCTTCGTCACATTTCTGCCCGAAAAACAGTGTCTGTCACCGGTGAAAAACTCACGGAGTGTTTGTGATCAAAAATCACCGCGACCGCCAGCCCTCCGGACCGAGACATCAGTTTACTTTCACTTTCCAGGATGTTTGGGCTCTGCAGTGATTGGCTCTGGTGGGCACGTGGCTACGGTGGCTGTCGTTGACAATGCTAGCGGAATTCGGAAATCATTTATGAAATAATTTATGAAATAATAACTTATTAACGGTATCTTTATAGTCCAAACAAAGCCGATGTTGCACACCCTTAAACCACACAGCAGCCATGTTGAAACTCTCAGGTCAGTCTGATCCTGATCTGCAGAGATATTTGAGCCACACACACACACACACACACACACACACACACACACACACACAGAGATTTCTTGCTTTATAGATAGATAGATAGATAGATAGATAGATAGATAGATAGATAGATAGATAGATAGATAGATAGATAGATGTATTTTAAGTAATTTATTAATTATTAGTATCTCGTCATCCATGTTTTCTCCAAACTTTGGAGCACAGTGTCGTCTATCGTTGCCGTCCTGCTCTCATCCACTAACATGCGATCCGGTTGTCCTGAATCAGTGTGAATGCAGTATAATGGAGATATGGCAGGTTGTTGTCCTGTAAGAGATGCGTATATGTTAATCAATAGGGTGACTTTAATGCGATTCGTCAGACAGCCCTAGCATACATATGGTATCTTAAACATTACTGATGTAACTCTAATCAATGTAATTGTGTGTCTTTTACGGTGATTGGCCCAATCTGATCTGAACTTACGGTAATGATGGGTCTAGAAAGTTTCAGAAGTTGTATTTTCCGTCAAAGTCAAACAGTTTCCGAACATACTATGGAAGTCTACACAAAATCTATATGGTCAGGTACATTCCTGATTGAACCTTAAAGCCCAGTGCTTAATCAGCATTATACTTAGGCTTCTAATCAATGTAAAGGTGGATGGAGCGGAGGCCAGCCTGCCTGACAAATTACAGAAAGTGAGTAGTGTGAGTTGTGCCTGGGCTTCAGAAAATACCTCACAGCCGCTCGGTTTCCTGACAGGCTTCACTCATGAATTACGCAGCTGACATCGCGGCGCTCTCGGGAGAAAAGTTCCTGCTGGGATGTCGAGAGTTTGCATCAGTTGTTTGTTCTCGCAGACCTTGATAAAAGCTCATCGCCTTCACCTCCTTCTCTGTGACTGTACTTTCAGACATAAACGCCTTTCAAGTCTGTGGGTCGTGTGGATTTAAATACAGTAACCTAACAAAGAAAAGCAGAACTTGTGATATGAAGAGTTGCGGCCTGAGATTTCATCACTTTGATTAAGTTTTGCATGTGATGACAGCATTTTGTGATTGTTAAAGGCAGCGTACAGAAGCCCCGTCGACCATGTCAGTAGCTGTTGTCAGTCACTGTCCAGATTTGTCACTGTGGGTTTTCCCGCCCACACATCATTGAGTCCACTTCGGTGTCTTTGGTCCTGAGAGAGGCTCCATAATAGAAAAGCAGAAACTGGGGCACCCATGATTCAGAAACCCCTTAGTGTGTATGTGTGAGACTCAGGCCACATCAACTATTTATGCTCTGCAGACCGCAACCTCATTCAGGCATACGTTCAAAGAGAAAGTAACCAGCAGTCATTATACAGCTTGTACTCATTATGCACTATTGTACATTGATCCTTCTTTCATTTGCAGGATGTGTACTAGTTTGTCTGTTAACACTGAAAGATACTTGGAGATGCATCATACTGTGCACGCTCAATATGTCATCTGGGAAAGCGGGTCAATTACTGAAGGGATTATTTTTCTAATCACAGTGGATAGATTTGTGGTATGAAGTGGAATTAGCGGCGCTGTCTGTTGGCAGGAATTCAGTATTTAGGTTAAATATGCTTCCTGTACAGAAACCAATGTAAAAATAATGAAATCTATTCTACAGTGTGAACTATTTATTAAAAAACTTACTGCAAGCTGCACTTTTTGATTACTTTTTTAAACAATTCCACAAATTGCTTCTCTGACTGCTAGTTCACACACTCTGTATTCCTGATTCATTGTGCAGTCCACCTCCTGACCCCAAATGTTTCACAGTAAGTCATAAAATAAAAGAAACAAAGAACAAAAAGGTGTGGTGGTTTTTTAATTTCAGGTTACTGACCAACATGTGGCGACAGAGGTAGAGCTGGTAATCACTACACATTGTGTGAGCACAGGATGTGCAAGTCAAATTTGATCCTTTGATTCATTTAATGACATTTAGAGACAAAAAATAAGAGTTTTTGTGGAACAATGATGTGATGTTATGAACGCGCTGACATTTTGGTTTGTAATAGAAAGGTACACCCAGTGTGACACCCAGGACATTTTACCTGCTAGCAGAAATATGTGTGAAGACAAAACAACGACTTAAAAGTAGACCTTAGATGCTGAATTGACAGCCTGGCATTGACAGACTAATCCACAAATGCAAATTAGTTTGGAACCTCTCAGTTCATTTTTCGATTTCCAAGGGACATTGGCTTTGGATGCAGACCCAAATCCCTCTTTGGCTAGAGCTACAACCAGTCAGAGCAACGAAATGTGCGACGTAGTGCTGAGTGATCATCTCAAGTTGGAGGGCGGTACTTGATCCGGTTTCAAGCAAAAAAATGGTTGCCTGCACTCAAACTTTCTCAAATTACACCAAACAATTAAAATAAACTATTTGAGTTGGAAACTGTTTAGAAAAGGACAGACCCACACCCATAGCTGCCAGTAGTTCCTCAGGGGACGCTGATTGGTCCGGAACCACGGTACCGGCTACAAACTCATAGTATCGTATCAAAACCTGGCAAGATGGATTCTTGTGTGATCTTCTTGCGATCCAAGCTGCCTGGTAAGGTTGGGAAATAGACAATGAAGTAACAGACTCTTGATTCATATTTTACCAGCAGTGCTTCATTTGACAGTTTGGTCTGAGTTTCGTGAGCCTGTGTTGTTCTGGACGGAGCTGCAGACCGTTGGATAGACCTGCAATCAGTGAGTGAGTCTTTAAATCTGGACCACTGATGCTCCTTTGTCAATCATCTGCCCTATATTAATTTAATAGTTGTGACTGGTCAGACGGGTTGATTTCAGTTTGAATGGAACAGACCCATCTGTTCAGAGCAGGAAACATCAAATCAAAATCAAGTTTTATTTATATAGCTCAAAATCACAATTTGTCTCAGGGGACCTTACAATCAGTCCAACATTTAACACTCTGTCTTCAGTCTTGATTCAGGGAAGGAAAACCTCCTTTTTCTGGTTCCCAGGCTACAGAATTTATACAAAAGAAGTAAACTTTATTTTCTTTATACAATTACAGTCTGTAAAGACAGTAACGTGGGCAGGCTGATGATGAAAATGATGTTCAAAACAGTTACAGACAGAGGCCTCAGCACACACACAATCCAACAAAAACTGTTCAGACAAACAAGAGCCGAGCGAGGTGATTAGACGAGGCGACGAATGTGAAACTCCATGGGGTGACAAGTGGAGAGGTGAGGCATGACAGGGTCTGAGGGTTGGTTAAAGCACAAAACTCAGATCCTGATATAGAGGAAAACTGGAGAGAGCAGGTGAAGAGGAGGAACTGGAGGCAAGACGGACGGAGCGGTCGTCACCGTGACACCAGTGTTACACTTCCCACAGGAACCATCACTGACATACAGCACTTACAGGGTTTCATGGGTACAGATAGACACCTACAGTAGGTTAATTGGCCTTATATCTCCTTTAACCTTTAACTCAGTTTAAAACTAAAAAGGATTTAGGCAGCATATACTTATTACTTATTACCATAACTGCACAATCCTTGGTTCAACTAGAAATATGTAGTTTTATGTTTATAGTTTGACAGTTTGTTCTGAGTTTGGTGTGTTGAGCTGGACAGACTCACTGAGAATGAGCTGTCAATCAACAAGGTAGTCCCGCCCTAAAGCATACCCTGCTTTATGATCTATTTTACTCTAACATTTACATCAAGTGTCCACATGAGAATTGAAACAGGCTTTGCTTGCTGTAATCATTCCTCCTGTTCATACTGGACATTAACGGATCTCTTCTTAATGCTCTTTCTATGTAAGTAATGGGGGACAAACTCCACAACCCTCACTCTGTGCAAAAATGTATTTCAAGGTCTGAAGTTAATACAGTATGAGGCTTCAGTTCAGCAACTCATGTTACAGACAGTGGACAGTGTTTCCCTGTTGGATAGAAACCACAAAAAATGTAACAAACACAAAAGAAAATGTGAACCTACAACAAAAATTGTGAACACAACAAACACATTTCACCCATCTGTGATGCTGGATGTGGTCAGAAAAGGTCAGACAGGGCAGAAAAACAACAGTTTTTTTTTTACCTTTGTCTAGGTAATTTAAAGTCCCCCTCCAGTCAAAAATCAGTTTCTCTTCTTTGTCCTCCAGTTGGATGTTTGAGTTTCACTGTGCAGAATGATGTATGTGCAGAGTTCGCTCCTGTGTGCAACTTCTACAGCGTGATCCACACTGAGACTGGACTTTACAGACGTCTTTAGAAATGAACACAGTTTGCATATTCATAGATTCTGTAACTTTTAATGAGGTAGAAGGAGTAGATGAGTTTTAAAGGATTTTAATGTAGTAATGCATTATTATTCACATCGGGGAGGTTATAGTTTAAATGTATCATTGTGTATCATCAGCTGAAAATCACGTGTACATGTTCATGAGCGATAGCATGGATTTTCCTTTTATACTGTCACGGTTGAGATTTTTTTTTACGGGTTGCGTAACCAAGCAGTTGGTTGGTTGGTTCAGATTGTTGGATGTCTGCTTTGTTTCAGACAGACACTTTTACCATGATATTCTGCACAGGCGTGGTTCACAGAGGATGAATGATACTGACTCTTAATCTGGTGCCATCAATTGGTGAAACCTCTCAACTGTTTTGGGTTAGAAACTATCTGCAGTATTACCAACCCATGGCTCGTGATTTTAAGGTTATTTCAGTCTGCCAATTTGTATACCTGGCCAGGGACTTCAATTAAAAAAAAAAAAAAAAAAAAAAAAAAATTCTCCTTTCCATTACCAAATATTTTTAAGTAATATTAAGTTAAAGCAGCAATTTTATTTTATTTGAATTAATTCATTAATTTTAATTCATTAATTTTTATTTTCTATTTTCTCCTTCTGCACATTTTATTAACGTACCATATTTATCCTTTTTTCTGCGATGTTGTTATTGTTGTTGTTGGCTGGGTGGAAGGTTGAAATACAATTATATAAGAATAATAAAATAAAGTATTTATTCTATTATCTTAAGAAAATACGAGACATGTTGACCTGTAAACCCAGCACTGTGTTTATTGTCTGCTAATGTTTTTTGGTATATTTGGGTTATATTAGCAGCCTCACAAATGTTCTCTGGTCTTTTATCAGCCCCAGATTTTAAAGAGATCAGTTTGCATGACTGCATCCATCCACAGAGGAGCACTATTACTGGAGATTACAGCAGTTTAATCCAGAGGTTTCCAAACCCCCACAATAGATTCACATTAGACCACGTACCCCCACTTTCAGAGGATCTTCAGGGAATCTCCTCTGATCTCTCCTAATTTTTTTTTTTTTTTTGGAGGTTTGTAAAGATAATAAAGTCAATCAATGATCAAACTTATACGTTACAATCAATCAAAACAGCCAACACTTTTTCTTGTTGTTCCAACTTCCAATAAATGTGATTAAAGCTAAAATATTGTATTCCTCCTGTTTCTGGGGACCCTACAACCCACTCAAAGTTTGAAAACCACTGGTTTAATCTACTCGATGAAGAAATCCTGCAACTATTCATCAACTAACAATCTGTTTGAGTTGAGCTCTTGTCACAAAGGCCTGAGTCAGATCCTCAAGAACAGCCTTAAAACATCTGCACATGTCAAACATCCACATCTCACGTCTCTGAATATCACTGGGTTGAATAATGGCACACTTCATCCTACATGAATCACCACGCAGTACCTGAATGGCTGTAAGGACGGCAGGGGAAACAGCGGTTACATTTAAGTCTAATGTTTGACTGAGGTGAATTCATTTTCGTTTGGCCTTCGGACTGTCTGAGAATTGTGAGGGCACGTAGGCTGAGGAACATAACACGGATGGTTCAAATTCAAAACACCATCAAAGCGTCTCCGTCCCACCGGGTCGAGAATCAGACAAAGCACAGTAACACAAAAACCTGAGAGGAGAAAGACTAAAAATGCACCTATTTATCAAGTAGAGCGTGACATTGATTGGTGTTTCACACGGTGAAATCTTGTTTTTTTTGGACGGCCATTAGTTTAAGTTGTTGACAACAGTTTATATGAAGAAGGGTGTAAAAAATGACGCCACTCAGGCAAGTCCCCTTCGGCTGCAGACTCTCTAAACCTGTTTCAGTCTGCCTTCTGTGTCGAACATTATTCCTCAGCCTATAGTGCACATTTAAACAGCTGCATTTGCAGAATTCCTTGAATGTCGTGGGACAAGTTATCTCACTAATACAGCAGTCTACTCTTTGAGGTTAGGTTTTGCTGTTTTGTAACATAGTGTGTTTACATGGATGATGGATGCTTTTCACTCACCCACTGCCCTCATCAGGCCTCTCTGTCCTGCAAGGCAGAAATGCTTTCTCAGCTCCTGCACGCTGCGTTCCCCCTAAAAAAAAAAGCTATTACTTCATTGTCCTTGATACCAAGAGGGAGCTGCAAAACAGGAAAAGCGTAGGTTTTCTTGGGGCTAATTATACATTAAGTTCAAGCTAAATGGCCCCAGGAGCCAAAGACATTACGGACTAGGAGGGGTTATAGGAGGCAGGGTGGACTGCATTCTGCCTCTAGAACGTCTTTAATGTTGTATCTTGAAATATAGATTCTTTTCCCGCCCTCACTGTCTCTTGTGATAAAACCTCAAGAAAGCAACCCAGTCGGTAAGAGACAGCAGTTTTCTGATTCCCCAAACAGTTGCAAACTTTCTCTGACAGCTGTTAAGAAGTGAAGGTTGTCCAAATTAGAGATGTCAGGGCAACTGCGTGTCCACTGGTGGCTGCCCTGGTTATTGTGGTTGTGTTGCTGATGCAATGTTGTGATTTACGGTCACTATGATCACCGTGCAGCTCAGGGTCATTTCATCATGTGGCTGCTCGACTGTCAAACTGGCCACCGTCTCTTATTACTGCACTCACAGAACAAAACGCTACACAAAGTTAGACATTCAACAATATCCTACTTGACATATTTACTCTAATACCTGTCACAGAATATTATGATCTCTTAGATATGGACAGTGTGAAGACCCATTGGGGTTCTTTTAGGACATAGTCAACAAACCCCATTAAAAATGTCAGGGTGCGAACTACAGGGGACCCGGCGGGAGCAGGGCTCCTCTTAATAAGACATGAGCTCCCCTGAAAACAGAATTTGTGAAAATCTTGGAGGTCTGATTACTTTCTAGAAATTTGAGATGCATGTTGAGATGTTTTTAGGCATTTTTATTTATTTATTTTTTGCAGGAGAAAGTGAAATAATTCATAAGAAATTAAAGGCAACTTGTTCCAGTGGGACAGGGATCGGTTGAATTTGCGTTAATTGTGGCGATCACAACTTCCTGGAGGGACTGCAATACGTTGCTTCCATTTTTGGATTATGTTACTATTATTATTATTATATGATTTGTGCATGAGAGTGACACTAACTCACTTTAAAAAAAAAAAAAATTAAAAATACTTGCCATCACCACTGAAGTATGACAGCCCAATATCATTAACTTCAGATCAGAAAATATATCCGCGACAGTAGAAAAAGTGAGCTCCCCCGAAAGCCGAGGTATAGTTCACATACTGAAAAATATCCAAAGAAATACAAATGTGTTTTAATCTGCAGCTGAAAGTAGTTCCAAACAAATGCACTATTTACTCCTTTTCTATTGACCAGCTGTTTTAAGAAATTACTGAGCCTTTAAAAAAAAAAGAAACTATATATTTGTGACCAGTTTTTAGTTTTTTTTTTTAGATTTACGTCTCCAGAAGAAGCGAGTGGCCAAAGGACTGAGTGCCACAGACAGGGTGGGGAAATAGGAAAGCACAAAGCAGTCTCACTCCCAAGTCATAAAATACTGCAGCTTGGACAGTGGCCCTCTGTGTTAAAATAAACCGTAAGACGATAATTAGAATTAATTATTATGTACCTCACAAATGATGCCATTAATTAAGATAAACTATGGGAGTCTGGAGGTCTGGCCAAAAAGAAAAAACAGGTGTAGGACGTTTGACCGTTGGACCCAGAACTTCCCCACTGATACCATCAAAATCACTGTAACTAAACTAAGAAACAAAGAGGCGAAAACTGGACTCCATCCTCAAAGAATAAAACACAAAAAGAAAGCAGCAAAAGAAGCTTTCACTGATTAGAGGGCTGCATTGCCTTGGAGAGAGCTCCTGCCTCCCTCCCTTAAATATGGAGGCAGGGCCACCAACCAATCATCCCCAATGAGGAGCACCTGAGAGAGTAAAGAGGAGAGAAAGGAGGGGAGCTCGTAACTTCCCTCCTCTTGTAAAATATGATGCTGTAGGTATCTTTTTGGACACGCCCACCGACAAACAAGAAAGGCTGCATATGGAGGTGGTTGATGGCTGTAACAAACACAGGACTTTAACCCTGGAGACCGCTGTTCATGTCCTGTGTCAAACATTACGTAAGTTACGTTATATTTATGTAATTAAGTTATCAGGTATTGTCAGGTATGTAATGTTGACTTTTCATGACAATTATTTTGAAAGTCTAACCAGACTTTGCATATTTATTCTTCCTAACTTGACCATTGACCTCGGCGCATCCAGAAATGATTAATGCATCATATTGTCAAGCAGAGTGCCACTGGCCAGGCTGCAGTATTTGTTGAGTTGGGTTTGTTTAATCATTTCCCCTCAGTCTCAATGTGACGTTCCAGTGCTGGAAACTCAAGTTTGCACATAGTACCCAGCATGCACTGACATCCAGCATACTTTAATTCTTTCAGTCCCTTTTCAAGCTGCTGTATTATTAGGATCATGTTATAAGTTGCTTCATGTTGGTTTTGTGATGTTTTTTCAGATTGTAGCACTGTGCCCAAAACAAATTTCCCATTGGTGAAAAAAAAGCTGACTCTCCTCTACAAATGTTATTTTACGTTATGTTTTTGTTTCTGTGCCTTAAACCACTCGAACTTTGATCAGAAAACTGTAATATAAATGCATTTTTTCACTGATATCGAAGACACTGATGATCTCACTTTATGATCACATATTGCAAACATTTGCTTTCTACTGGTTGAAAATAATTGGCAGTTTGGCAATTTCATGATTTGTCACTGAATAGTGTTTGTGGAGTCTGAAGGGCAAATACAATCCTACCTGCCTGTTAAAAGGTCACTCAGCTAATTTATAGCGAGGGGAAGTAAAGGAGGGCGTTCCAAATGATGACTGAAACGCCCCTCTGGTCTTTTCATTGGATCTGGTGACAATGAAACAATATAGAAGATGACCAGACTTATCCTTTAAGTCACCTAGTGCATTATAGATGCAGCAGGGGGAAGCATTATTATTCTACTGTGGAGTTTTTGTGTCCTGGGCTGTTGTTGAGTCTGTTTTGCAAGTTTAATAAGAGCTAATATTTGGAAACCATCTGCAGTGAAATGCAAGAACCCCTTAATCAACAAAAGTAGCGCGTCTTTAAGATAGAAGGGACTAAAGTGATCAATGTATTGACCGGGCTCCATGAACATCAATACCATCCCTCCAACCTCAGCTCCCCTTCGCCCATAGGTGACCATTGATCAAGGCGAGATGAAGGGTGAATGGGCGGATTAGGGTGATTTTACAGATTGGTGAGTTGCCAATTGAGCGTAGCTCTTAAAGACGATAGAGCGAGAGAGAGAGCGAGAGAGAGGGAGAGAGAGAGAGACCGTCTCATATGGATCATCACTGAGGTTGTGGTCCACTAACTCCGCCATCATAATCACAGCTGCTCATGTAGACGGCTGTTGGTAGCGGTGGTGAGTCAGCTCATCTATAGCTGAAGACCTAACAGCATTGTAAAATGTCTCTGTTATTAAAATGACAGTTTTATCTACAAACAATTTGTTTTCTCTCTTTGCTAAAGATTATTGTCTGCTACCCGTTACTGTCAGTTGACATTCCCTGTGGTTTATTAAATGTGTGGATCTTGCTCCTGGAAGATCTGAGGTTGTGTAATATACCTTTTGATTTATTAATTCTGTTGAGTCTGTTGTTGTTGCTGAAACTCATAAAGGCATGTTGACCCACTTACGCCATACCCTATTAACAGTTAAGGATAATTGAACACATATTTAGTTGCACTTGTTTGACAGGAGTAGCCCTTTAAGCACGCTCATTTCATCTGTAAACTGAGCGCTGCTTTGCCATCATTTTAGAGTTTAGATTACCAAAGAGCCCTGGGAGACCACTGAGGAGATCGACTGGTCTCTTTCTACTGTCAGCAAACTGTAACTCTCAATCACGGTGGAGCTGAGTATTGGCCACAGGGGACCACACTGGTCAATGAAGCTTTGAGTCACATATTAAAGGTCTATATGGTTGCAGAGTCTTTGGTCGCTCAAAATCCAGAGCATGTGCACACATTTCTGCCCTGGCTGTGGATGTGAATCAACTTGTTGTGGGGAAAACCTGGGATCGACATCATTAATTAAACTGTGGGGGATGATGACCTTTGCTAAGCATTCATTACAGGAAGCAGGCCATGGGATAGATAAATCCATTGTGCCATGCAATGAGTAAGTTGTTACAGAGAAAGATGTATTTCTTAGACTGCATTGAGTCAAGTAAATTAAACCCAAACTGTTGCATTTATGTGTATTTTCTCCTCTCTGGCTGCAGTGAGAGAGTGTTTTTCATCATTATTTCCAGCAAATACCTGGTTTTGTGTTCGTATTTCATGCTTCACTAAAGCACGTAAACGGCACTTTCAGAACCCCTTGATTTTTCTGGCATTTACATCGAGGTGTTCTGTCACTGATCTACAAAATAACAGAACAAGGTCCCTGTAGAATTTTATAATAACGGAGAATTAAAAATCAATAAAAAGCCAAAAGCAGACATATTTTTATTCAATATTTCAACACTATTGAAAAAACATTCCAAATCAAATTGAGGAGAAGTTGTTGTTTCATTTGAAAGACAAGTTTTAGGTTCACTTGTGGCCAACTCAGCTGACTGGACATCAATTTCAGATAACCGTGCAGATCAGAGCAGAAACTCCATGAAGTTTAAGAAACTGTCTGTAAAGTTAACAGAAATAATTGTTCAGAGGCAAAAAACTGGAAAAAACTAAAAAAACTATTTCTGATGTCAGTGTTCCACAGGAGCACATCAGGCTTCATCATTATCGTCATTATTAGGGTGTTTTTTACAGGTGACCATCTAAATAACCACACTGACAGCAGACCTTGATAGACAGCAATTAGCAAAAATACACCTCACAGACACCGAAAGGCAGTAAAAAGAAAATATGGAGTTCTTCAGACATAATGCAGTTTAACAAAATACAGCAGTAATTGGCAAATAGTTGCTCAAGGACCACATCCCTCCAACATAGGTATTTGGCCCTCAAATGAAAGTTTAAGTCTTTACTTTTATATTATTTTTCATACATTTACTGTACATAACAATATAAATACAAGGATTATGTAAATCCCAAAGAATATGACCTTGAATTAAAATCTCAGCACACTTTCAATGGCATGAGTAGTAAAAACTCAGCAGGAGCTTCCGCGGTAGGTTTGCTTTCTTTAGTTTTCTCAAGTAGAAGAGATGCTGTTGAGCTTTCCCACTCACTGAGGCTCTATTGGTGCTCCAGGACAGTTCCTCAATCACTGTCAGGCCCAGGAACTTCTCTACTGCCTCACCCTTTTAATACAGCGTAAGGTGTGGTTGTAATGTCCTGCCTAGTCTACGACAATCTCTTTTGTCTCCTAACTGTTCAGAGGTTGTGACTGCCAGTGTTTGTACTTCTAGTTCTATACGCAGACTCTTTGTTGTTTGAGATGAGCACTATAGTATCGTCTGCAAATTTGATACTGTAGTTAGAAGGATAGGACGGGAAGCAGATAGCGTGAAAAGTAGTGGACTAAGCACGCATCCCTGTGGAGCACCGGTGCTTAGAGATAGAGTGGATGATACGTGCTTGCCGAGTCTGACAGTCCAATACCAGTTGCATAATTAATGGTAATGAGTTTGTTGGTCAGGATTGTGTTTGAAGCCGAACTATAACCAGAGAAGAGCATTATTACATATGCATTTTTATGCTATAGGTGCTCCAACGAAGTATGAAGAACCATAGCTACATGTATTGTATCTTCTGTTGATCTGTTCTCCCTGTAGGTGGTGTTAGAAATAAGCTAGTATGACGCTTCTGTTGTATGTATTTAAAAAAATATATGAAACCATACAGGAAAACATACTGTAAAGGATAAGACATTTCACTCTTCACATATTTCTTGCTATCTTATCTGTAAGATTTTACGAGCTGCGATAGACTGTACATTTTTAATTCAAACACCAAATTTTCAAATAAACAGTGACAGTCCTAGTTTGTCTTTTGTTTGGCCAAATGAGTACATAAATTAAATTAAAATAAAACAAAGAGAAATATATAGTCCTGTGTTTCCACAGTCCCTGTAATACTATGTAAAACCTGGTTTATCGATGGACTTCTGGCCCCTGATCTACAGTAACATCTACAATGACCTGCAGGGAAAGTGTCATGGTTGTTCCAGTCTGAGAGGACTTTATATTGGGGTTGACATTTGGGTTTTTGGGATGGACCCACATCAAGACTACAGTTAATAGACTTCTGTCCACCTGCTTCATATGTTTTTTGAATTTGTGCATGAAATAGACATTAATGGAAACACTATAGATTAGCTAAGGCATCATGGTGACCTAGATACATACTGTTTACTGTGTTTCCAGCTGAAGACTCTCTCTTTCCTCATTTCCTGTCGCTTCTTTACCAAGTGTTTACCTTTGAATGAAGGCAAAAATGCCCCCCAAAATACTTTGAATGGAAGGTTTTGTTTTTATTCGCTGAAGTGTAAAATTATGGCTGTGCCCTAAATCTCACACTACTTACTATACAGGGCATTACATTCAGCCTCCGCCATTTTATGTGAGTGTCCAGATTCTGACTGTGAGATTTCTGCCCTAAATTTATAGCTCTGACATATTCCCACAATGAAACGAAAAAACACAATACAGTGTGACACATTTTATTGATTAAGACTCGTCACTGATGATCCAAAATGACAATCCTCTCAAAGTATCTCGGTTGAATGCTAGAGAGGCTCTAAAGACTACTGAGTGTCTATATAGGGAGTACTGATTGAAGTGAACAAGAGAGTGATTATGGACACTCTCTCTATGTATTTACAGAGAGAATATATGATATGATCTTCTTTTTTTAGGGTTTCTGACATTATAGACATCAGCATATTTCTGCCACCCACCTTTACAGATCAAAATAGACCAAAGGATATGGCAGCAGATGAAAACACTAAGGTATGTGCAGAGAAAAAAAAAATTAATAAAAGACCCATAAATACCTCATTAGGTGGGAAGCAGCAATGCAGTGCCATAATGAAGTTTACAGAGGAGAGTTACAGAGGAGTTTTGCGCCCTCTTTCAAATATTTGCACACTGGTAGTTAGCAGAAAAGCTCACAGATTAGCATTTTATTTTACCAGCTTTATTTTTTGGGAATTAGTTTAAAAATTGTAAAATGTGTGCGACATTTGGATGGATTCATATTCTGTATATAATGTTCATCACCAACAGTGGCACATTTTCTGTTCCTTCCTAGAGAAGAACAGAAAAAAGATAAATGTAATTTAAGGGAATAGATATAATATGCTATGACATGACATACAGATCTGGATATATCCATAAATGTATATAACATTGGAGCTTTCTGGAAACAGGTCCTGTTTGTCTAATGCATTGCTGTGAGGATGTGTCCAACATCATATGACAAAACGGATTAGTAAATACATAGATTATATATGTTAACAAAATTTGAGATCTTTTTTTTTTTTTTAACCAGTTGATCCAGTTTGATTCCCATTAAACAGCAGATACTAAACTTTTTAATATTCATACATCATGTAAATATTCTCTATTTCTTAATCCAATCTGAAACCACAGATCTGATTGTTTCCTGACTGCTTATTTTAGTAGGTTTACTTTAGATTAAGATACAAAAAAATATAAAATGGTAACTATATTATGTAGTATAAATTAACAAAAAGCATCTGAGATTAAATTTGTAATGGTTTTTAACCAGTAAATCCAGTTTGATTGACATTAAGTAGCAGAATATCTAAACTACACTGTATCTAAGGAACCTTTTCTGGGTATTTCTTCGTGCAATCTGAAACCACAGATCTGATTGTTTCCCGACTGTTCATTTTAATAGGGTTACTTTAGCTTAAGGGTCTTTTTCACCAGTGCTCTACACTGAACTACATCATATCCTCTTCCCCTGTAAACCCATAATACCAGTGTCTGCACCGCGTCCTGGCTGCTCTGTCTAAGCTCACTGTCTGACAGTTCTGCACTGCAAAACCCTGACGTTGAGACATTCATCAGGGCCAGGGAAATATTGTTTGACTAACAATAACAGTGTTTTTATTGATTTTCTGTCCCTGTGAGTTGCTGCTTATGAGAAACAGCAACCAATGAACACAAAGCCTACACTTGCACACAAAAACGGAAATGTACAGTCACACACACACACACACACACACACACACACACACACACACACACACACACACACACTGTGAAGTTACTTTTCATGGACTGCAGTGATAAAATATGGCAGAGCGCAGGTAAAACCACTGCTGACTGAATGTTTGATGGTTCTGAATTATCTCTCGGTGTAATCCTGAGGAGTATCAGATGGAAGCTTCTACCTGTATGTGCTGAAACTGAATTAATTTGAGGAAGTGAGTTCTCTGCAGTTTTGGTGTCCTCAGGTGCATCTAACTAGAAGGTGATGATTAAGACGTTGTTGGAAGTGCAACATCTGGGGGAAAACTACTTTATGTGGGGTGAAAATTTGCACCATCTTACTCATTAGATAACGGCGAGAGAGAGAATAATGATTTCATGAAATTGCTAGGAAATACTGATCAATAAGTGTCAACCCCTGCAGGCACACTGTGGTCATTTTGTGATCTTTTCAAAAAACATAATCTTTATCTGAATCCCTTAAAGACATGAACATAATGATACTATATATCTGTTCTGAGTGTATTCTTCTGTGTCTTGAACACAGGTATCCTGAGGTCCAGTCCCGCCATCGTCATCCACTGGGGGTCTTTTTCTTGTGATAAAGTTCAGTTTCACCACAGATTATCATTCAGCACGCTCACTTTTGCTCGAGGTAAGCTGCTTTTTCTGTCTCCAGGTGATTATTTGTTGGTTCCTGACTTATATTAGCTTTGAATTGCTCCCTCGGTTGAAATTAAATCTAATATTTATTGCTGGAAATTTGAGCCTTGCATACACAATGTAGACATATTTACTTAAACTTAGACTCTATTCCTAAAGAAACCCCTTTAGTATTTTGGACAGTGTTCATGCTTCTTCTTCTCCAGAGTGAGATTTAATTTCTGTGCATTCAGTGACATGTTAGGGTACCTTATGGTAAACTTTGTCTTTACAACCTGGGAGTGTTTGTACAGTTTGATGGCTATCCTCACTGTTAGTATGTAGTCACACCATTTGAACAACCTGAGTTAGTTCCTGTTGTTTTAATGCGTATTGGAGGTTTGGCTGCTTTTAAATCATTGATTGTATTAATGTGTCAGTATTATTTAGTATAGTTCAGAGTTTTGAGATGGCATAGCTGTTAAAAACAAAGGCTTCTTTCCCACCCACATAATATTCTCTATTATTGTCATTCATATATTTTAATAGCTTCCTGTTTTAATTTGAGTTATCACATCTGAGTATCTGTATATCAGTAGTTAAACCAGCTTGCTGGAGTAAAGCCTCATTTTAAAATTCTCTTTTTGTCTATCCAAGTTCTGGAAAAATCAAATAAATAAATTGCCAAAAAAATCTTCATAAATTACCAATATTACACGTGGAATTAGTTTTTATTTTTTTTATCCTTGACCCAAACTTGACCCAGCACACATGCGTCCGTCTCTCTCTCGCCTGAATATATAATTATTATAATTATCACAGCAATGTTTACGTCATCGTCGCTGTCGATTCATCTTGCGGAGGCAGATTCGCTGCTTCACCTTAATTATACCTGTCTGCAGCCTGTCTCCACATAGCAGACACCTGTAAGAAAAACAAAAAAACACATCCAGCTTGTCTGACTTCTCAGTGTCTCCTCATGGCCTCGCTCATATTACACATAATGAGAACACTCCGCCAGTTGTCCACAAATGAACATCATAATGTCATTCCGCTACGGGACAGTGTGGGTGGGAGAATTTGGCTCGTACCACCTCTGTCACTCAGGGGTTTATTCATCATCGCCATGATTTTCCCGGCCTGTCAGTGTGTGTGCCGCTGAAATGGCCCCCGATGGCATGAGGAATCGGTCTGCTGTGGAGTCTTATGTCACTGTCATGCCCACAGCTGCCGTCAACAACACTCCCAGGAAACATTCATTGTGCAAACAGTTTGAAGATGTGGGTGCCTCAATGGACATATTCATCCTTTCAGGCTGTTTGGAATTCAGACTGACGTGGAGGAGAAAAAAAAGGTTTTGGTAATAATTTTGTCCGAAATTTCCATCTGTGTTGCCTTAAATTCCTCCCCATCATAGCCATAAAGGAGGCCATGCGTGTAGGAATCACATCTGTTAGGCTAAACATCGGCGCTACCTTAAATTTGTTAGAGATTCAGCAGTTTTTTCCCCCCCCATTTGAGAAAAGACTGATGTTTCCCTGCTGCTGCCTTTACTGTTGTAGCTAACCTTTATGTAAACCAGTGAGTGATTTCTTTGGAAACAAGATTGGTTGTGTCAGGCTCACAACCCCACATTGAGATGTTTCTTGCAGAGCGGCGTTTACTGATTGGCATTCTCAGCAGTGCATGTGTGCCCTGCTATTTTATTTGCATAAAGTACAGGAGATTTCAACTTTTCAACAGCGCTCTTTTCTCCTGACGTGCATTCAGCCACCCTCCCTGTGCACCACGGAAAATAACAGTGGATTCCCCCCCAAGCAAAAGTTTCATCGCCTCGTGAATCGGATGTTGTATCGCTCACATTTTCATAAAAAATCTCCATATTTACACCCCAGTTGCATTGCTTTCCCTGTTGCTTTTTGTGTTACGACAGTGACATTGCTGAGGCTGTTTTGGAAATTGCTGCTTGCATCAGTTTTATCTCATTAGTCTCAGTGAACAGTCCACTCTGCACCACTCTTGTGAATTACAGTAATTACATTTTTTTCCCTTTCATACTGGTTTACACCCACTCCACAAACTGACCATCTATTGAACATTTTTACAAATTTTCCACATGCCAGACATTTTTCTTTTTCTTTCTCCAAGAGAGAAGCCCACATTCACTCCTCTAAAATTTTTTGTTTTCATGCAAGCTTTTGATTGTTAGACAAGTAATTTTAGTTTATTTGTCAAAAAGGATTTTAAAAGAAAGGAGATGCTGTTAAAGACATCACCTGTTCTTTCAGAGTTTGAGTCCTTTGTGGAGTCTTTTCCTGTGCTGCTGCTGGAGCTTTTAACTGGTTATGAAACAGATTCAATTTAATACTGATAACTATTCTTCCCCTTTTCACTTATTGAGTAAACTGATGATTAAGTGACATATTTTAAGTATATTTCATATTATATTCAATGTGTAACAATAACAGCAGAAAACAGCTGATAACCTGTACAATGAACCCAAACAGTGAACTCAGTAACTGCAGGAAGTTTATATAAAACCAGAGATTTGGATGAATTTGAGCAGATTATTTTCTGTGAGTATTAATTACTTACTTGTTTTACTGATATTTTCAGAACTTTTTACACAGTTCTCTATTTTAGGTAATGTTTTTATTTTTTAACAATCATACAGACTAAATAGGCTTGAATATATCTTGTGTTCAGCTCTTCCAAGTTAAGATATTAAAAAATAATCTAAACTTTAAAAATGTTATTTAGTTTTTTTTCACAGAAATAATAAAAATACGATACAGGCCCCCTTTTGAAGCTTTGGCGACCCCGTAGTGGGGGTCCCGACCCCCTGGTTGCGAACCATTGCTCCATATGGCCAACATAAACAAACAAGAAAGGAAGCATTCCTCTAAAGAACCACACTTTGGATTGAGAGTGGGTGGAGTCTGGCATCTAGAAATGAAGTTGCAGATTGATAGGCCAGTTAAAACAGAGAAGGCGGGCTCTCATACTATATACAAATATATATATATATATATATATATATGTATGTATGTGAAGTGTCTGAATCCAAATGTAAAGTACTGTACTGTCTCTGTAAACACTTAAAAGCTGCGAACAGATTAAACTCAAGTTTACTGCAGCGTCTCCACCACCTGCCGCTGTTTGATTCTGAGCTGACGGAGATTCACCATCATACCTACTGCTTCTTACCCACTCCCCTTTGAAGTTTCCCTGCCACTGCTGCTATATAATGAGCACCACGCTGGTACAGACAAATACAGCCAGCGAGCGAGGGTGAGAGAAGTACTTACAACTACTTAAAAATACCCCTATTACTACAGTGTATAGGGATATAGGGTCACAAGAGGAGTTTCCTCTAATATTTGCTGTTTTTGTTGTGAAATTTAAAGGGGTAACCACATTTAAAGGTCCAGTTTATTAAATATGTATATATATATAATAAAATATTGATGTTGAGTTTTCATTATTTATAATCACCTAAAATAAGAAACGTTGTGTTTTTAGTACCTTAGAATGAGCTGTTTTTATCTAAAGAGGGAGCGGGTCCTTTTCTATGTGTTGAACCATTTTTCACGACTTTCATGACAACCGTAGTTTCTACTACACACTTGGAATAAGGTGAAATGAGGGGGTTATTATCTGCAATTTCACCGCTAGATGTCACTAAATCCTACTCCAACAATGGCTGAATGCCGATATATTCATGCATGTTTGTGTGTGTTGCCCCCTGATCCCCCCCCCACAGTCACCATCCCAGGAGTTTCCGCTGGGAGATGAACGGCGAGCTCCATACATGCAACAATCTCTAATAACTTTAATAAAGAAAATAAACTTACCAAAGAAAAACACCTGTTTTACTCATTAAACAGAAAAAATACAACCGTTCACCTTCTGAATTAAAGTCTCCAAACTTAGACCTTGTTATGATCTTTAAACACAATTCATTAAAACTTGACAAAAACAAAATCAAACTCAACAAACCGTCTTTATTAGTGTTTACACAATCACCAACTCTGCTGTTTAACAATCAATAGTTATGAAAATATTTTGGCTCTACTCGCTGTCTCTGCGTCTGATGCCCCCGACCTCCCTCGCGTCTCTACCTGCTCAGTGCCTCTCCTTTCCTGGTCTGTCCCTGCTGTGTCTCCATCTTCCCTGGAGTCAGAGTCCTGGTTGGAGCCTCTGCGAATCACACTGTAACTGTATTCCCTGTCATCAAACGAGTCGACATAAACCCAGTTGTAAAAATACTCTGCCTCTACAGCTGCTTTTCCTCTTACTCATCTTCTGCTCAGTGTGTGTGCTACACTACTGAACAGCAGCTCTCATTCATCATGGGCAGGCAATTAAATTAGCAAAATAAAATGACAAACATCGGCAAAAAACGGGCCAAAAAACAACCAGCAATGGCCGATTATATTCGTCCAAATCGCCCAACCCTATCCTACACACACACACACACACACACACACACACACACACACACACATATCCTTTAAGAAGAACTATCTGTCAGGTAATTGTAACCCTGTTGAAAGTACAATATTTACCCCGGAAATGTGATGGAGTGAAGTAGCTCAAAACTCTATTTAAGTACAGCACTTGAATAAATGTAGTTTCTTTCCACCGCTGGCCGTCAGTACAATGAGGGTCAGCTGCAGTCATTTATAAAAAGGAAGAGAAGCACCGACGCACTGTTGAGTCATGTTGTTTTGAAGATTGCAAACAAATGTCTGCCTGTTTCTCCTCAAGCCTTGATGCCACTGTTTGTTCTTATTTAGCAGATTTTAGTTGGTTTAGAGATATTAGTCCTTGTATCTCTGATATATGCACATAAAACTGCAGCTTTTTAAAGGTGAAATCGTGTTCCTCACTGTGTCTCTCTGCTCTCCCAAGGACGGAGGATAGAGGACAATGGGGGCCGGTGGGGTTTCCCCCCAAGCCCTGCTGTGGCTCAACCTGTTCAGCTTGATCTCTCTGGCGTCGCCCCTCAACCCGGATGACCCCAACGTGTGCAGCCACTGGGAGAGGTCAGTTTTCCTTCAATTCAGCCGCTAATATTCAAAGTGAAATAACACCGCTCCAAACGCTGCAGTGAACTAATGGACTCCCCGCCACAAATCAAGACTGAGGGATTGCCAATAATCAAAAGCAGAAGGGAAAAGGTTTACTCCTGGGGACATACCGGGGCCGTAAATTCAGAGCGATGGTAATGTGACTGCTTGAGTGGTCCCACCACTCAGTGCTACGCTGGGTAAAAAGCACAATGTCATTTCTGATGAGAGCAACACAGAGTGCAGGTGCTCTGATCGATAATCTCTCAGCGTAATCAGTAGGAATTGTGGAAATGGATATTACCTCTGACGACTGTTACAGTTTTCACTTCTTGCTAAAGGTTAGACTCAGTTCAGTAACCTTTATTCCACACAAGAGAAGAAGAGAACCAGCTCTCATTGTCAGTGTGTATCGATACGGGCGGAAAAAATCAGCTACAACAACAGAAAGTATACAAATAAAATAAAAAGTTATGTCAGGATACTTTCAGGAAGTTTTCAGGAAAATAAAATAAAGTGTTTAAAATTTGTGAAAATCGATGGCTTTTAAACATTTGTCAGATTTAAAGAGTAGGACCATGAGGACACGCTGTCCTGGCTCTCTCCTGGGATCAATACTTGTTTTTAAGAGGAAACATCAGGAGAGGAAGAACTTCCCTCTGTTATCTTTTAGCTTTTAGAAATAGTGTGTCCTACTCCGCCTCAATGTCATTCTGAGATTTCAGATTGCACCAAAGCCTTGAGAGTATATTTATTTGAGTGTGTGGTTGTATCTTCTGTCCCTCCAGCTATGCAGTGACCGTGCAGGAGTCTTACGCTCATCCATTCGACCAGGTCTACTACACCCGCTGCACCGACATCCTCAACTGGTTCAAATGCACCAGACACAGGTATGGTAGACACAGTGTGCAGCTAATGATTATTTCCATGTGGAGTATCGTAACCGTTACCGTTACCCTTACGTTACACTGAGGAGGATCTAGTTTTAGAAATTGAATATAACATTAATAGGTATGTTTTTATTAGTTTTTATATAATCACCTGAATATAAGAATGGTTGTGTTTTGTGACCTTAGAATGAAACGTTTTTAACTACAGACGCCCTTCCATGGAGCATATTTGCTGAAACTTTCACTATATCCAGACAGTCGTTGATGAGACAGATAATCTGTGAAGAAATCAGGTTCCTCTGGCGCCTCCTACTGTTCCTAATGAGAGTTACAAGAATCCACCGGGCCCCAACGAAAGCAACCAAGATGGAACCAGAGAATTTTTTGAGTTTTATGGCGGAAATTAAAAGAAAAATCCAAACTGATGTTAGTTAATTTTCAGTTGATCGACTAATGAACAATAAAACACAATCGTCAAGTGTGTGTTTGTCGATCTCCAGACCTCTAATCATAATTTAAGGCTTTTTTCTAGCCTCCAAAACGGCAAATTATGAAGGCTTTGATGTTCCACTCCAGTGTCGTGTATATAACTATAATATATTATAAATGCTTTGGTTGGATTTCTAACCAGAATTGAGCCCGTTTGTCCTTTAGAAACAGACAAACCATCATACAAGCCACTGCGTTATGGAGAAACTCTTTAGGCTCCTGCTGCTACAATTAAACCACTGGACGTCGTTCATACTGTGCCATTCGATTCATTACTCAGGACAGCTATCACACTCACTACTGTGAGTTATTTGAAGAGGTCAGAGGTCATCAGGTCGTCAGCATACCTGTGTCACCATTTATATGAGTTAGCGAGATATTTAACATCCTTAAGCCCTATTCGCAGGGGACTAGTATTAACAGGGGGCCTTTAGTAATGTGTAATAACTGCAGAGGTCGTCTGAGATTTGAATCTGGTGTGAATCAGCATCTCTGTGATTTGCGGTGATATTTTACATTTTTTGCGAGGTATCAAACTGGTGTTTTAATGTAACTGACTCTGGAGCAGCAGGGGAAGAAATATGGTGCTGCACACATACAGGTTGTGGACGTATTATAAGATCTGTAAAGTCTCTGTCTCCACCTTTCACACTGTAAAACCAGATACGTTCATTTAAATCCAAACATCAAAACTTTAAGTCACACAAAATCAAATTTTTTCTTCCTGATGAAGCAGCTTTTACTGGTAATTTTAAGTGATACTAACTTTGTTCTGTAAGAGACAAAAACATTCCTGATTGATTACTTTTGACTAGGTGTTTTATTTTCACAGTACAAATAAAACTTACTTAAAATGACTAAAGCTACTTCAGAATGTTTCGAGTCTCCAAGTTAAATTAATTTATCTGCTGGTGAAATTTCACGATTTCTTGATACCAGTTTGATACCATGGTGAAAAAAACAAAACAATAACCTGTGTACTTCAACATATACCTTGCTTTTCCCGTCTCTTTTCCACACACACACACACACACACACACACACACACACACACACACCGGTGTTTCTCTCTCTCTATGTGTCTCTGCTGACTTTTTTTATCAGTACGTTTTATAAAGTCGCTCAAAAGAAAAACACAGCTCGTTGTTTGAGATCTCTGTGATTCAGTCTTATTAACAGTAGCGTGTGGGGACTCGTTGTTAATGACGCAAATGACGAAAACAAGGTCGTAACAAATGACATCTGATTTGCTTTAGCTTCTAAAATATCTCCTGTATCTGCACCAGCGAGCGTCTGTCTTTCTGTTTCAGTATCTGTGATTGTAACAGACTGTACAAGAGGTTCCCTGTCAGGTCTGGAAGAATTGAATCCCTGGTACCTACAGTACCTATTGTATGGAGAGAAATGAGTACCATCAGGGTGCGAACTACAGGGGAGCCAGGGAGAGCTCAGCTCCTCTTAATAAGACACGAGCTCCTGTGAAAATGTGAAATTTTTGGTCTCTAAAATACTGACAATATCAGCCCGTCCAAAAGACGTAAAATTTCGAGAAAATTGCGATCGTGTTGAGATGTTTTCAGGCATTTCTTTGTAATGAAATTACAGGAGAAAGTGAAATAATTCATTACAAATTGAAGGCAACTTGTTCCAGTAAGACAGGGATCAGTTGAATTTGCGTTAATTGTTGCGATCGCAACTTCCTATAGTGACTTCTATTTGCTATTTTGGCATGCATTTCTATTTTTGAATTACGTGTACACTTACTATTGATGTATGATCATCACTGATTTACTTTAAAGAGGATATTTCTATTGTAGCCATCACCACTGAACATGTGTCACAGCCCAATATCATTAACTTCAGATCAGAAAATATCCAAAAAATATCAGAAAATACCAGAAAATACGACAGTAGAAAAAGCGAACTCCATTGAAAGCCGATGGTATAGTTTACACTCTGAGTACTGTCACATTTTCAGAACGTTGGCATCAACTTGGTACCGAAGTATCTGTTCTTGTGACATCCCTACTCTGTTTGTACACCGTCTTCAGACTCAGAAGATAAAATAGTTGCACTGATTCTGAAAACCTGTGTAGTCGTACTTTTTACCGCACAGATTTATCAGGGATCAATAAGGGAATCGATAAAGAATCTGACAAGCAGAATCGATAATGGTATTGGTATTAATAAAACTACCCAAACCCAGGTAGTTCCACAGTCTGTCACACTCTGTACACGTCGTACTGTACAGCTCGGCGGTGGTCAGTCACTACTGTCGACTACCCAACACTAGCGAGCACTTCAGCTCCGTCTGATGTGGTCATTCTGATGAGCGACCGTCGGCGTATCGGCTTTAATGACCACATTAAGCTTTATAGCCACCAGTTTAGCTCCTCCAGCTAAGAGCTGAGTCATTGATCTTAAGCTGAAATGTCAGACAACATCAGCGTCCTTGAGCGAGTGGGAGAAACTCCCTTAAACGTTTAAGTGTCGCTCGTCTTTAAGAAGTGTAGTGATGTGAGAACATTTTTAGTATGTTTTTATAGGACATCGCTCTTAACGTAACATGTGAAATCTTGGTTGCTGGGCTATTTTAATGGACAGAAGGCCTGAAGGAAAATATAAAACATAATATAAAAAAGATGCATAAACGTTAAGTTCAAGTGAAAATGTGAACTTGTGTTATTTAATTTAACATAACCAATAGTAAAACTTCACTGGTGTGTGTGTGTGTCCCGTGTGCAGGATCAGCTACAAGACGGCGTACAGACGAGGCGTGAGGACCATGTACAGGCGACGCTCTCAGTGCTGCCCCGGCTTCTATGAAAGTGGAAACTTGTGTGTTCGTAAGTTATCAGTTTGGATATATTCAGGTGAACAGCTGTCGATGGTTACAGTAAAATAATGCACACACAGTTAAAAAGTCTCAGTGACTGTGGTATAATACTCTGTACACCCAAAGAACTGCAATATCTCATCTTATAGACATCCTGAAAAGGTAATAATCCAAATTTAATCAGCAGTATATAACAAATGTATCTCATAACCATTTTATTTTATATAATAGTCCTATAATAGTCTCCTGCTGGAAGGCACAGAGCTTTTCATAGCGCTGTGTAGGATACCAACAGCAGCAACAAAGATCTGTAAGTGCCTGATATAACAATCATATAAAGACCAAATAAATGACTTCATTCACATTCTGACTGAACAAAAATCTAACTTTCTTCATAAGAAGTTAACACACATTGCTCTTTTCTTACAGATGTGAAGCAAGGTTGCTCTTATAATGCTGCAGAATCACACTGTGTTTGATCAAATGGCAATAAAAGCACATCCAGCATTGTTGTTTCCTATCAGACGGCACTATCTGCAGAATACAGCTGGATTTGAAATATTCCCACCTCAGGGGAACGTGTGCTCTGCAGAACGTCCCTGCAACAAACAACATCATTTTCCTGTCATCTGCATTGTTATTTTCAAACTTTTTCCACTTGATACACACAAAGTATCCAGCCTTGTTAAAATTGCAGTGTGTCTTGCGGAGCAGTGATTCAATCTCAAGTCGTTATCTTTTTCACTTGCAGCAGACGGTTATCTATATCTGCTGTTAGAGCTGTCAAAGTGAGATCAATCTGGCTCTGTTGCAAAGTGGATCCATTTCAACTTAAAGTTTTGGCACACAGAGCTTTGAAATCAACGTCAACACAAAAAAAACCGGGAAAGCTGCGAGCACAATGCATCTGCTAATATGGAGTTAAATGTTGTCAGATAATTTCTTCAAACTGAAGATCTCTTGTGTGGATTTCTTGGGTCATTCATGCTTCATCGGGCATACGGCTCACTCTTCTGCTTTTCATTTTCAGAACAAAAAAACCTTTTAATATCTCTGAAAAAGGATATTTTTTTTCCCTGCTATCTTTCACATTCACCTTATCAACAGATGAGGTGAATGTGACTGCTGTTTAGCTTTATTCCCCGATGTGTGGGATGGATCCGTTTTTTGAAGACGTGGATAAAAACAGCAATATTTTAGTGAGAAGCTCTTTTTCCAGTCAAAGAAAAAACATCCCATCTAACAGAACATCAGACAATTAGACGGAGCAGATGAGACAACAGATGTTAACTCAGAGCTGATACGACACATACATACGATTCTTTATTTAAGTGCAAACGCAGCCTTCAGCTTCTCTTCGTAATTGTTCAAGAAACGCACACAGCACACACACACACCCTGCTTCTGCTTCTCTCACACATTTATCTCCTCACATCTGACAAACGTCTGTGCACACATCCCCCGACTGACTCATCCACTCACATCCCAATCCTGTGGCCCTGGGGCAAGGCGAGCAGGGCAAAAAACTCTCATGATCACGTGATTCGCATTTAAGCTGATTTCATTCAGTTGTGCAGATTCTTGTGTCTGAGGACTGCTAACCACATCTAAAAATGTACTGGCTAATTGTATCATACAGCATAAATCAAAATTTCCCAAATTGAATGCCGGCGGCCTCACACTGCCGCTGCCCTTCTCTGACACTTTGTTAGCTTTTAAGTTTTACTGAAAATGAACAGATTTCCGTCTAAAGTAGCCCAGAACGGACAAACCAACAACTGGCTGTATTTAAAAGGCTCATTCTGAGGTAACACAACAGCTCTCTGGACTGGAGTGAAACTACAGCTAATCATACAGCTGCCAATTTGTTATTATGACCTCTTCTGAAAGAAAAAATGCTTTTACTGGTTGGAAATGTTGTGGAAATGATTTAGTCTTTAAAGCAGAAGGAAAGAACCCCATCACAGTAAAACCTTCCAGCTGTAAAAATGAGTTAAAAAGACACAGTTTCCCTATTTTTGTTACAGGTTATATTCTGAGGTTGTTAATGTTTCTTTATCTCTTTATTTGGTGTTGAGGTGATTCAAAAGTAACAGGAAATAATCAAGTTACGTTACATTAATATTGTGGATTAGGTTACTGGCATTTTTTTAACAGATAATTAGTAATTGTATAGGATTGCATTTTCTAAAGTAACCTTCCCAACCCTGTTAACATTTCATATTATAATGAGCTCAGAATGGACTTCAGATGGCCATTCACTTCTAAAGTTATTCTATATTCAGATACCAACTATGCAGTGCCGTAAACTTTCACCTTTCCTTCTTTGTCTATGTATCATATACAGCCTGGCAGGTACCAATGAGGGAAAAAAACAATAATTTGTGTCTCAAATGACTTAATTTCTGCTCTTATAATAATTGGTGCACAAATTAACATTATTAACAGAATATAATGTTTATAGAAAGCGTAGAGAATATACTTAAACTTGTGTCCATTTTAGACAACATCCCTTAAAGCTGAGGGTCGAGACCCCCACTAGTGGTCGCCAAAGCTTCACGGGGGGGATCATGAGGCCTTCTTGATTTTAAGGAGTATATGAAAACTTAAAAAGTAAAGACAGAAGGTCTAAATCTCAGTATGCCATGCATTTCTGTAAAAAAAAAGTAAAATTGTTGTTTGAATTTTAAATGTTTAATTTTTTCAGTCAGGGAGAAGAAAACACTGAATTGGTAAAAAAGAAGCCTTAAGTCTGGATTATTGTTAAAAAATAAAATAAACATAATACACACAGAGAATTGTATAAAAGGTTTCCTAAAAATAATGCTCTGTTTACACAAACTTGGGTTATTTGTACAGTTTATCAGTTGTTCTGTACTGAATATAATATGAAATATCCAGAAAATATGGATGCACTTAGTCAGGGGTCGTCTGTTTACTCAAAAGAGAGTTAGAAAAGGGTCCCTTAAGGTAAAAGTGGTCCAAGAAAGGAAAAGAACTGGAGACAGGGTCATGGACGGCCAAGGCTCATTGATGCGTGTAGGGAGTGAAGGCTGGCCCGTGTGGTCTGATCCAACAGACGAGCTACTGTAGCTCAAACTGCTGAAACAGTTAATGCTGGATCTGATAGAAAGGGGTCAGAACACACAGTGCAGAGCAGTCTGCTGGTCTGGGACCAGTCAGGGAGTCCAGTGCTCATAATGTTAGTGCTGATTGGTGTATGTGCCACCATTTAAAGGTCCGAAAGTGAGCTTATTTTCTCTAAAACTAAGGTGTAGGGAACTCGTAAACATCGATGGATTCTCGATGCTCATACAGGGAAGAGCCGCTAAAACCACTGAATACAGCAGTTCCACCTTAACAATCACTGCTTCTCCCACGCTGTTGGACAGACAAAGGACGTCCCGGAGGGGCTGCGAGCCGAGCTGCTGCTAACGTTAGCTCAGCTTGTTTCTCTGATAACTTAAGATCCAGACGTCCGATGACTAAAATCCTTCATCCGGTTCAAATCTAGAGTTAAAAAGCACCAAGATCTAAACAGTGGATGGTAACAATGTGGCTTCAGACTGGATCAACAGTCAATGTATGACAGCTTCTGGCAGACAACCACAACGCTGACGCAGATATGTGTCTGTAAATATGTTACATATTTAAAAACCTTAAAAAGTCGAGAAACAATGTCAACGTTAGAGAGAGAGAGAGAGAGAGAGAGAGAGAGAGAGAGAGAGAGAGAGAGAGAGAGAGAGAGAGAGAATATCTCCCTGCCCTGTCTTTATCTGGTGCTGGTATACCTTCTTTGATCCAGCAAAAGAAATCAATTATCCACCCTAGATGGTAAACTCTATAGGGCAGCGTTTCTTTCTCTCACTGAGCGGAGGAAGTGAATGGGTTCGCCTGTGGGGTGGGGAGGGTAAAGAGGAGCGTATTGTGTGTCTTTATTCAACATCTGCTTGTAAACAACTTTATTAGATTGTCCCAGGGGACATAGACAAATACCCCTCGACTCCATTGTGCTGCCTACACACACACACACACACACACACACACACACACACACTTCCCGCTCCCGTTGGCTGAGTAGTTTGATCGCTGGAAGCTAATTCTTCAATGTTAACTACGAAGAGACGCCTGCCTGCTTCACTAACGCTAACGGCCTCGGACGGGTCTTTTGTTGTGCGATATGCGCAGCCGGAGCTAATTGAAAGGTTTCCCTCCCCCCCGACAGGGAGGAAGGGGGGAGGGAGGAGGAGCTGCTAATTTGATTGAAGGGCTTTCCTCTTTCTGTGTTTCCTGGCACTCTGTTTTATGTTTCCCGTTGTTCTGTAGATCTTAAATAAATATGTAATTATGTGCAGGGTGCAGCATGTTTACTCTTTTTCTTTTTAAATGTTGTTTCGTTGAAGGTCCGCGTCTCGCAGGCGTCAGAGACCCTTTGTTATTTTTTTATCTGTGCCCGAGGCCATTTTATTTCTTGTCTGTATAATTTCTCCCTCAGTTGTCTCCTTTTTCATCTCTGCCCTCTTTCTTTATCCTCTTCCTGGATCCTGAATGCCTTTGAACCCTGAGCAGGTTCCCCTCTCTGTCACCCACCTCCCCTCCTCTGTGACCTCTGACCCCTGTCACACCTCTACAGCAAAACAAAAGCATTAATTCTGTATCGCAGTTAATGCTGTTTCTCTCTTATTTTATAAAATATGTGTCAGTAATACAAAATAACATAGATGTAACAATGAAACAGACTGCCTCATATTCTCATATTCACTCACTTATTCTCCTCAGACAGTAAATGTAGAAGTTTAGCTGCTCAAAACATATAATATAACATAATATTTGACCCGTAAACCTACAATAATCTAATAATGAATGAACTGTCTTTGAACTCCACCCTCAAAAAATCATTTAAAAGTAAATCTAAATCTCAGCTGAGTAACTGTCACTGGTGGAGGAGGTTCAGATAACAATAAAGTTGCTTTTAAGTGTCGAGAAAGAAAATGAGTTTGAGAGCAGAAATTAAGTAATCTGCAAATTAGTTTGAATGCACTTTGTCACATCTGCTGTCAGAGTTCACGCAAGGCCGGGTTTCAGTATCAGAGCGGGATGTAAGAATAACATCTGTGCAACATTAATCAAGCTTTACTCTGCTGAAAGTTGATGAAAAGTTATTGAAGATGAACCACACCAAATGTCTGTATATTGAACATATTGAAACACTATCTGTAGCTCTAGCCTAAACTGCTGCTTTGGCTTTATGGACATTTATTCTCAATTATATTCATGATTTGTCTGAATTGAGACACTACATGCTCGTAAGCCCCGCCCCTTAAAAGCAGATGTTTGATGGTCCCATTTAGAGTAAAACAGACCATAAAGCAGGGTATGCTTTAGGGCGGGGCTACCTTGTGATTGACAGCTTATGGATCCAGATTCTGTTGTTGACTATTTCTCTCCTCAGATCTGTTCACAAACACATTTTACTGTTTATCTGGAATACCAGATCCTGTGTGAGCAGGAGAGCCGCCATTGTTTCCTGACAGGGACGAGTCGAAACTGAGCAGCCAATGAGAGCAGCTCAACTCTCAGTACCTCACCTCCGCTGGCTCAGAAAAAATTAAATGGTGACGGCCATAATGCCACTCGATACTCACAAACTGATGGGTGACATCCTGATAGCTTTTCACTTTGTAAGAACAAGAAGAAAAACATATTTTTGAGTGGAGGGGAACTTTAATATTACAGCTAAAAGTAAGGTGCTATTTGTATCCATACAAAGAGCGTCATCTTTTCATATCCAAGGAATGTATTTGTTCATTAATTTTCTTTATGTGATTTATTATAACTACTAATTAGTAGAAAAGTCGAAAGATTTCATCCAAAAACTCACTTTGTTGGGGCATCATGTTGTGTCCAGAATACCAGAGGGGAAAACTTGTTTCTGTTTTCAGAACAATTTAATTTTCCATCCCTGTTGCTGCGGGTTGTCCTGAGCGACCCCCCACGGCCTCCACAGAGCTCAGACTCTGGAGAGAGACGTCAGGTGTGCACTTACAGTCGATCTCACTGCTGTTCACTCTGGTGCCGCTCATACCCTCGCTTTCATTCTTCCTGCAGCGGCCAATCAAGAGATTCAAGGGCACTGAAGACTGCTTCAGCATGCAGAGACAATAGCTGGAATTAGGTAGCGATTATTTAATTTGATATCTATTAATCTTTTTCTACCCGTTGCTGATGTAATCCCCCTTATAGCTGTTTCTGCTCCGATCCACAGGATGAAAGGATTAGGCACCCGTTTAATGATTTATCAACTCTCCTTCAGGATTACGAGAGCATGTGTCGTTGGCTTTCTTATTAAAATCCGGTCCAGTGTTTGAGAGACACTTTCTCTCTCTTTCCAAAAAAATATGCTGGATGGCACAAAGCAGAGCGCTCAATGCAGCTCTCAATCCTGGTGGCTTCTATCTCATAAGTTCAGGCTGTTTTGATTGCAGGAGTGACCCTGTCTGTCCCGCCTCATTTCACTGCTTTTATGTTTGCAGTGCACCCACACAGTGACCAATGATGATCCTGTAGGATAGTGGTTCCCGACCTGGGGGTCTGGACCCCAACTAGGGGTCACCAAAGCTTCACAGCGGGTTCGCAAGGCCTTCTTGATTTTAAAGCATGCAAGAAAACTGTTTAAAAACTATACACAAGAAGACTGATACCTCACATCTGGTTCACTTCTGTAAAGAATAGTAAATGTAAAGTAACATCTGCAGCTTGGTAGACCTAAAGGGTCAGAAGAGAAATATAATTATTATTAACAAGAAATGAAAGATGAAAAAATACAATTCTGTTATTTTTTTATAACATTTCTTTGATTTTTTTGTGCGAAATACTACAGCCAAATATTCTTAAATATAATTCTTGTATTGAGCCAAAGCAGTAATCCAATTTTGCTTGGCTAGGATTCTTAAAAGGAGCACAAAAATCTGCCACTGAAAGACTGAAGTGAGCCTTAAAACATTGAAGCAAATTGTGCTCATTACAAACAATAAAAACTCAGTTATTTAGGATTCTCAAAGTTAAGTTTTTGGTCACTGTATTGAGCTGAATGTAAGAATTTGTACCTTTAGTCTAAGATTAATAGTTAGCACAAAAGGGACACAGTTTCTTCAAACAGCACAATAAAAATAAGTTATTCGCTGCTTCATGTCCAACACTGGGACGAGACAACTTTCTTTTAAACTGAGAAGTTGTGCAAGTGGTCTTACTCTTAAAATAAGGACAATAATTGTGTTCCTCTACTGGGATATTATGCAAAACCATTGTTGTTACTGGTTAAATCGAGCTCAGTATGAGACAAAAAGATAAGACCCATTTCCCAGAAACAAGACTTTTTTTTTTACTTTCTTGAGATTCCTTTTTTACAGTGAACCTCTTCAGGTTTCTAAAAATTATTGTTATAAATGTACGAATCTGAAATCACTCCGTAGTGAAACTGTGATTACTCATTGACATGCAATATGTGACAAAGTTGACATTGCTTCACTTTAAGGGGAACAACATGTTGTGAACCGCCACTAGAAACCGTGACATACATGAAAATGGGGAAAGTGAATGGACGGGGACTCTGAAGGGCAATTTTATGTGGATGTCCAATCAGTGTTGATGTTAATGTCGTCAGCTGAATCAATAAATTCCTCAGTGTGTGTTTTATTGACCGTGAAAAAGCTGCTAAATCTGCTCTTCTTCCAGCACCAGCGCTGTCATCTGACACATACAGTGACGTAGTTGATGTCGAGGAAGAACAACAGGCGGATTCAGCTCAGAGGTGTGATATCAGTGTGATACAGGCAAACTGCACAAATTCATTTGCTTGGCAACACTGTGAAACTCTGATTAGTACCCAGCAGCTTACCCTGCTCCGTGTGTGTGGGCGTCACGCAATGCATCCTGGTACATGTAGGCACTGCCAGCACGAGCAGGAATTTAATGCTTCAGTTGACTACATTTACATACCAACACTTGATTGGACGTCCAAAGAGGTAAAAGTCCAGTAGTTGAGAACTCAATACTAATACAAAAATAAGAACGCAAGATGGATGAAGAAAAGCTAAAATACAATTCACCAAATGTAGTAGTTACATTTTAAATAGTTTGTCCCTACAATAATAATAATTATATGTCCCCACAGTGCTACATGACAGAGGAGGATATTGTTGTAACCATTCCCCTCAAATAACCTTCCATTCATATTTAATCTGACCTCAACCACAGAGATGGCAGCTCATAAGCAACCTGTTTTTATCATTTATAAGCGCTAACTCTTTGATATGTTAAATATTGAACAGTAATTCTGATTTGACAATGCTTGGTTTAATCCTTTAGTATCTTTTAATTAACATTGTTCTGTCTTCATAAAGTACAAACTAACACTCATCTCTCTAAAACACATTTGTCACAGGTGAACCAGTCCTGTTCTCGCTGTCTGCTCTATATTTCTGAGCAAACGTAAAGCTTTCAGCATCACAGGCAGCAGCTCTACCTCCGTCTCCCCTCCAGTAGTATAAATCTTTACCCAGCGAGCAGAGCCAAGAACATGTGGCTGCGAGGATTCCTGCCCTAATGCAAGAAAAAAGCTGTAAAATGTTAACACGCTGCCACTATAAATTTAGAGAGGACGACCCCTCTGTGGCTAAAGTACCATAAAACCGAGCGTTGCTGAGGCCATTCTAACTCCTGCATCCACTGTACCCACTTTTCCTCCCCGACCGCGTACTTCCGTGCAACTTTCAAAACTCAGCAATTCACTTTTTGTGCACTGTGCTGATTTTAGATAACACCTCATAGCCTGAAAACAGAGCTAGCTTTGGTAAAACTGTGCGTGATGCAGGATTAGTTATCAGCTTCCTTTGCATGCGTGCAGAAGGAGTCATTCTTTTTTCATTAATCTGATGTTCCCGTGCACATGTTTATGCGAGTCAAGTCGCCTGTTTCTGTTAGAGAGGAATCAGATACACAAACAGAGAAGCAGAGCAGAAGCACATCATATCTCTGTGATGGAGGAGCTAAAGTCTCCAAGCTGTCAGCCCGTCTTCTCCCAGCACAATCCCCACCTGATGTACAATGCAGTATTCATACTGCGATACACAAGTGATCCTCGCAGAAAGAGATGGAGGCGTTTGTTAGATAAGTTCACCTTTAACAAGTGGCACAGATGATAATAAAACTGTTTTTTGCTTTGATTTTTCATTCCAATAAGCAGTATGAGGCCTTATTGTGATGGTTTTTATATTTTTTTATCCTTTTGGAATTATTATTTTTGAGCTGTGGGGCTGCGTGTGTGTTGTATTTGTTTGCAGTGATTTGAAATATTACAGGGTTATTCTTTTGAAAAATACAAGAAAAAAAAAAGAAAACTAAAATTGGATGTTAGCACTGTCATCTCACAGCAAAAAGGTCCAAATCCCAGCCTGGTTCTTTCTATGTGAAGTTTTATTCGTCCCTTTTAAACTGCCTTTTCCTCCAGATGCTCAGAATTCTTTGTACAGAGAGAAAATAAATGTTTCCACCCACCTGTTTTTATGTCTTTACAGTTTGTGCATAAAAATAACCGGAGTGGAAACCAGAAATTATCAAAATCTTCACAGAAAAACATTCTGGTGCATTTGACTGAGGAGGAAAAGTTTGTGTATCAAAAAACTAAGTGCAATGGAAACTTATAGGAAGCACAAACCTGCAGCCTGATGGCAGCTGCATCACTTATTCTTGAAAGCTTCTCCTTTACCTTTGTGTGCGTCACTTTGGACAAAAACGCACTAACTTCCTTCAACTATTTGACTATTAGGGGTCAGCCCTGTCGGCGTGCACCTCATAGGCTACTCGCAGGCTACCAGGCGCCCTCTGGCACCACGTTGGAGACCCCTGCTATATGGATCCATTCAATGTGTGATCAGAGCACTTTATACGCAGTTACACTGTAAATCCAAAGGTAATACATGACATCAAATATAATTAATCTACACATAATACATTACATTAGACAGTATAAAGAGTGTGAGGGTGGTTTCTCTGAGGAAAAGCTCTTCATGATGCAATGATATAATAAGTGGAAGTGGAAAAGTCAGGTTTATATTATTAAAAGTCATTCTGATTCTGACATTGGGTTTAAAGTGTTACGTTTTACTCTTTGAAGTCGGTGGAGTCTCTACTTTTTCTCCGTTCCTCCTCTTCCTCACACCGACCAGCGACCTCTGGCCTCTGAGCTAATCGCTGAACAAGATAATGACGCAGCGGCCCCGTGAAAACACTGCATCGTTTGTTACGCCGTGATAGAGTCGTTTGTTTTGAACCTTCAGATAGTGCGTGACAGCTCTCAACTGTAAGGTCGTGTCATGATGAAATATTGCAGCAGTTGGAAAGGCTTAAGATGAAAATGAAGATGTCAGTGCTGCCTTTATCTGGTTGCTGTACGAGGTAGATAATATGCCTCACACACCATCAGGAGACCGGCTCTAGCATCTTACCATATGTAAGTAAAGTTGATTTTGTAAGGTCGGTGAAATCATAAATATTAACAGCCACTCAGAATTTGTACTGCAGATAGATTAATCTGTGCCTCATTGATATATTCATTCGTCAGACAGTTGAAACAATGACACAGCACAGCCGCAATGACCACACTGACTCTCTAAGGTTAAAAAAATGAAAAATGGGCACTCATTCAGTGCACAGGGTTACGGCCTGTTTTCCATTATGTTTGTGGCCTTTTTGCAAATCTGTCATCTGAAAAACTTGTGAAATAGCGTGAGATATATTATATATATATATTCTGTTCACACATGGTCGTAGCTTTCAGAATTGGGAACATATATAAACATTCAAATAAATCTTACAAATAAAGCTTTTGTGCTTCTCCATAATAATGGTAAACCTGTGTACTATTAATGCTCTAACAGGGGGGCACGGGGCTTATAGCAGGGGAGCACTAAATTACCAACGTCATACCTGCCGACGCTCCTGGTTTTCCCGGGTTTCTCCCATATTTCAAGGCCATCTCCTGGCTCCCTCCCATTGTGTTGTTTCTCCTGGGAAACTCCTGCAGTTTGCCCGACCCTAGAACTTTATTACAAATAATCACCATACCACTGAAATGAATGCACAAAAATATGGCATCCAAGGTGTTTATATGTTTGGATGTGGACAGATACACATCCAGAAGATTTTGACAGATTTTATTTTTATTTTTATATGATATGTTATACAGATCTGGATACATTTGCATAAACTTGGATACCATTGGATCTTTCCGGATACAGGTCCTTTTTGTCCGTGATCATTTCTTTGATCATTATGTTTTCCTTATGTACTATTCTGAGGTTTATCAGTGAAGTGTATGAACTACTGTAGTTAACAGTGACAAACCGAGGCTCGTCTCCTCTATGAAACGTGATCTGTGTCATCCTGGAAATACCTCCTGTATTATAAATCTAAAAGTTGACAGGTATGAGCAACGTAGGCGTGCATAGTGAAAGTGAAACCATTTGGGGGTAAATTTTAAGATAAAAACACAAATAAAGTGCATTCTCATCACTTCCCAAATAATCTGCCTAAAAACAAAAGGACAAATCACTTAAGTGTAAATAAATGCAGCTACACACACGTTTTAAATTGACCGAAATGCACAGTAAAATAAACAGTTAAATCAGTTTTGTTTAAAGTCAATATTTTAGCTAACTTAAACTAGCCTACACCTGAATCTACACTGTATAAAAATATATATTTTTACGGTAAAAAATTTTTTTTACTGTAGAACTTTTTCTACTATCACGGTAAAAGGATATCATTATTGTTGATTTTACAGTTTGAGTTTTATTGCATATTTTGCCGTATATATATATATATATACACACGTTTTTACCATCAAAAGAAACAGTTTTGCCACATGAATGCAGTATAAAAAGTTTTTGCTATGAGTTATTACGGTGGTTTTCTTCTCTGTCCAATCTGTAAGGGTTAGGGTAAAATAATAATAATAGGGTAAAAAGGAATTATATTTCATTGTGGCTCTGACTCTCGGAGAGTGAACATCTCCACAGAAGCAGCTGCAAGCCATTTCTTTTGCTTTTCTTGTGCCCTTCGCCTGAAGATGACCTTTTCAGGTCGAAACGTTGCGGTTTTGGCACCTTTTTGACTTTATTTGAAAACATTTAAGTAAATTTTATTTTATTCTTATTTCTATTTACTGTCTGAAGTCTTCCAAACTTTGTGGGTTTTTAAGTATCGGACTTTCCAGTGTTCTTTGTTTGTTTTCTGTATATTTAAAAGTGAAGAAACACTTTTATATTGTTTAAAAACCTTTTATTTCTAAAAAGCTTCGAACTCCGGACTTCGAAGTTTTCGAACTTTTGGGGTCTTAGAGTTTCTGACTTTTTAGTTTAGTTTTGTTTGATTTTGTGTATTCTAAGTGATAGAAACACACACTTTAAGTTCATTTATTTTATCAAAACAATTTTATTATGAACTTATTATATTTGTTATTAGGGTTGGCCAGGTTCTGAGGGGGTGGGGACTTCTGGGGGAAAGACCGTGCACTTTCAGGCCCCGCTTTGGGGGTCAGGCATTTGACCGTGTCCTTAACCCTAACCCATAAAAAAATGACTTTATTGCATATAAATTCCTTTAAAATTCCATATAAATAAATGTTTTGTCATCATATATGACAGCGTTTTACTGTTACAGAAACTGTATTTAACCTGTTTAGAGTTTACAGTCTTTTACGGTCACAGTTTGACTGTTTTTCCTGCTCAACTTGTAGAACAAATACTTTAATAAAGATTCTCAATATAATTCTTATTTTTTTACTAATAACATATAGCGGAGATGCAAGGACTCCTCAGGTGGCATGCTGCCCTGACAACCTCTACCAATCAGTTAGGGCGGAAACTTCTTACTGTGAGCGCACGATAATAAGTGAAAATGAACACGTAATCTTCTCTCACGCTCAGCTTAAACAATAAAAGCCAGGTCGAAAATAATACTGCCCTTAGAATCGCAAATAACTGCACCAATTACAATCAGACACACAGTCAGACACAGACGGCCACACTGCACGCTGCCTCTGTGAAAACACTAAATATGAAAACTGCATTTTAAAAAGTCCACACATACATTTTCTCCTACATGTTAAGTTAATGAGTGAGTTCAGTTGTTTTTTAGCCTTTTGTTGGATGTGAAAAACTGTCAAGCTTGTAACAGAATGCATTTACTCGAGTTTTATAGTAGGTGTGAAAACATAATGGACTAAATACGAGGTTGTTCGGGCCTGAAAAACGATTAATTTCTGCCCTGAGGTCAAACTAGAGGGGCAGGAGAAGTCGATTTTAGCCTCAAGCTGCTTAAACTTAATTTTTTCTCTTGAATACAAAGTATTAGTAGAACAAGTAGTTTCTGTACTTTTAATTGAAGATTGTTTTGATGAATATACACAAATAATTGCACATAGATTTATGCAGATAGTTTGTTATTAAAGTGTAACAACTCAATATCGTCTGTCTCATCCTGACATAATTAATGTCTGTAAAACTTAATGCAGATTAAAACAAAACTTTGCTTCTGGTGGCGAATCGCATCTCTGCCTCTCGTGGAGATCAACATTGGACCAACAGCAAATACGTGTGTGGTTCAAAGATTTTAGTTAACCGAAATAAAAACAGAAACTAGACTTTAGAGAACTATTCTGTACTTGATGAAATTAACTAAAATCGAAATATATATTAATATAAAATATATATAGATTTGTCAACAGTGAGCAGGTGTTGGTGCATATTGAGACTGGGATGTTTGTAAGTAATACCTATACTGATAAATCCCCCTCTATCATAATAAAAACAACTAATACTAAACCCACTCTGGAGTCTAACTGAAACTAAACTGAACTGTAAACAAAATAAGATTAAAACTATAATAACTCTGATGTGATTGACACATAAAACAGAGTCTGGCCTCCATGATTTCAGTGTACGGGACATCCTGCACTGCCCACATTTTGCCTCAGCAGGCGACTCACCTACATTCACATATGTGTGACTGTAGCATCAAATATGTGATAATATATGAAGTTAGTGGAGGCTGAACCTTTAACCCTTTTAAATCTGCAATAGAAACTTTTCAGTGCCTAAATTGGTATTTTTGCTTATTGTGACATAATTACTTGAAGTATCTTGAAATGATTCATATTCATATAATCTGTACAACCTATAAGTCAATAAACCATAATAATTGAAAAAAACATTTAAATTGAGTCATAAATATAAAAAAAGTACCTGTTTCTTCATCAAATTGAAACATAGTGATTCAAAAGATTTCTAAATGTACTAAATGTTCATTATCTTAGGTTTCTACACCGTGTTAAAGGTCCAGTATGTAACATTGAGAAGGATCTATTGGCAGAAATGGAAAATAAAATTCACAGGTATGTTTTTATATAATCAAGGACAAACCAAACTTGCTGTAAATAGGACCTTTTGCATTTTTTGCGAGTTTCATAGCTACCGTAGTTTCTCCTACACACTTCACAACCCGTTCTCATTCTCAGGTCGGCAAATACAGACGGAAAATTTTATTAAATAATAAAAAATCTATGTTTTATATTTGTTAAATGAAAAATTCATACTCTTCAATCATACAGAGAAATGTAAAGAAATTATACAATAAGGTGTTTATAGATTACAGATTATAAGCATCAAACATTGATGTTTAAAAAGCAAACTAGTCTTCTGAAGAAAATGTAATGAGCAGTTGTAGTTTTAAATAACAGACTGCAATTTTTATACATTGAATTATTTTGACTGCAGTCAAACATAAAAGCTGTATGTTGGTACTTTTCCACAATGAAAAAAAAAAGAGAGAAAAAATATAGAAAAGGTGAAGCTTTAACTTCTCGAATATGTACACAAATACACATCATGATTGCAGCTGGATGAACACACCTGCTCACCGTTTATGAACTCAACCTGTTTGATTTAAGCTCAGCTACTGTAAAGGTGTACTGAGCTCATCTCATCTGGGTAATTTAAGAATACAGCAACAGAGAGACCCAGGTGGATTTAATGAAGGCTTTGATATTAATCTTGGTGTCTTTCTTTCTCCTAAGCGCTGTGCACTGAAGAGTGTGCCCACGGACGCTGTGTCTCTCCTGATACCTGCCAGTGTGAGCCCGGCTGGGGAGGACTGGACTGCTCCAGTGGTGAGTACAAAACGTAGAAAACCCTGGAAAAGCTCATTTAAATGCTGACAAATCCAAATCTTTTTGTCTCTTTTACATGAAACCGTGCACATCCTCAAGTGACATTTCAGCTGCAGTGACCACAAGCTCTCTGACTCCACGCTGTCTTTCAGCGGGCTCTATTTTAAAGCTCTAGTGAACATGTGTCATATGAAACTAGATGACTTAACGCATCCATTGGTACCAACCATGTCATGCTACAGAGCATATGAGCGGAGCGGAAGGATTTTGTGTTGAGCGAGGATCGGCTATGTTTTTAAAAGGTGGAGTGGAGCCTTATCTCTCGCTCCAATTTCGCTCCGGTTGCTCATGCCCCACCCAGAATGCATCTTTGCACCTGCGCGCACACCCACACTATTTTCTTTCAAAACTATAGAGTTTATTGTGTACTTCAGAAAAGAAACTGAGAAGTCGTACAAGTGTACTATTCCCGTAAAAGTAACAGATGGGGATAATGTGGAACAAGAAAAAGAGTGCGGCGACATTGTTGCAGTCGGTAAAGAGTCGTTTTGGAATCTAAAAAGACACATTTCTCGGAAACACGGCAGTCTACTACAGGAACTCACTATTTTTAAAAACTAAACATTACCCTTATGTCTTAGTTGAGTTGGGTTGTGGTATTTTTTAAATGAACGAGCTGTTTGAGGAGATCTTTGGTTCACACACTGTAACAATCAGCCCCGACACGGATATTCAAATCCAACCTGGAGCCGGAGCAACATTTAACAGTTGGTGACAGCAATAATGATCGGAGATTGGTATTTCAGAGGGACACAAAGTGAATCTGACATTTACCTTTCGTGGTGATAAAGAAAAAAGCACATTTTCCCAGTAGAGGTCAATCTGTGAGCGCATTTGTGCAGATAAATAACGGAAAATGTTAAATGAGAGAGTACAACATCCTAATTTGCTCATTTGGCTTGAGAGCAAAAGGCTGATTTACGTTTCAGGTTTAATTTTAGAGCACAATCTTCTTACATAAGCAATTCATTTATAGCGCTCTACAGAGTGATAAAGGGGTAGAAAGTGTAATAATATAGATACAGACATACAACATACACACACACACACACACACACACACACACACACACACACACGGGGGGGATGTTCAGTCAAATCTGGTTGATAGACCTTGTTCCTCATTATTTTTTAGCATTTTTATTGTATCGTTGTTAGTCTTAAAGTGATTCTTACATTCTCCAAAAAACATTTAGTCAATTAATCTCCTACATTGTGTCCTGACCTGGCGCCTTCTCTTCTGTATATTTCCGAACATCTATAGCTGTGGCTACGAGTCGTCCCTCGAGCTGTGGATTCCAAGTCCAAACGAAGAAAAGTGTAGAAATATAGACTTTTAAATAAAGAATTGAATTGTTCCTGGACAGATTTGTTTAGCTTTAACCACTGTTAAAACACAGCTGTGTTACCGGTGCTGCTGAAGGATAAACAGCCCATTCTCTTGTTTTTTGTTCCCATATTATTATTATTATTAGAAATGGTTTTCTCCTTTAAAGGCAGAGTACACTGACCGTTACAGTTATCAACTCTGCTGATGACAAAATGTTTCTGAATCTGGCTGGAATAGAAAGAATGGATTTTTAGTTTTTTTTAGATATTCCTGAGATGAGTGACGCCTGAACCAGAAGCACTGTAGCAGAGTGGAGGAGATTTTGTTTGAGACCAGAAAGAGAGTTTTGAAAGCTTCAAATTTCAGCACCTGAAATAGAAATAATCTTTTGAGTCATGGTTTCTGATCAGCAGCTCTATGAAACTCTCCCCCCTCCCGTCCCCTCCAAGACATTTAACTCAGTTTTGTGGCACGGAACAGTAAAAATGTTTCTGATTGCACCTTTAAACTGGAAATGAAGCTATTGCATTTCAATATCTCATTTCCGCTGTTTGCTTCCACTCCTGAGCTCTTCAAACTCTCAGACTGCCCTCAGGGGTGCCGAGTCCAGTTCAGTAAAAACCGTGTGTGTGTGTGTGTGTGTGTGTGTGTGTGTGTGTGTGTGTGTGTGTGTGGTTGGGGGGGGATTTGAGGGGCTATTGACACTTAATGAGTCACACAGCCCCTTTAGTCCCACTTTGTTATTGCCATGCTCCAGCCACCCGATTGTTTACCTGTTTTTATTGCTGCCCAGGTGCCACGGGACTGAGGCCAAGTCAAGACAGGGGTTAGGTAAATCTACCACCACTTAGGCTAAAGGGAAGAGGAGGATGGAGTACGTCGATCAGCTCAGTCGAGTATATCGGGTTCACTCTGGACGTTTGGCTGACTTTCTTCAATGTGCTGTCTTTGTTATTGCATCCATCTATCCATCATCCCCTCTTAATCCGCTCTTATTTATTTTAGCGATGCGGCGAAACTCTGCGTGCGTCATCCTCACGCCTCGCCACGCCGATCTGAAGGCTGGAAAATAGATTAAAAAACATCTTTCTGCCAATGTTGCATGTTAGATTAATACACCACAGCGTGAAGACTCTGCCTCCTCGCGTCCCTGCAATAGAATTTGTCATTTGCTCATTACCTGTGGAAGAATGTAATTTGCTATAAAGATGCTGCACGGTGAGACTGAATCCCATCCTCCCGTGGGGATATTGAGCCCATTCTTACACAGACTGTGTTTTATTTTACACATGCTCTTACCGGATTGGTCAGAGGAAATGAATCCCGTGGTCAGTAACAGATTTAAAGCTCCCATGTTGTTGTATTTATCCATTGTCTTGTTGTTCAAATATTCCACGGCTCAGGATGAGAGCCGCGTCCTTCATGATGTTTTGCAAATCCACCTGGTTTAGCTGCACTGGCCTGTATTGGATGATTTAAAGGCTGAATGTCTCACAGCCAGAGGAGGTGCGTGGACGACACCTACTACTCTAAGCGATGACTCTTCCAGTTTGAATGTGTAATGAGTTTAGGCAATTATTCTCAGAGGGAAGCCACGGAGATAAAGTCCAGCTGTGATTTGTTGATGAGAGGTTTCAACCCCATGTGTACAAAAAAAGTTGGATTCTGGAAAATAAAATGACTCAAATTACTCCAATACAACAATCCTTCAACAAATCCTCTCTTTGTGAAGGTTGTAATGATTCTTTGTTGTTTTAGAGAGTTGATTCAACTGTTTCAGAGGCTGCAGTTTGTGGTGCTGTTGAATTGTAATGTGTTATATTGACAGAGCTTTTCGATTATTTTGTCCACTCCATCACCCATAGCCTGATTAGCTTGGTGAGACTGAACCAGATCCATTAAACCAAAACAGTTAAAGGTTATAAATTAGATTTAAAACGTTAATATATCAGCAAACAGCTATTCTCTATATACAGACACAGAGTCACATGGTGTCTCTCTCCCTCTGCCTGTGTTGTATCGCAGCCTCTCTGTGGTTTGTTTCCATAGCCGGTCTGCTCCGACTGAAACTGCTGTTTTTATCATCTACGTCGGTGAATTAAGGATTTATTTCCACCAAACCAGAGTTGGTGATTGTTGGAAACACTAACAGAGACGCTTTTAGTGAGTTTAATTCTGTTTCTGTCCAGTTTGAATGAAGTTACGATGATCTGAAGGTAAAATTAGTGTTTTTGTCTCTGGAGTCTGGTGGAGAGTGATAGTGATATTACGGCTGTTTGTGGTTAAACTAAAGGTCTATCTCTGTAGGGATCCTTTCTATAATGCTGTCAGACACTGACAATAACAACCTGAGTCTGTCAGTGGCAGAAACAACAAGCACTTTTAATGTATGTACTTTGACAGACACATCAGTCCCCAAGGATTATCTAACATTACATGGCAGTCAGTTGGTTTTTGATCGGTTGAATAGTGTTTTTTATGATAATATACGAGCTAAAATGACGAATGATGGAGTCTGGTTTGCTGTAGTGGGCGCTGCTTTGGTCTGAGATGCTGTCGCTCTAGTGTGATATCTATATGTCGTATATATATATATGACCTTTAAACTCTGAACGACCACCTGCCTATGACATCTTTATGGTACACTGCCAGTGAATCTTTTTATACCTTTTTAAAATAAATAAAATGTGTTCAGTGTACACATTAACACCTGGAAGCTGCCCAGTACAACCACAGTCTCATATGCTGGAGCTGTTGGGGTGAAGGGCCTTGCTCAAGGGCACCTCAGTGGTGGTAATGAGGATATGGAATTAGAAGGTTATTGCATGTAATGGATAAAGATGAACCAATATAAGTTTGTGAGGGAACTGTGTGTAAGTTTAGACTCCAGACACTTGGCTCTTAGTTAGAGCCCCACTGGTTTAGGGGGAGGGATGTGAACGAATAAGGTGCTTAAGTACTTTTTGTGCGGAAATTAGATGAGTTTTGGTTGTTGTCAGATTTATCCTGCATCCAGGCATTGAACCGAACACCTCCCAGTTTCAAGCTCACTTCTCTGAACGCAATTATGTTTGCTTCTCAATCGTCGTATTGTGTAAATGGGATTTCCAGGAAACAAGATTCCATGTAAAGAACTATTGAGTCTATTTTTACATGATTGCAGTGTTTTGGGTTTCTGTCCTTTTGTAGGAAATGTAGAACACAAGCTGTTAGTAAGACATGACTCAAACCTCATGTTGGCTCTCTGAACAAGGGCACAGGATTGTCCTTTTGCGTTGTCTTCCGCTGTAGCTAACCAGATTAAACTGGGGAAGCAGTGAGTGAGCCTCTCCAAACTCCAGTCCAGTTGAAGAACTTTGTTGTTCTGCCAGGCAATATAAATAGCTCAGACAGAAGTGGGGTGAAGCAGCGAGAGGAAGGTAAAGGATGAGACGGAAAGGACAAAAGAGGAGTCGTGGGAAGACGCCTCAAAAGTAGAAGAAAAAAGTGGTAGATAAGTAGAAATTATGATGGCAGTTATCATGTAAAGATTGTGATTATGATGAGAAAGATTATGAAGAGCAAGAAGATGAAGAGAGGGAACAATGCAAAGAGGGCGTTTAAGATGGTAAAGAGTCTTAAAAGCAGAGGAGGAGCTGGTTGCCACATCGGCAATTTTTAATAATTTTCATTAACGGTGAACCTTCAGACTGTTCTGAATGTCAGTAAGGGACAAAGTTAGTTCAGTTGTATTATATACAATACAAACCGTTGGTGACTGATTTATAGTCACATCATTTAAATACCTAGATTACAAGAATCATCCCAAAAGAAGAAAGTCTCCATGTGGATATAAACTGCTGCTTTACTTTATGTTGTGGGCTTATTAAGTGCTTTATTTCCAGTCACCAGAATCCAAATCCAAAAATTACGTCTTTTAAAAATGTTTTTTTTCTATCTGTACATGACAACTATTGTGTGGTTAAAGTATACAACATAAAGGAGACTAAACGTTGGCACGGGATGTAATTCAGTATGAAACATAAACATTTGGGGGATGCTGAAACTTTTAGCTGGAAATTAAGAAAAGTGAAATAAATTGCTGAAAATCTGAAAAACTAAAAATAAGAGGAACAAACTGCTGAAGCAAAAAATAGAAAAAGTTAACACTTTAATATTTGAATGGTTTCTCTCAAAGTAGAGAAAGTCTGAAGAGGATTTGAAGGTTTCTCCATTTACTTAAAAAAAATAAAAAAATAAAATCTAAAGAAAATTGAATATTTTAAAAAGTATGAAAGGTAGAAAGCTGAAATGTCACAGTCACCATATCCTGGAAGAGCTGAACATTTTGATTCAGAATGGTTCCTGTAGCTGGACGTATGCAGAAGTATTAAAAAGTTGAAATAATAAAGATTTGAAGAACAATAGTTCATATCTTTCTACGGATATGAAAACTATTAGCATGTAACTGACGCGACAGCAGCAGCCCAACTACAAAAATCCACCTCTGAAGCCTCCAGAGTGTTTGATGCTGTCAACATAGATCATGAGTCTCATTTCCAACCCTTGCTAATGTATAGTTTTCATTTGAGACCTACACCCACCGTATATGACCACAGTTGCTCATCAGTCCGTATGAAGCAGCGGAGGTATTTCACATCTAACAAAGACTCATAAAAGACCACACAACAGGCACAGAGAGCAAGGTTTTTTTGCTGTTTATCTTTAACTTTTCAGCTCCCAAACAACCTCCGCATACACCTGAAAATGTGACTCCCTGGTCACCTTTTCAGAGAACACTGTTGCAGCTTGATCGAGGTGACAGTGTAATCACAACCAACTACAGGAAACGACCCCTGAACACAAGGTCTTCTGGGTAGCTGACCTCCCTCCGCTCCCTCTCTCTCTCCATCGGAGGAGTCAGGCAAAGTGCACACAACCCAGACTGTAACAATTAGGTTTCTTTGTACACCCCACTCTCAATCTCCTGTCCGCGTTTCACTCCGCCATAAGTGATGAATTCGGCACAGGTCTCCATTTGTTGTCATGGAAACGGACGATGCCCTGGCACATTACATTAACGAGCCTTTTTACTGATGGGCTACCGCCGGCTTTTTGAGACGGGAAAGGATACTTTTCTTTCTTTTTTTTGTTTGTGTCTCTTGTAATGGATGAACTTTTACTAATGAGTATGTAGACAGATGTGGAATATTTTAGTACTTTATGCATTAAATCCCAGTATGTCATTATTTTTCGTCTTTAAAGGGGACGTCAAGCCCATTTCCAGCTCTAGTTTGAGTCTCCACTTCAGTAACTTTGCATGATTCTTCCTTCAAAAACATCTATGTGACACATTTTATATTATATATTTCATATTAAAACTATAACAGTAGAGAACATCTGATAAACTTCACAATGAACCCAGACAGTGAACAATAACTGCAGGAAGTTTGTGATTATTTACTACTTTATTTACTTATTATTTACAGATTATTTTGATTATATTATATTGATCAGAGTTGAGTTTTCCTGATATTTGCTCCTTTTTTGGCAAATTCAGTGTTTTCTTCTTCCTGACGCTTGGCCATTGTTCTGTTAGCTCTTTGGTTGTTTTAACTGCGTACTAGAGGCTGTTTATCAAAGGTTTTGAGAGTATAACGTTTGAGAATATAGCTAATCTGAATTTAAAAAAATAAAATAATGGCCTGGTTACTGAAGACAGCTCAGCCATGACCTTAATTATGCATAACAGAAATGTACCGGTCTGTAAACAGGTTTACTTCTGCTGTAAAGTTGGACATTTTAATATGGAGCCTTATGGAGATTGACTCACTGCTGGAGCCAGCCTCTAGTGGCCGTTAGAGGAACTGCAGATCATAATTAAAGTCCCGGGTCCCCTCTCAGTCCGTGCGCGTCGATCCGATCAATTCCCTAGGAGGAGTTCATGAAAATACAACGTGTGCAAATCGGCAAAAATTACCAATAAATCAAATCTTCCTGTTGGACTTGGGGTATTGATTCCCAGACATATCAGGCGGTGCCACGCCCATATGTGAGATCCATTGATTAAGCAATCAGCTGTGGCGATAGGGGGTAATAATAATCTTTTAATACAATTTTAAATCTAATCAGATCTGGAAGACTTGAACAAAAAGGTTTTCTAAGAATCAAGACGTTGTTCAAACAGCCAGTTCTCATCTAGAAGAACTGATGAATATTTAGGAAACAAAGCTTGTTTAGTTTATTGTCTGAATGTTTGTGACTTTGACCTTTTTGCAGTCCTGCGTGCAGAGAATACAACAGCTGTGATCAATCCAGAGATAAAATCTATTCTTTCCTGCCCCCCTCACTCGCTGGAGAAGAGCATAAAAAGAATTACAAGCATGTAAACTATGAACACACAGACATGAAGAATGAAGTTTAAAAAGGGGATGTTTTACTGAGTGTCAGGGAACAAACGCAAATCAAATGCAGAAGCTGAGGCAGAGTTGCACTGCAATGGATCGCTATGGATTTTGTACAGTGCAGCTGAAGAGTGGCACTGGGAGATAAGGAGAGAGCGACACACAAGAGACAAACAGAGGAGTGGAAAGAGAACAACAGCTGAAGGGAAAAGCGCAGGCTGCATTATGTTGTTGCACACCTTGACAGGCTTTCCCTAACATGGATGCCAGCAAGAAAAATCGTGTGAAACTTGGCTCTTGTGGGGACTTAGGAAGCAGCAAAGAGAGGGAAATACATCACTGTAGGCAACTCTGTGAGTGTGTGTCTGCCCACCTGCTGTTCTGCTTGTTTGTGTGTGTGTGTGTGTGTTGAGTCCAGCTCTGATAAATGGCGTGTCTGGGCACAGTAGTGAGCAAGCGCCCACGCTGGCCATTGACAGCCGCGGTGTCGTCTCAGCAATCTACAGCGGAGCAGCTCGACCTTGACACGTTATCATATTTATAGGAACTTAAATAAAATACAGAAGGTAAAAGATTAACATGTTTCCACAGGTTATATATAAATATACATATATATATATATATATTTTATATTTAATGTTACAAAGAAGGCCAAACTGTCAAATAATGAGGTAATATGTTTGTTTTTTTAATTAGATTTTCTAATAGTTCATTTTCATTCGTATTTTTGTTGATGCTGAATGAGACACTCAACTTTGATGTCATATATTTTATACACATTTCCAGACGCTTGAAAGATCTTATATGTGGTTAACATTACTGTTAGCGACAGTTAGCTTCTTTTAGCAACAAGTCCATCAGGAAACTCCCATAAATCACCTCATTACCGCTGTCGTCAAACTGTCCTCAGTCTGTCCTCAGTCTGTCCTCTGTCTGTCTGTCCTCTGTCTGTCTGTCTATTTCACCTTAACTTTAATGTCTTCTTCTAATGTCAAAAATGCATAAAAAGACTCTCCGGCTACTTCTCTCAGACTGCTTGTGGAAAACTCTCGAGATGTAGCAGCTAAATAACTTCCTAAAGAGGAAATAAACAGCGGGTGTATAACGTTAAGTTCTTTGCAAGAAGACAGGAGTGAGACGAGGAGACGGAGGTGTGAAGTAAGGGCAGAGACGTACGTGACATGTTTCTTGAAAGAGCTGAGTTTTCAATCCCCGCCGGTACATAGGCAGTGACTATGCAGTCCTGAATGGGATGGGAAGGTCATCCCTCCGTTGGGAGACAAGAGGGAACAAAGTCGAGGCCGCCTGGAGGCAATTCACCGTAGGAAAGGAGGAACTAAGCTCCCGGTAGGAGCTGATGGGCTTTTACAGACTCAATAAGAGACAAAAACCCCCTGGGAACAGTGTGCAGTGTGGCCTTTCATGAAGATTACTTCTATTGCAATTAGACACCGGGGCTCACTCGCCCTTATTTAGTGTTTTTTATCTGAAAAGTCGCCAAGTTCAAGGTCTTCACTAGAAGACCCACCGCTGTGCTTAAGTACCGAGGACACATGCATTTACTTAAAGGTTAAATAAATGAAATTCACTGCTATTAGAAGTCTACGGCCCACCAGACTCCATTGACAAAACCAATCATTTAAAACACACTTCAAACTAGACGGATACACAATAAAACATAATTTTTAGAAACCTTTAATTCACAGAGATTAGTACATCCACAAAATGTTCTTGTTTCTGCCGCTGACAGACTCAGATTGTTATTGTCCGTGTCTGACAGCATTATGGAAATGATCCTTACAGAGATAGACCTTTAGTTTAACCACAAACATACTTTAAATTGCTCAGCACCAAACTTCATTGGCAAAAAGTAATTTTATCGCATATTATCGGAACTTCACTCAAAATGGACAGAAACAGAATATAAATCTCTGTTAGTGTTTCCAACAATCACCAACTCTGGTTTGGTGGAAATTAATCCTTAATTCACCGACGTAGATGATAAAAACAGCAGTTTCAGTCGCTCTACTCAAAGCCATACAGAGAGACTCACACACATAAAACCTTTAATCCAAACACAGCATTAAACTCAAAATAAAATAGACCTGAACGCTGCTGTGAGCAAACAGGAGTGGAGTTAATGATGAGATAAGACAGTGTCAGGATCAGACATTTAATGCCCTTTCTATAAGGTCACACATGGAAACGTCAGCTGATCATTAAGCCGCCTGTATAAACCCAATGTGGTGCATTGTTTTGGTAGAATTTTGTTTTTGAATATATTTCTGCCGTGCCATTAATCTTCCACCACAGACGGTGAAGTTGCAGGTCCAAAATCTATTTTTCTTCAAGTCCTTTTGAGTTCATTGTTTTGAAACTGAGGTGGAAATGCAGACAGCAAAGACAATCAATCAAACAAGCAATGCTCTTATCCGGTATTGTCTACCTCATCTGTAGCTCTGCTGTCCTCTGATTTCTTATTGTTTACCACAGTTGTCATGTTTGCTGTAACCCTGTGTTTTGGCCAATAACTTCCCCTTCGTAGCCACACACAGCTCGGTTAAGGTACACACCCAAACACATCATGAACACCACTGAAAGTTGAATGTTGATGTGCAATTCCACATGGATTGATCAGGATGTTTCTTATTTAAAGTTTAAAACTACACACTACACTACACTGTTGATTTTGTTTTGCTAACATTAGCTAGCTGATGAATATACTATATGTTGATTTTATCTTTTAACCATCTTCAAAAGTTGGTTGTTTTTTTCAACATAGATGAGCCTAGCATATAGCATAGCCAAGCACTGGAAAGGAGAAAGTTGCCCGAGGCTAGCTCAACTGTTATTGGAGCACAAAGGGGGGATGGGACTCGGGAAGGGTTGATTGGCAGAGAGAGAAAAATATACATTTCACCCATTTTCACCTCACATATGGACGTGGAAAGTCACGTGTAAATGCAGAAACTGGATTCAGTCTGGTTCATTGGGACCGGCTGTTAGAGGATGGTGAGTTACAGCAGCAGCTGTCTGTCCTGTGTCAGTCTGTTTCTGATATAAAGTTAACTAACATAACGAGTTCAACACATTACATAGACTCATATGCCCATTCTCAATCCCATAATCCAGTGCAGCTCCAGGCTGAGAGGTTAATGAGATGCCCCCCCCAGACACTACGAGATGGTCAGAGGACATGAAAAATTCAGCCATGCTTGAAAACCAAGAAGTGTTTATGTCTTTTGCTTAGAGCAAGTTACACTTATGAGTTTAACGTGCTGTAATTAATCTTTTACTTTTACAGTGATGTTAAGAGGAGTCGAAATAGAAACAACTTTATGCTCTTAACGATATACAATATGTAATTTCTGCTGCTAGGGGGGGTCTCTCACATCAAAACAATAACAAAAGATGACGTTGGTCGTGTTGTGAAGCCGCGTGGGATCATGGGAGTTGTTGTCTTCACCACCATTGCAGTCAGCTTCTCCCGGTTAGGATTCCTTCAGTGTTCATGGTTCAGGAGGTTTCTACCGGGAGCCCAATGATCCACAGAGGTCTCCTCCTCTCCAACACAAACAGACCCGCTGATTAAAACCACTAAACACACTGAATAAAGCAGTTCCACCTTAAACACACTGAATAAAGCAGTTCCACCTTAAACACACTGAATAAAGCAGTTCCACCTTAAACACACTGAATAAAGCAGTTCCACCTTAACAATCTGTGTTTCTTAAATACTATCTGGCAGACAAAGGACTGCTAACGTTAGCTCAGCTTGTTTCTCTGATAACTTAAGATCCAGACGTCCGATGACTAAAATCCTTCATCCGGTTCAAATCTAGAGTTAAAAAGCACCAAGATCTAAACAGTGGATGGTAACAATGTGGCTTCAGACTGGATCAACAGTCAATGTATGACAGCTTCTGGCAGACAACCACAACAAATGCGCAAAGGAGATATGACGCAATTGACAGCTGGCCGGTGAAACACACCATTACCTGATAATAATGACAGATTTCTGATTTCATGAACATTGTTGGAAACATTTGGGGTAATGTAAGAACACAACTAGAGTTTAGAGTTTATAGACATTTTAATACAGAAATGGAACAAGAAGTTTAATCGACTACTAGAGATAATTAGTAAATATAAAGAGCAGTTTTGGACCAGAAGCTGTGTTTCTGCGTCATGCGTTGTTTGTTTTGATCTCTGCCCATCTGCATCCTGAGCCTGCTGGTCCATCACCGCAGCACAGTCGCTCAGCATCCAATTGAACTCACCTGTGCTCGGCCTGGCAAAGGATGACTCTGAACTCCCACTGCTCTTCATTAGCATCCAGTTCATTAGGCAGCTAATACCTGTTGCCTGTGTTTGAGGAGAGGAGGGGGGAGGGGGTGATACTGCGGGGGTCAGTAGACATTAGCCAGTGTGCCTCTGAGCTTTATCTGGCTCTGAACCCCATTCAGGAGAAGACTGGCGTTTTATGACAACGTGTATCTTTCATTACCCAACAGACCGAGTGCAGCAAGTCATTAAGTGCAGCTTTGCAGGAATGATGCTGCAAGTTTCAGTGGAGAGGCAAGGGAGCGCTATATGAGCCGGAGAGGAGGGAGAGGATCATAGAAATGTATAATTACAAAGAATGCATGGAGAGCCCTAGTGATCGAGATCAAGGGAATGCATATGGGAGGTGTGTGCTAGATTGTTATGTGTGTGTGTTTGCATATATTGTGCAGTCAGTAATGCACACTTCTGTCCTCACTCAGATTAGAGAGAGCTGTGTGTGTTCGCCAAGGCTGCACCTCCCCTGGATGTTTATCCTGGCACTTCATTTAGGTCCTCAGTGATAATGCACACAGTCCAGGGGGACGCTGATTGTCCTGCTCGACACAAACGCAGCACACATACACACAACGCTGACGAGTGGACTTGGCCCCACTGCCAAGTCCAATTAACGGCTACAGCCGCATCAGCATGCCCCTTGTGTTTGGTCAAAATTAATTTACCAACAAACTTTTTAATCAAATTTCACCACAACCCCTGAGGGGTGATTGGCTCTTTGCACTCCACTGTTTGGTGCTGCGATGTCCGTCTCCTACAATGGGGGAGCTGTGATTCAGCTAGAAGCTATGAAGCATGGCGTTTTTTTTTTCTTTCTCTTGCTTCTCGTAAGAAAAATGATCCTTCAGCATTTCCTGCAGTCTGTTAAATTACAGCGAGCAACGCAATCAAAAAGCCACAGTCTGTCCGGTGAAAAGCAAAATGTTCAAATGTCAGTGAGTTTTTTTTGTGTGTGTGTGTGTTTAATAATACTATTTTACAGACATTTACTGCTGTCAGAAAAGATAGGATATGTTTTCTAATATCAAAGCAACTCATTCCAGCAGAAGATTAGATGACACTGGTACCATACTGTATGTCAGAAGCGTTATAAACACAGTTTGAAAGGCTTCTCTGCCTTTATGTCTGTGAATCTCTTATTAGATTTTCGTAAAAGCAGCGTTCAAATCGACTCATATCTTATCACCGTTATGTCTGATGTCACAGTTAAGACTCCAGTATCTCTTATGAAACTACTTTATAAATGTCACTGTAGCTCTACAGCCTTCATGTAAACGTGTAAAAGTAGAGCTTTTTTTACTTTTTTTAGAGCTTGTTTAACTGTCGGGTCTAAATACAGCTCTTCAGCATCCAGCGTGGATGTTTACAGTTATTATAGTGAGACTGCTGTTCTCTTCTACCTTGTTGATGCTTTTAAGTCTCACTCACGATATTTCTAGTAATTCACCGAATCTAGACTGCTAAGATGTGCAGTTACACAATTCTTGAAGGAGTATAAGGGACTGAGCAGGTAGACACGAGGAAGCAGGATTTTACCAAATGTGGGTTTTATTTACCCCAAACAAAAACAAAAAGAGAAAACAATGAGTTTTTTGGCCACTTGGGGCCAGCGAACACAAGTGATGAACACAATATCCACATATTATCAGCTTTTAAGTTGATATAGTGAAGAAAACAGCCAATACAGAGAAACATGATCATTCATTTGGAGTTGTGTTGAGTCCACCTGATGAAGTCCAACATTCACTCAGCTCTGAGTTTGGAGGAAATCTTTCTGCTAAATGCTCCACTATTTTTCACCAGCTAATCTCTAACTGTGTCTGTGTGCTGCTTGCTGCTGAGCAGGGAGTGTGCAGTGGGTTTATAAAGCTTTCTCTCTGAGAAAAAGCTACCTGCTGGGGCCAAAACTGAATCAATGAGAGCAGTGAGAGCGAACCAAAAACAGTAAAGTTGGGGGCCAGACAGATAAACAATGAGAAGTCACTATAAAGCTCCCTAAAGCCGAGGGGAGCTGCAGACACAGCTGATGATCCTCTGCAGGTTCACCACTACCGGAGACACCTTCCACATTGTCATTTAAGACATTATTATTATTATTATTATTACTATAAATTGATTAGAGCCAGGTGCTTTAACTAAATGGGCCCCTGAAGGAGGTCAACAAAACAATATTGAATGCAAAACACAATAAACTGTTCTGCAACTAACTGAAGCAAACTAAATAACAAACAGAAGATGAAAATGATAACACATTAAGGGAGAAAAATAACCAAATAAACTTTTCTACCAACTCAGTGGTAACTCTGAATTACTCACTCGCTCACTCCCATCAGTGATGGCTGCTTCGTCAGTGGCCCTACACATCGAACTACAACACTTTAGCTGCCCCTTGAGGTATCATTTGTGGACATGTGAAATGTTTTAATGTGCTGTGGGTGTAGGTTGGGGTGGATGGATGGGTCAAGCAAACAGAGGACTTTATCCTTGTTTATGTCTTGTGTGACACCAAAAGTCAACATTAACTTCTTTTCAGTCTCTCCAGGGTGTTTTTGGGATTGTAATGGTATAAAATGCCTGATTTCATGGCAGCTTTTATAAAATATTGCAATGTTTTTAGGGCATTTTGCAATGAGATTGTGGGAGAAAGTAAAAATTGTGTGTAAAAAACGTTTCCAATTTCTTTGGTATAATTAATCAAAAATCATAGGCAACTTGTTCCAGTGAGAATAAAGTAGCTAGTAATTTGGTGATGTTGTTTTGTGTGGTGGACTGCTATGATTGGTGAAACTTGTGGTAATTCTACAATGATTGGTCAAATATGCAGAAAAGTGATTTAAAAGGATTGGTTGAATTTGCATAAATTATTGTGATCATCAACATCACAACTTCCTGGAGGGACTGTCTTTTTAATTTATGTTACACAACACATTTTTAACCCAGACCACAATCTTTATTTTTGATGCTTTATTTTGAAACTGTAACTTATATTATATACCTATTATTATTGCTGAGGGGTATCTACACTGTCATAGTTTGAAGTGACCAAGTGCCCATATTTAATGAGTTGGGGGTGAATATGTGTTGTTAATGCTGCATTCATATCATTTAGGATGAATGGGGAAAATGGGAAACTCATCCATGTTAACGACTTCAGCCAGTGACATTAAACAACTCATGAAGGCTGTATGATTACAGAGCTAGTTGTGTGGATGTTAGAAATATTTACAACATTGAATTTGGGTTTAATTACAGTGAACGATGGACTGGTTGAAGTGAGGCGTTCATGTTTGTTCGGTTTTCAGGCTCTTCTGTTTTATTAGAGTTAACTTGGATGTTGAAGCAATTGCTGCTTGAGTTGAAAACTCATAATTTTGATAACTTTGATATGACATAACATTGCTTTTTGCTTTAACTTTAAAAGAAAATGATGGGTACTTAAAAACCAAAATAAGATCAAAGTATTTTTAGTCAGGGGTTGCAGTTATAAGCGTAAAATAGAGCATACATATTTTTATAAATTAATTTAACTTAAATGTTTGGATGACTATGTTGTGAACCCTTCACTGTCATTTTTTGTACACAAAGCACTTAAATGTGAAAAGACTAAAGATTTAATGATTTATTCTAACATTGTGATTTGTTTGCAAACCATAAAACAGAGGCTTGTCACAAAGCTGAAAATCAAAGCAGGAGAACTAAAATAAGCTGCTTTGTATGGACTCTGCAGCTGGGGACAACACAACACCTGTGTGTCAGCGCCAATGATGGGATAAATGGATTCATTAGACCTCTTTTCCCTGAAAAAAAAAAAACAACACAAGTGGTTTAAAGGGAAAATGTAAGCCTATGTTCAACAAAGAGTTTCTTGATATGGGACTTTCTATTGTAACCCACTCAAGGAAAATTATGTTTTATTTTATTTTGGATCCCTATTAGCCACTGTCAAGGTAGCAACTCCTCCTCCTGGGGTCCACACAAATAAACATTACATCAAAGTGTAAAACAATTATGTAATTAAACATCCAAGACAAAGGGAACAAAACAAAAAGCAAGAAAAGAAGTGCAGAAAGAAAAGAAAATGGGCAAGTTACACAAAAAGCTCTTTGAAAGTTAAGACCCAGGACTACAATAACTGATTTAGAGCACTTTAGATAACGAGGATGATAAATGTGTGTGTGTGAGTAGGGGTGCATTTTTATTACTTACTGGGGACCTGAATAAACACAGACCTTGTGGGGACCAGTTGTCCTCATGGGGACCAAAGACCAGTCCTAATTTCTAGTTGGGGCTAGGCTGTCCATATTCAGTATATGTAAGGCAAGCCAAGTTTATTCATGAAGCTCATTCCATATGGCAATTCAGAGGATGACATTAGACATGAAATATAAATACAGCATAAGACATTAAAAACTGAACAACACTACTTGTGTAGTAATACAAAGTTACAGTCCCAGAGACACCTGTGGTTACTAATATCCGGTGTATTAACCACTAGGCTGCAAACACATTGAGTGTCTACTTCAAGCCCCCAGTAAACAGCACTGGGCTGTGAGGTGATTTTGGTGTAGTGGCCACACTCGGTATTGCACTCTGGCGTCACATTTTTCTCAGCATCACAAACATCCCAAATTTGAGCCAACACAATATTTGGCCTATTAACGTTAGGCGGCTGTGGTTCAGTAGGTAGAGAGTCGTCCACTCACCGCAGGGTTGGCGGTTTGATTATTTCAAGTGTCCTTGAGCCCACTCCTAGTGTACAGGATGGGTCAAAAGCAGAGGACACATTTCATTTTCATGTAAGCAAATGCTGTGAAATGACAAATGAAGGCTAAAGACTGTCACCCTGATTCTTCTATTCAGCCAGGGACAGACTCTCATGCTCTATGGCAATGGTTCTCAACCTTTTTCTTTAAGGGACAACTTTTCTATCATTGAGTAAACTCAGTGACATATGTTTGGGATATTTCATATTATATTCGAAGTTTAACAATAACAGCAGAGAACGACTGATAAACTGTACAATGAATCCAAACAGTGAACATAATAACTGCAGGAAGTCTCTGTCAAACGAGCAATGTAGATGATTTTGAGATTATTTCTTGTGACTATTGAGCAGAGATGAGGTTAGTTTATTTTTATGAAGCTTTTATACAATTCTGATATATTCAGTTCATATATATACTTAATAGGCTTCTTTTTTGTTTTCTTCTCCTTGACGCTTGGCCATTGTTCTATTACATTACTAATGCAGGACGAGGCTGAGAGTGAAGGCTCTGTGAATACAGATTGTGTTTAAGTTTAGATATTGAATAATATATCTAAACATCTATATTTCTTCACAGAAATGAACAAAATGCTGAGAGGATATAGGCATGATATAGATATAAAATTAAAAAGGCCACGACTCCATGTGAAGCTTTGGCGACCCTTAGTGGGGGTCCTGACCCCGATGTTGGGAACCACTCCTCTATGGAACATGGATTAATCGCTGTGGTGTTTAAATAAAGAAGACAGTCAGTATCTGGCTTTTTTCAATCGTGCTTTGAGCAACTGCAAACTGATTTTGTCGCGCACTCAAGCCCCAAGAAGTGAAGCAAATATAAAAACAGGAATTGTGCTGGTTAGAAGTAAGAGCCTGTCACCTGCAGATCTTTATCAAACATCTAACATCTAACAAAAATGAGAAATGATCTCAGGAAATAAGCATGTTTTATTTTGTGGACACATCTGCACTAACATCGATTACAAAAGCATCACATTTCCTGTGGCTGCTTCACAATAATAGCCAGGTGACCACTTTTAATATGAAGCAGCAGTAGAAAATGTTTCAGTAGCACTAACTGAACACAGCGCAGATGGGGGATGTGGAGAGCTGTCAGTACACTTGGAGGCTTTTTCTATGAGATAAAATTTCTAACTTTCTAGAATTTGTTTCCATTGTGTGTGTGTGTGTGTGTGTGTGTGTGTGTGTGTGTGTGTGTGCGCGCGCAGATGATTTCAGTACCGCGTGGGAATAAAAACTATCTAGAGAGATAATTACAGAATGTAAGTACATTGAATGGCCATTGCTAAAAATCCATCCTTGAATATATAATAAAAATGTGAAAGAATTTTTAAAAAATGAAAGGACTTTTCCCTCAAAATTTGTGAAAATGAAACCACTGAATGGTGATTCTACCTTGTATTCATCAAGGTTGTGGAGAAAATGGCTAAACTAGCCTACAATACCAAGGATTTTTTACTTTTAAAGAAACTAAGTGCATAAACAGCAAACAAATATCAGGCTGCTGTTCTTCTATCAAATCCAGAGAGTTGCTCTCTTTCTCCATCTGCACGCCATCAATCTTGTGCGTCTGAGAGTGAGAGGGGAAATGGACTGGCACCTCACCTCGGAAACCTTTTGATTACCCATTTTCCTTCTAATGCCACGTGAGCCCACGCTGGCCAAACCTCATGACAGACAACCCATTAAGGAATATAACGACTTGCCCACTCGGCGCTACTTTCCTGCCTGCCCTCCCTCTGCCTCAGTCTCAACATTTCCCTCTCTCTCTAGGCACTCTGATTAATTTCCAAACTAACTTGTTTATCGTCCACTGCCGCCTTTCAGTGACCGGCAGAATAGATCCTTTTCCTCCCCACACGACTGACTTCGCTTTGACTTTGAAAATTGCCAAGAATTATTCATCGACTGTCTTCGTCCGCTTTACATTTGCTCACAGAAGAGGACCACAATCGCAGCCTCCCCAGTCTCTTTATTTCCTCATCCACTTCTCTCTCAGTCATTTTGCACTTCAAGCCATCTTGACCTTTCTCAAAGGGGCTTGTGGCGCAGAGGAGGGAGGTGTGACCTCCATGTGAGAGGGAAGGTTGGTCTGTTGATTCCTGAAGGATCCCCTAAAGCCAGTCTGCTCTCTAGGATGGCACAGAGCATACTCTTGGTTTAGGATTAGATGATACTTCACTGATCCCTTATGGAGGAACTCTCTTGCGGGGCAAATAACAAGAGGGAGCAGCAAGGGGAAATAGCAAGAAACTAAGCATGTGTAATAATATAAGAAAGCCATGGTGAAACATATCAGTTATTGAACTTCCACCTTTAATCTAAGTGGTTAGACTCTAAAATTGGTAACAGGCAGAAAGTGATTTTATGTTACATTCTAAGCTAAATGCTAATCATGACTGTAGCCAGCTATGAAGCATTATTTCCTAAATACTAAATTTAATATAACAAATCAGTGATATTTAAGTCTATGATAAGGAGTTTAAGCATGAGCAGCTGAGAAGCTGTGTGCGTAACTTCAACTCTCTAATTACTCCATGGACCCACCATCAAACCCCCCAGCTTACAGGCTGACCATTGCCTGGAGACAGCAGCGCACAGACCAGACTACTAATTAATAACTCCAGAGTTATCAGTGAATCACAAAGCTTCTCTATTATATGCAAGAGGTGTCACTTGGATATATTTTTGTTACTTTTGTCTAACCTGAAAATAGTGGACAACTACCGAAGACGGCAGACAAACGCAGCACATCCAAGCGTATCCCATTGATTTTCCAGTTTATGATCTAACGTCACCCGACCTTACGGTGAACCAAGACAATTTGTGTGGGTCTTCTTTCACTAGATCCTCCGTTGCTGCCCTCTGGTGGTCATTTAAAAAAGACATTTAAAAGTAATGCAAAAGTTACTTTTCAGAGTAACTGTATGAAATCTGGAGAACAAGATTTGTCACATTTTCTCTTGCGATTATTGCAATTATCTCACATATTGCGATTTCTTTAATATTTAGATTAATTGTGCAGCTCTACTAGTAACTTGCCCAGCACTGTCCTTAACTGTCTGCACTCAGCTGGATGCGGACGGGAAAGACCTCGCCGACGTCTAGTGGGTGACTAGGATGATGGTTGAACTCTGACCACAGCCAAATGGAGCCATCAGCTGCCTGATGTACACCTCTCACCTCTTTATATCTGTCAGCGGGTCGGTGGGAGGACAGCCACCTGCCAAGAGCCATTAGACCTGAACTCAAATTTATGCCCCAAGTTTGCATAAAAAAGGAGATCATTAAAATGCAATTACCACACAAGAGGGCGAGCTGGACTACGCCTGAATGGGTCCAACACACACACACAAAAAAAACATTAAGCGATCAAGTGAAAGGTTGCCACATCTCATGCATCATTCCACAGCAAAGTTGTTGACGCCCGCTAATGACGGCAATTATTTAGTCTTAAAAAACAATAAGAAAAGTGCAGAGCAAAGCAGTCAATAAAGACTCTTAGAATTACTGCGAGCCTGTTATGTTTCGCCAGAGGTCTTAAAATGACTGTTTCTAGCATTGATTAACGCAGTGTTGACTTTCCCGGCTTATTATGTGGACATGAAAATGGCCTCATTAAAAGGAAAATCTGTAAAAACTCAATCATCAAGACGCACAAACAGATGCAGACAAACACAGCGTCATTGAGTCAGTCGGTGTCACAATAAACCGACACTTTATTCCAGGCCTGCGAGCAGTAAACTGTGTCATCCATCTGGCCTGTCCTCCATCGCAGCCCTCCCCCTCATCGACCCGCGTCCGATACAGCCTGAATTATGCTGCCGCTAATTACAATTATTAATTGAAAATAGGAAATCAATGTCTCCGAATTAAACACAAGCGTGCATGTTTTTATATGGGTCAGACGTCTACTTATAACTCAGCTGTGCTTGACATAGTTATCCACTGACAGCGTATGAAAACTCAACTGCACTGCACACACAGCAGCACACACATCCAGAGTTCTGTTATCGGCGACTTTCATCAGTTTTGTTTTGGAGGTGAAAGAGGCTTACTACAGAAAAACACCCACCCCCGCTGCTTCTTTAAAAAGTATTGTTTACTCATTTGTCAAGGGAGCGCACGGTGGCTGTCTGACAGCGTGCTGATGAAAATAGTTTTACTCATGCAAGCAGTGTGGCCTTGAATAAAGTGGTGCATTGCTGGGCAATACCCGGCTGCTGTTGGAAATATAAATGTACTGTCTTTCTGGCCCAGGACTGTATTCTCTTCAGAGGCTCAGCTCGTCCCGGTTGTTGACCTCTCAATGAGCCTGCGGGACGTTTCAGTTAAAAAGCCTTCTGTGTGTGATTTGCGGTACCTTTTAAAGTAATAATTTTCAATTTTTTCATATAAATAAAACACATTTGTTACCCCGCCAATCTACCGATAGATTGTTTTAAAGCCCTTACTTTGCTGTTTAGCAGTGAGGAGAACTCTGTCTTCTGCTGCAGACTGTAGGAAGTTATTGTCTATGTGTTTATGTGAGCAATAATAGCAATTTGTTTGGAATAAATATAGGAGTAGTAGTATTTAATAATAGATTATATTCAGCCAGTGCCTGCAGTGAATGCGTAATACCAAAGGAGTGTCATCAAAGTCATGAAAAACAAGTATTTTATAGATTGTTGTCTCTCTCCCCGTTCCATAGGTTTTTGACAAAGATGCCATTGAATTAAAAATGAATGAATTAAGCTGCAGGCTGTGTGTGTGTGTGTGTGTGTGTGTGTGTGTGTGTGTACACTGACTGGATAGTTCATTGGCTTTTGCCCAGCAGACCGTTGTTGAGTGTAGCTGAGAAGGCGTTCATTGGCTGACAGCAACATCGATCGGCGGCATCTTGACAGGGTGAAATCTTGTAGGCGAGCTCGATGACAGATATAGAACGACTTTATAATCATTCATGTATCCTTGCAACAAACCATTTAGTGACTCTCAGTTCAGAGAATACGGGGCCTTTTCTCTGTGTGCAGTTACTCGTGAAGCTCTACATGCTTGATATTATAGTTTAACTGCATGTACATTTCTTATGTGTGTATTTATGTGTGCGTTCTGGGGAATGTTTGGATGTACATTTGTGTAGATGGTGTTTTTCTTATACTATAAATAGTATAAACTTAAGACTTATAAGTAATAAGATGTCACTTTCTTAATGAAAATGTGTAAATAATGGCTTTATTAATGGTAAATCAATCATACATTAATGCATTATAGATCAGTAGTTAAGGATTGCTCCGGTTTATCCTCCTGTGGTACAGCAGAAGTTGCTGACATTACATTTCCACGAAATTGCCGCTCTGTTGTTTAAAGGTCCAGTGTGTAGGATTTGGTGGCATCTTGTGTTGCAGATTACAGCCCCTGCACCTCATCCTCTCATTCTAAGCGTGGAAGAGAAACCGGCCGCAAAACCCCCGAAAAACGTGAAAGGCCCCATCTAGAGCCAGTGTTTGGTTTGTATAAACGTGGCGGTTCAACATGGCGGCCTCCGTAGAAGAGGACCCATTGCTTAGTGGGGCAGGTGAAAGTACAAAAACCAAAATCCAGGAAGTCTTGCTACATATTAAGTGGTGCAGACAACCATGGAAACCCGAGTGAAATAATTAGGGCTGTAAAGATTTAGCGATACAATTTGTAAATCAGTTTTAAAGTTATAGATGTGACTACATCAGTGCGCCGACTCCCTGGATGGATCTAAATGTACCATGAACCGGTCGGTAGTCAGATTCTAAAGTTATGAATCTGTTCACTGAAGCTTTGCTGCTAACAGCTTCTCCACTCTCCTGAAAGGTAAATGGTCAACGCCAGGGTCTCAATAGAAGAGCGACAAGAGTAATATCACCATCAAATCTAACATCTCATAAACTCTGGGAAACATTTGGATTCTATATGAAGGAAGTAAAGTTGGATAAAAGTCTGTCCATTTGTAGGTTGGACAGCGATTAAGTCCAGTGGTAGCACCGCAGAGCTTTACACTCACCTGGTGAGACAGCATGGTGACACCTGTGCAGGCAGTCTGTGGATTACTTCGCTCCAACTGGGCGAGTAATCTAAGGTAATCAGGGCAGAGAGACTTTCTTGTCTGTGTCTGTTGTAAAAGCAGTGAACACAATGACCTGTAATTCTGTATCTAGAAACGTATCAGATCATCTTAGAAGGGAGAGACACACACTCTTATACTATTACACTATTATATAAATGTATTTCTCGAGCATACAGTGGTTGAGTACTTAATAATAAGCAAGACTTCCTGGATTTCGGCAGCGTTTTTATTTGATAACAAATAATTCAAGATACATTTTCAATCAGGAGGAGAAAGTAAGTGAAGTAAAGATAATTTTGTTTATTTTGATGTGATAATTAAGTCTTGACAGAAAGTCTTTAGACTCTACAGGGAGTCCAGACACTGGTGGTGGCGACTGATGAATCTGTGAACGGAGTAATGATGGGAACTGACGGCAGAGAGAATCATATTTTAAAAAGAAAGCAGCAAAATGATTGGCTAATGATGCAGGACTGTCACTGTGCTGTTGGACAGATGAGAACAGCTGATATCATTATTGACGGCCCCTGATAATGACAGCTGGGGAATTATGTTTAAATGAGATTACATGTTTTTATCAGCATAATAAGGACATTTTTAAAATGGACGTATTTGCAGAACATCCACTCAGTGATTAATTTGCTTTTCCTGCTTCAGACACAAAGATCACAGTCTTGGATAAATATTGAAAAAGCCCTTCCAGTGGAGGAAACATGATGTGACGTCCTCTAGGCTTCCCTTTGGCCTCTACCTGCCTATAAATGGTTAAACAGTTAATAATTCCCTGTGTGGTTTTTTTTTACAGACGTGTGGTAGTTATACTTGAAATCAGAGTCACAATAAATGTTTTAATATTAATACATTTTAAAATATCTCCTCTCTACGATTCCAGGAAATGCCAAAAAGATCTTTTTTGGATTGAATGAGGACTTTGATGTGACTGTTATGCTATAATCCAAGATATTTTAATCTGTATATTTCTTATGTGTGTAGAGTCTAAGGTTCATGATGGCCCTACATAGCTCTCGGTGCTCTGAGATGTTTGTGGTCTCTTATAGATTCAGGGATTTCTGATTTCTGACGGCTCCAGTCTGATTCCTGTTTTCTGTTTTTCCTATATTGAAGTACAGCTTTTATTTGTATGCCTCACAGTACTTGGAAACTACATTTCCCAAGAGGTGGTGCTTGTGCCACCAGGGTGAACGCAGGTGTTTTGCATACTGCCAATGATTAGGACTGGTTATTTGCACCTGCCTGTCCATTGTTGTATTTTATAAGCTCTGATAAAGATCAGATAGAGCAGTAGTTCCCAACCTTTTCCCTTAAGGGACCCTTTTTCTATCACTGAGTAAACTTACTAATTGACATATTGTTTGTATATTTCATATTATATTTCGTGCATACCAATAAGAGTACAGGGCAGCTGATAAACTGAACAATGAACCCAAACAGTGAACACAATAAATGCAGGAAGTTTGTGGAAAACGAGATTTGGATGAATTTTGAGCAGATTATTTCCTGATCAGAGCATCAGCAATTTATTTTCTGTCTAATGTATTTTTCTAATTATTGTTATCATTATTGTTATTATTCGAAAAAGCTTGCGTTTGGGTCTTTTAAGTTTATATCTCAAACAATAATCTAAACATTAAAAATAACAACTATAACTATATGTTTTTCTTAAATCCCTTAAAATCAAGAAGGACTCGTGACTCACTGTGACGTTACGGTGACCCCTAGTGGGAGTGGAGCTAGACTGGAAGATTGATAAATAAAGCAATATATTGCATTGAAGTGTGCGTACGTTTCCGTTGATAAATGCATTACGACTTTGTGCATGCTGGTCTCCCACCGCGTGCAGCTGGCCACCTTTATTATTTCCCCCCTGCCCCTCAGACAGATCACTGCCTCCACAGACGTGTCCATGTATATTTGCCTGTAAGGTAGACTTTTGCATCCGTGCCCCCCTCTGTTTTCCGTATCCTCTCCGTGTGCATGCCCCTTATTTGTCCAGGTGGACACCAATAAACTCTAATAAAACCACACTGTATTTTAGAGTCTGGCCCCCACAGACTCGGATCGTGATCAGCAGGGCAGAACCAAGACAAATGAGTGTGGCTGCTGCCCCATAGATCAACAGATGGCCCAGTGGCAATTGGAGTGCTGCTGTGTTTTTCAGCCACTCAGCACTATCCCTCCGCCTCACTTATTGGCAGGGTATTCCCCCGTCGTTCCCGTCTGATCAGGCTGCTCGTCGATCACACTCTCACTGGGCCGCATGCATCCTCTTTTTGGGGAAACTGTTTTCTCATCATATTGCTGCTGATGTGACGAAGATTGTCACCTAAATCTCATTTTGTAAGATGAGTAGTTCGGTGTTTGGTGGCCTCGGTCTACGTCGTTCATCGAAAATGAAAGTGATCTCCATTTATACTCTGTTATCCAGCAAGGAGACCATGTCTGTGTGACACAGATTTACTTTGATTCCTCCAAATAAACAAATAAACACCCAAACTTTTTGTGTGAAATGCCCTCTAGTGGGCCTTTAAAAGTCAACAATCAATGTTCTCTTCTGAGTATTGTGTTTTTACTTTTCCGCCAATTTAATTCTGATTCAATCAGCTGGAAAATAAAGCACAGTCAAGAGTTGCACAAAAGCAGCTAATTCAATGGCAGATGTTTTTTTCTCCTCTTGTGAATGGACACTTCTGAACGCAGAGCTTTGTTTTTTATTTAATTTCACACAGTTAATCACTATAACCTTGTGGCCCACCCTGCAACTGTATTGAGTCAAACCTGTGACTGCAGGTTTGATTAATGGAAAACACTCATCATGCAGATGTCAGTGGGCAGGAGTGGAAAGAGATGTTTTCAACATTAATTTAATGCTGGAGAGGTTTTGTATTTTCTCGTTCTGGTTAGAAACAGCAGATTAGGTTTTTGTGTTTGTCCGAGAAGTTTGAAAAGTTTGCCTGGATGTTTGAGCGGAACGAGTCTGAGAAAAAGCCGCCCTACCCCGAGGAGAAACTACTGAGGAACCTGACAGCAAAGCATTCATCCAACCCGTGCTCCAGTGTGGAAGCTCAGCCACAGAGGATTGTATGTGTACAACATAGTACTGGTTGCACTCGGCGGACTCAGGCTGTTTGAGGGCTGGGGCGGAAAAAATTAAAAGGGCACCAGCACGCAGAACGTTGTGATGCATTTATGATGAAACAGCTTTGTCATGATAATTTCCCCTATGGAAGGCCACCCAGAAGTGGGCACTATCATGTTTTGTCCCCTGGAAGGGCCCCCTAGAGGGCACTTCATTGTGTTTTGTCTACTGGAAGCGCACCTTAGATGGTATGGTGGAGGGAAATTCCACATTTCCCCCACTGGAAGGGCACTTTATCGTGTTTTCTCCACTGGAAGGACACCCTGGACGGCACTTTATCATGTTTTATCTACCAGAGGACCACTCAAGAGGGAACTTTTGCTAAGAACATAGGTCCTCCCGAATCCACCAGTGCCTGTATGTATGTTTATGAAGCAGGATGCTGCTATGGACCACAGTCAGCAGCATTTGCTGGATAAGTAAAAATGTAGGAAAACAGATCTCTGCACACTTAAGTGATTACAGCCCAGAAATTCATATTGAATTGTTTTTTGTTTAGGCCACATTTTTATGAAAGCGAAACAACTCAACCAGCGGAATTCCACCTGATAATGACTAATGAATGATTATTACATTTGCATAACTTTTTGCCTGTGTCATGAAAAAGCGGTACAGTGAAACCCTTAAGGTTCCTCCTTTACGAATGGCTGGAGAGACAAGAGAGAACAGCATTTAAAGTAGGTGCAGCAGACGATTTAATGACGACATCAATCAGCCGTGCACAGCGTGTGTGTAGACATTACCTAAAGCACTTCAGAGTCCTATATAATACAACATAATACAATACAAAACAATGGTAAAATAGGACCGGTGTCTAATCATATCACATACATAGTTGGAAAAGGTAGTTTCTCTGCTAGAGATGGCTATATAATGTGCTTATTGCTATAACCTTATTATGCTAAATGTATAAAGACCTGCCAATGTAACAGTACTACAGCAGCAGTTCCTCTTGAATATTTTAAATAAATAGGTTGCACCTACTACAAAGACACACAGCAGCATTACATGTTGTGGATTCATATTGAGAATCATGAGGGTGCTTTTGGCTCCCAGTGGTGTGAATGCACTTTAAGATTTCAGATACAACAGCCAAGTGATGAACCCAAGTGTGGCAGCTGCTTTGCATCTAAAAAACAAACTTTTTTCAAAGGCAAATCTGGTTTGTTAGTGACTCTCAGGCTCAGTCAGTGTGAGTTGGCCGCAGATGCAAGTTTCTAATGGGGATTTGTACATGTGAACATGTGCAGGACGAGGACTACAGACAGCAGGGTGGCACTATAAAGAGAAAGATCATCACATGTAGCGGTGCATCCCTGTTTTAAACCCAACATAAAATAGACTCTATAAATTAAAAAGGTCAGTTTCCACGACTTAACTTTTGATTATTACTACGGATACAATTCACTTAAAATAAGTTGTCCATGTTTCCACAATAAAGGTAAATAAGTAAGTAGTAAGCATGTTGCCTGATTGTTTCTAGTAACCTGGTTCCTGTGAATGTAAACAGTTCAGACCAGTTACCTGCACATACCAACTGGTGCCAGCTATAGAGGAGGAAGGTCAAAACACACGGCCTGTTTCTTGGGAGACATTATGCGTAACCTCAGAACTAAGCAGGAATGTGTCTGTCTGACTCCCTCCGCCTGTCTCCCTCCACATGTACAGGCCATAAAGTGATTTGACATTTAGCTATATTTTTGCAAAAATGTGGCTAAATGTCAAAGTCACAACTCACAACTTCCTTGGTTTGGAGACTTTTTGTGATATCGGACCTCCTCCTCCTCCTCCTCCTCCTTTTCCCTCCTGGCTATTTTTGCTGCTTCTTCTTTTGTTTTATGGCAGACCGCAGCTTTTGAGGTTACATCCTGCCACCACTAATTTACCAGAGGTGTTATTGAGTTGTGTTCCTGCCCCCGTTCATGTTTTTATTGGTGCCCTACCCTAAAATCTATACCTGTGTCTGTATTAATACAGTTACATAATTATAGCTTAAAGGCATACAGAGTAGGATTTAGATATTTGTGTTTGTAAACACACAATACAAAGCTGGCCCCTGCCCCCGGGGCAACTAGTGAGCGAGAGTGGTTCAGGGAGCTAGAGAGTGAATGAGGAGAGGGAGCGGCGTTTATATTTATATATTTATATTTAATATTATTTCAGATTTGTTTGTTCAGTTGTTTCTGTTCGTGGGTTTATGAAGTTATAGTTTAACGTTCTGGGAAATACACGTACAGTGATGTGATACCGTTATGGCGATTAATATCAATCTCATATCAGTTAAGTATGAAGCTAGAGCCTGGAGACGATTAGCTTAGCTTAGCATAAAGACCGAAAACAGGTTGAAACAGCGAGCCTCACTCTGTCCAGAGTTAACCGCCTCCGAGCGTCTCTAAAGCTCATTAATAAACAAATGATATCACGTCAGAAGCTTGAGATTCTGTAAGGTAGTTGTATATCAGGTCTGTTCGCTGTTTCTTTATTTCTTCTCTACAATGACGCCGATTGTTGACCATAGGATTTTGGCTCCTAATAACTAAAAAGCAATACAGAGTTCTTATTTTATGGAACTAAACTGGCAAAGACCTTCGAATTTACATTTACCGCCAGTCAGACGAGACGGACTGCTTTCACCCAAAAGGGGGCGGGAGCTTGACACAAGGCCAAAGTACCCAGATGGGCTACTCTCATCTATTGTTGGAGCCAGAACGCACCGCGGCCATGCCCCGGTAAGGTTTATGTTTATGCTAAGCTATGCTAATTCTCTCCATTGCTCTAGCTTCGTATTCTTTTGATGAAGAACTCATTTTCTTATGACCGCAACCTCTGGAAGGCTGTTGGGCTGAATTCAAGAGAAATAAAGAGTCGTGTTGAGAATGTAATCTAGGTGTGGTTCTCTTACATGAGTGAGAAAAGAGCCAAATCTCTTGATTTTATTATTAGCAAAGAGTAACGACACCATAGACAAACCTAGAAATATTCCTTAAAGAGTTAGCCCTTGCCAAAGTATATTATGCAGCTCTTAATTTAGTGCAGAAAGTTCTGCTTAGTGCCAGCGAGCTACTCTTGATCAAAGTCATTAGTCACTCGATTTGGACTCTTTGCTGCTGAATAATTGAGGCTGTGAGAGGATAAAGGATTTGACTATGCTGGCTCACTAGTTAAGAGAAATAAAGAGAACTCCCCTCTTTGAGAGAGAGAGACTGAGGGAGGAGAGAAATGGAGAGAGGGCAGGAGGAACTGAGAGAGGAGTAGAAAACAGAAGGAAGGGAAGAGAAGTAAATTAGAGAGAGATTGAGAGGGAGGGAGTGTGAGTCTGATTTTATGCTTTGTCTGTTCATAGCTCTGTCCACCACAGCACTGATGAAACATTTAACTCTGTAACGTCTGTAAAACTACCACCCACGTTTGGGGAGAGAAGTCTGGACAACTTTTCCCGTCTCTGCTTTAAGCTCCAGGGTTTTCCCTTGCAACTTAAGGCCATTCATTCAGAGCTCTTGGCACTCAGACTCTGGGTACTTTACCGAGTGCAGTTCACCCTGTGAGCATATATCAAAAAGATAATAGTGCTTTGATTTATGCTATCTTAGATGATGCAATATACAATAAAATGTTCCGTCTTTTTGTTCTTGTTTTCATTTAAAGTCTTCAGGTTCTGATTTATACCAGCAATTCATCCACTTACAGACCTGTGATATATTTTCTGGATACACGTCCTGAGAATCAGTCAAATCCACTCATCAGTGTATTTAAAGGGAACGAGAACAGGGGCCCGAATCATCCTCAGATAATGGGAAACCACATGTTCTCCAGATATTAAAACATGGATCTATGTTAGAAATAGTATCGCATGAACGCACGTGAGCAAGAGTTAATGATGAAAATGAGAACTTTAAGAGGTCATGGGACCACTTCTTTGCTCCTGGCGTTGTTGGGACACTGTGATGAACAGGTGGTGTTTTTGGTTATTCTGGATATGAGCATTTGTCAAGGGCCTTTTGAATGTCTTGTAACTAGAGGTGGTAATACTGGCTGATTAATACAGTCTGTGTTTTTAAAGACATTTCACTAACAAAGACCAAGCAGTTTATTTGGATTGGCGATGGGATTCTGGTGGGATCGTGTACAGAAGGATGATGGGGGTCGTATACGGGGAGAGGGATGAAGAGAGTCGATTGCATTGGGATTAATGGACGCCGATTATATGTCATGATGTTGCCAGAGCAGCAAGCAACCCGAGACTCAGGGTGGGGATCTTGATGAGCTCATGGCTTCAGTGTCTCCTGTGGTTGCGGAAAAAGATGCGGATGGAAGTGTTAATCCGAAACACGCAGGTCTTGGTGGTGGGAGGAGACCCACGCTAACATGGGGAGAACATGCAAACTCCCCACATAAAGGACATCCAAGGTTCAAACTCAGGATGTTTTTGCTGTGAGGCCTCAGTACTAACCATAAACACTTGTATTATAAAGAGAATAAGACATGTTCTTACTGAAAATCTGCAGACTAAAAAGGTTGAAAATAAAGTTTTTGTAAACAAGGGGCCATTAGAATATAGGACAAATAGCAACCCTTTAATAGCAACCCTTTATCCATTGTACCGTGGTAGTTCCACTTTATTCAGCACAATGCGGTGAATGCAGCGGCCAAGAGAATTAAAATGGTAAATGCTGAATTTTCTGCTGTTTCAGCCTGATGGGACTGTGTGGAGGAGACTGCACAGCTTCCTGCATCCATCACGCTGTGTGTCTCCACTGCAGGCTGATGGTCGGGGTGTTTGGTTCTGAGCTGTTATCGTGTCACGTCGGGATAAATGTGGAGCAATATGAGGGCGTTAATGCGCTCCTGAGAATCCGCTGCAGTCAGGTGCATCCAGGCCTCGGTTTGCTCCGAATGAACCAGTTTGTGCAGCATGGCGTCGACCACATCGGTGTTTATAACTGTTCCAAATAGCAGAGGTGGGACCAAGTCAATGTTATAGTCACAAGTAAGAGTCAAGTCTTTGCACTCGAGTCCTAAACAAGTCATAATGAAATCTTCAATAATACATTATATATTAAAGAGGCCATATTATAAATAGGTTTACATGCTTTAGAGGTCCAGTGTGTAACATCTATTGTCAGAAATGGAATATAATATTCATTGGTATGTTTTCATTAGTTTATAATCACCTGAAAATAAGAATCGTTGTGTTTTTGTTACCTCAGAATGAGCTGTTTTTATCTATAGAGGGAGCAGGTCCTCTTCTTCGAGTCTCACAGCCATCATAGTTTCTGCTAAACACTCTAGATGCCACTGAATCCTGCACACTGGACCCTTAATGTTCAAAAAACTAGGAAAATATATTTTTCTGATGCTGTACATCAGAGCTTCTTTAGTTTTTATATGTATAAGTAGTAAGGTAACATTATTTCTCCCTGGTTCTGTCGGATTGGTTAAAGGAAATAGCATTTTCGTTTTCATTTTGACTTAATATTGCTGGCATAAATGGAAAATCTGATTACATTGTTTATATAGCATTTTCATGTTTAAATTTGAATTAACATTTGAATATAGTCCACTGCACAGCTGGTAATGACTTTGAAAAACAACTTTTCCATTTTCATTTTAATATGGTCACAGTGTCAGACACAAAGTATGTGAAAAATAAAAATACATTTTGAATTATTGCATTTTTATTTTCATTTTTACTTCAGTAACATTTGTGGAAAATTATAATGCTATTGTGGAACTACATTATCATTTGAATAAAGTCCCCTATAGGCTTCCATAATATACAGCTATAAACCTTTCAGTTTTCCTAAAGAATCAGACACAAGCACTTTACTCGTACGGCACCGATACCTCGGTTCTCTTTAAAGGTCCAATGTGTAGGATTTAGTGGCATCTAGCAGTGAGGTTTCAGATTGCAACTCACTCGTTTCACCCTCCCCTTCCAAGCACAAGGAGAAACTACCGTGGCTGTGAAACACGCGAGCGGTCAATCTAGAGCCGCTGTTTGGTTCGTCCGTTCTGGGCTACTGTAGGAACATGGTGGACTTCTGTGGATAAAAACAGCTCATTCAGAGGAAACAAAAACACAACGATTCTTACTTTCAGCTGATTAAACACTAATTAAAACATACCTATGAATATTATATTCCATTTCTGACAATAGATCCTCCTAATCTGGGTCTCTACAGCGTGTAAACCTGCTCTAGTAGCCTCGCTTTGGAGCATAATATCGACTCTTGTTAAAAAGGTATTGCATTTAGTTTAGAGCGCATTATGACTTGTTTATTTGAACTCGATTTATTTAGGCCCTCAAAGTACTGCTGGGAAATTCAAAATTCTTGTTAGAATAAGAATAGAGATGTTTTATGTAAACTGTATGAAAGAAATAGAGTAAATACCTTTCTTGGGGAGTAATTATATTTTTTAAATAAAGACTAAAGGGTAGTTTGGTGCATTTTTTTCCTCCAGTAAAGCAACATCAGTGACAGGATTTTTGCTGCAGCTGCACAGAGACTGTGGATTAAATCAGATTAACTCCTAACCCTGTTTTTGTGCGTCAGTGTACGAAGGTTTCTTCTTATAAAGTCACATGTAAATAAAGTTCCCTGCACTTAGGTATCTCTTGGTATGAAGAGATCAGAGAGCAGCTGGGTTGGCAGACATCGGTGTGCAGTACAGAGTTTACTGATTGACGTTTCGTGGCTTTATGGGAACTTTGGATCAGAACTTTTCAGCCTGTCGCCTCTCGCTGACATTTCGGGCTGACAGTATGCAGAGTTATCACATCTGCTCCCCTCAGGGAAGCGTTCAAGGTGCCTTAGTGTAGGTTAAACTGCTGTAGAATTAATTTATTTCAGCCAGTAATGAACACTGGGACCTGCTGTATACTGTACTGTCTGTTGTCTAATCTGTTAAAATGAAAACCCCTGAAATATTCTGGTGTACAAATGAGAATCAGCTGGAATGGTTTAATTTTGATGTGTTTAAGTTTGCTAACTTTGTTTCAAAAGAAAGGAAAAGTAGGCAAGATAGATTATTTAATTAGTTTTTATTCAGATTTTTCCAATAATGAATGACTCTGTCAGTGATTTATGAATTGGACTGTGAAAGACTAGCAAATGTTACACTGAATTTATGATGTCTGGAACGCCCATTCAGGCTCGGCACATACAGTTACTATATGCATCACACAATACAAATTGATTGATCGTCAAAATACGTCCATTAAAGTTGTTGTTTCTGCCACTGACCGGCTCAGATTGTTATTATAAGTGTCTGACAGCATTATGGAAAGGATCCCTACGGAGATATTAAGCGTTTTCGGCCCATTTTGCCTGATCTCGTCTGAATGGCCTCATCTGTGGGGAGTAACGGAAATGGCAGCAAAGTGCTCCGACCGCAGAGAGTCACAGCACCCACAGGAACACCAGCCTCCTCCTGAGCTGTAAATTCACAGGCTATTTTTGTAATTGTATTAATATTTCTATGTATTTAAAAAATACAGAAAAATCTGTAGGATATACGGGAGAAAAACCTTAAACTTACAGAGCTTTTTTACAGCTTAAGCAACAAGTGTCATTTAAAATAGCGTAGCTTTAGTGTACTATTTGACTTTAATTTGAACATTTCGGTTTTAATTTTGTTTGCAATAACTGTCCATGAATATTCATTGTTAATGTGCTGCTAAATCAGATTTCTCTCATGTCCACCAGCAGCAGAATTTCTACCTCTTTTTGATTCAGTTTCAACCAATCTTCTATTATTTAATCCTTTATTTAACAATCCTTAATTACATATTATAAATAACTTGTTTCATAATTGCCACTAGAGATATTAAGAGGAAAAAATTAAAATCACATTTTCAGAATGACTTTTCTGACTGAAATTGGAAGAATTAGTTTAAATGAATGAACAATATGGCAGCTGAAGGGTGAATCCTGGTTTCTGATTGGCCGTTGTAAGCGGGGGTGAGTTGCTTGATAAATCTTATTTGAGCAATGCACCGGCCAAAACCTCCAGTCCTGAGCCGACAAAGTCTGCAGTTTTTCAGCCCGACCCCGACCTGAGACCAACACTGATAAAGCTCTGTCTGCAAAAATACTCACACACACACACACACACACACACACACACTCACACACACACACACACACACACACACGATGGGGACAATAAAAGGAGAGAAGTTAAATGAACCCGAGTCCGACCTGAGCCCGGTCTGAATTAACTCAGCGTGTTGCAGACCTCTAAATCTTATTCTCACTTTCAGCTAAGAACTGTTATTCTCCCGGGTCGGCTTTTAGACCTTCTGTAATTCTGAGAAGTTTATTAAATCCGATTACTTCATTTTCAGATGAACTTAACCCCCCTACACTCTCATACCTCATGACTCATGCAGATATCAATGATTACACACTCATCCCCTCGTCTCTGTCCAGGCTGTGAGAGTGACTTCTGGGGGCCCCACTGCAGTAACCGCTGTCAGTGCCGGAACGGGGCCAAATGCAACCCGATAACCGGAGCCTGCGTCTGCACTGATGGCTACCAGGGCTGGCGCTGCGAGGAGCCCTGTGACGCCGGTTTCTACGGCAAAGACTGCCTTCAGGAGTGCCAGTGCCTCAACGGCGCCACCTGCCACCATCAGACCGGCGAGTGCCTGTGTGCTCCCGGATACACCGGAGCCTTGTGAGTAGCTTTGTGTTCACGCTGCTGAATCTGATTTATGTCTTCACTGGTGAACAGTTCTCTGACTTCTGAGTGAGAGATTTTACAAAATTAAAAATAGTACATTTTTAAGGCAAAAAGGAATATGCTACAACTGCTTAATGTAATGACTCATCTGTGTGATACATTATTAAGGTAGACCTAAATCTAAATGACATTTATAACATACATTTTACATTAGTAGGTTTTATTACATGAATAGGAAGGATGTATTTTTTAAAATGTGCGCGTCGTGCCAGTGTATCATGTGTGGATCAGATCATCACCACACATGGCCTACTTCCTATTGCCAGTAGTTGGTGATATCACTATGACTGTATATTGGCATGTCGACGTGTTCAGTTATGACAACATCCTGTTTCATGGTAAAACGTCAAAACCCGACGCCACGCCAAAGCCATGCTGTTCGACGTACAGTCATTTGTGTCTAAGCCATTTAGTACGGGACCAATAAAATATTTAAATTTTTGCTACCACCAAATTTTGTGCAAAGTTTCATGAGTTTTCGAGCAAATGTGATTCATTTGGTATTAAAATAATAATAATAGCCTGAGCAATTAAATAGAAAGTTCCAAATATGTTGTAATGTACTAAACCCAACGTTTATGTTTATTAAAAAAACAAGGAAGGGAATATGAAAACTCTTTTGTGTTCCAGTTTGGAAAACAGCAATTTCTCCAAAAGTTGTTTTCATACAATCAACAAAATCACATACTGGTGTCTAAAAATAAAATACTGCAACTAAAAACACTCAAAAACTACTTTTCAACCCAGTGAATCCAATCAAAGGTCACAGCTGCATTTATGGAGAAAATCAAATCTGAAAACAACCTTTGCAAAATATATTAGGATGTGACTGAGAATATTGTGACAGTTGAAGAAACAGAGAGAAGCTGTAAAAGTAAATATATGAACATGATTTTTTTACTAATTCCCAACAGTAGGAAATAGTTTAAAGTTTTTAGTTTCGCATGTTGACTTTATAACTCAACCTGGGATCATATTTAACTGCTGATTACTTTTTTCCCACCAGACTTTCCTTTATGGATCGTACTTGTTCCAGGTGTCTTCAAATGCTTTCATAATGGTCTTAAAAAGACCTTAAAAAGTATTAAATTGAACCTGTTGAAACCTGCAGATAAAAAGTATTATATTGCACAATACTCATACTTGTCCCTGTAGAAAGTAACACAACCTGAAAAATCGTAGAAAGAAAGAAGTTGCAATGTTTAATACCCAAAGTCAAAAGAAAACCTCCTCCAGGGACCATCTACTAATACTACTCTCTCTTTCAACACAATGACAACTGCTGGACTGAACTATGATTTCAGTTTTAAATGTTTACAAATCAAAATATGTAAAACATGGAATGTTTGTAAGTTAAGAAAATATATATGTTGTAAATATATGTGACCATAAGAAGCCTCCAACCTGCCATCTCCATGTATATAAAAGACGTGACTACCATTTTCTTTCATACAAGTCCACCAGGCCGAAACATTAGCAGGTTTGTCCGACACGGCCAAAGTAATAAATAAAAACTGAGATTGTTCAACTTTATCCTGGAGATCTGTGTGTGTGTGACCCTTTTTTAACCTTTGGGTGAAACTTCTATGACTTTGGTTTAGCAAAAACATGTATGAAAAGACACGTTTGATTCTTTTCTATCCACCCACTATGCATTAAGCATGTAAAGCGAGTAACAACACGATTGTTTGATTAGTAACTGTAACATGATTACTGAATTAGGAACAGTAATAGATTACAAATGTAATACTAGAGTTTATCAGCGATTACATGCTTCACTCACCTGTGTCTTCTGTCTTTCTCCTCCAGCTGCGAGGAGCCTTGTCCTCCAGGTAAACACGGCTCCCTGTGTGAACAACGCTGTCCCTGTCAGAACGGAGGAACCTGCCATCACGTGACCGGACAGTGCTCCTGTCCCGCCGGCTGGGTGGTACGACCGCAACACCAACTCATGTGCATGTTCACCAGAGCTCAGCTAACAGGGAGCTATTACAGCTGAGAGCAACATGTTTGTGTTTGGAGCTGAGAAGGAATATTTAGTACAGATATTTCATTTTACAGTTTTTAGTTCCCAAAGTTTAATTCACGGCAGGAGGCTGTGAAAACATCCTGAATGACATTTGGTATCATCAGTGGACGCCAATATAATTACTTCAAAGCTCACACTTAGGAAGCTCTCCAGGTAGAAGCAGTTTACTGCACCTGCTCTGTAAAAAAAATACTATTTTTTTTATTAAATTATTAAAAATATAACAAACAGCAAACAAATGATGAGCATATTTTACCGACAAACTACTTGCTGAAAGTTACAGTTCAGGATTTGATACCTGTACATAAAGCAGTTTTATCCACTTATTCTTTTATAGATGTTTGATTTTCCTGACCTGAACCATATTTTTTATTTTATTTAAACTCCTCGAGAGTATTTAGGTAAAGTTCTTATACAGCTGATTGGACAACCTTAAACACTGACAGAATGCAAAGTTTCTCCCATCCTACATATATTAACACACACGGACTACTGACTGGGGCCCCCCAAGAATAAACCATCATAGTGCTGTAAACTTATTTTTATTCAAAACATTATTAGTTATGTAATTAACATCATCTAAACAAAACATAACAGAAGGTTGTTATTTTAGGAAAGGTACAGTTCATTCAGTTCACAGAGCACATGAGGATATCTGAGTCTGATATGTCCGTACCCCCCTGATAGTGTGTGATACTTTTAATTAGGACCTATGGCACGAATAAAAACAGTTTATGTGCCATATGTGCAGATGAAAATTAGCCTGTATGGCTAAATCTGGCACATTTACATAATCAACTTAAGTCCTTGTGTGTATCCCTTTTTAACCCGTTTTAAATAGATTCAAACTTCAAATATAAAGTCAATAAACAGATCCCCCAGGACCCCAATACATTGGTATTTTTAAAGAGAACATATTAAAACAGAAACCGTAAACAATGATATAAACAATGATGGGCGATGGAAAAACTGGCATGGGCATTTTCAAAGGGATCCCTTGACCTCTGACCTCAAAGTATCTGAATAAAATTAGGTCTAATGGGTAGCAACGAGTCTCCCCTTTACAGACACGCCCACTTTATGCTAATTTATGCAGTTTTTGAGCAAAAACCATGAAGTATTTGAATATTTCTGCAGACTGGGTCCATAAACAGTGTTGGAATTGTATAAATTGGAAATGATCGAAACATTTAGACACATACTTAATACTTAATGCATAAGTCACTGCCCCACTTATGCCCCTCCAGTCAATAATAATAACAGTCCAGAATATGTGTGTATAAAAACTTATAAAGAAAGAAATTCCTAATCCTGGAAAATAAAAAAAAGCATCCATCTTTGACCGATAACAGGTTAATGAATTAACACTTTACATGTTGGATGTGCGTGTAAACATGATGGTCACGTGCTCTTCCTCCTCAGGGTCCGGTGTGCGCGCAGCCGTGTTCCTTCGGATCGTTCGGCATTAACTGCTCTCTGGAGTGCACGTGTCGTAACGGAGGCCTGTGTGACCACATCAGCGGTCAGTGCCAGTGCACCGCCGGATACATCGGAGAGAGGTACAGTATGAAAGTGCGAACATAAGATTATATGAAACTTTATCGGACCCCTCTGGGAAATTAGCTTGTTGCAGCTGCGGATATTAATAGAATTCAGCAGGGAGAAAGATAAATATGGGCACACAGTAGGATGTGTAATAAACAGTAAATACAGCAGGGAAACTGGAAGAAACACTAAGGCGGTAAAGTTGGCACCAATGTAAATATCCGACTGTTGGTAGGAAATACAGAGAAGGAGTGTAAACATTCATGTATAAAAAGTTTGACAGCACTTGTTTATTCCCAAACATCTAGCAGGTTTCTACATATAGTCCATCAGTTAGTCATGTGACTACACAAGATAAGTATTTAAAGGTTATATAGGACATTTACTCGCCACTAGATGTCGTATTAGAGCACCAACATCTCAGACTAAAATAATGGCCGCTACGGACCACCAGACTCCACTGATAAAACCTTGCAGATTATTGTGAAACAAACTGAACAGAAACTAAATGAAATTCACCAAAACCATCTTTGTTCATCACCAATTCTGGTTTGGTCGAAATAAATCCATCGTTTACAGCGTTAGATGTGAAAATATTTGTGAATCGGGTTGCTGTGGCTGCTATGTAACGTTAGCTAATCAGTGTCCATCCACTAACAGTAGTTGTTTCTGCCACTGACAGACTCAGGTTCAGGTTTTCAGGTTCTGGTTTGGTGGAAATAAATCCATAATTCACCGACGTAGATGATAAAAACAGCAGTTTCAGTCGGAGCAGACCGGCTATGGAAACAAACCACAGAGAGGCTGCGATACAACACAATCAGAGGGAGTGAGACTCCGCTGTATCTCTACATAACAAATGTTTGCTGCTATATTAATATTTTAAATCTCATATATAAATTAGGGCAAAAAAATGCCCAAAGAATTATATATATAAAAAAAGAAATAACCCATACAAGGCGACCTTAAGACATCCCTCCTTTAAGGCAGCGTTGATGGTCTCACCTCGCTGTGTGTGAACTGTGGAAACATCTGTGCCTACACAACACAAAGACTCTATGTTTAGTGGTAATGTTCTTCCCTCCTACTCTCTCCCACATACTAATGCTTTCCTTGTCCGTCCCCCGTCACCCGAAGTGGGACATTATAACAAAGAGTCATCTGAAATTGTTTTCCACTTTATTTCCTCCGTCGTCTCCGACACTGTTATTCGAAAAAGACTTTCTCCACCCTCCCTCCGGCCAGCTCCATCTCTCCCTTCCCTCCAACTCTGTCCATCTTCCTCCCTCGCCATCGCTCCTCCCAATTGAGCCAAATTACCTCCATTCATTCAGGCCCCAGACAGGTGAATTAGCCTACATGGAATAATTCCTAGATTGAGTTCTCTTCCACCCCGTCCACCCTCTAATGGAATTAGCCAAGATAAGAGTCCTGAGGAAGTCGGCGTGATTTAAACGTGACACAAAACAGAAATCCTCACTGAGCCATTTTAATTGAGTGATTTGTCTATTTCTTAATGGTTTCAACTTGCGGACGTGTTGAGAATGATGCAGAGACGTCAGCCTAACTTAGGCTTTAACTTTAAATAATTTTCTATTCAATTCAGTTCTGCCCATTCACTGGTGCTCATTATACAGACCACTCAGGGTCTGACGAAATGTGCAGCCCGGTGACCTTACGATGGTGGAGCACATGTCGTCTGTGAGGAAAGTGGAGCGGCTCCCTGTGAGTGTACGATAATATGACTCAGTTTTTATTGTGAGTTTGAAGAAGCATTCATCAGTCTTTGTATTTTAAATGTGTGTGTTTAAAGGAGGATTCGGGCCGTTGTGAACAGGAACGTTATTTTAAACATTGAGAAAATAACCAAAAACATACTTTCAGATATCGTCAGGTTTGAGCATGTTCTGTTCTGTTCTGCCTCTTGTGTGCAGAGGTTCCCAACCTGAGGGTCGGGACCCCCACTAGGGGTTGCCAAAGTTTCACAGGGCGGGTGCGAAGACTTCATGATTTTAAGGGGTGTAAGAAAACGTATAAAAATCTATGCTGTAGGCCTTTATCTCAGCATTTTGTTCATTTCTGTAAAGAAAACTAAATGAAATTGTCTGCTTAGATAGTCTGTATGACTGTTAAAAAAATAAATATATATAAAACATACAGAGAATTGTATTAAAAGTTCCTAAATATATCATTAAAACTCATCTCTGATCAATAGTCACGGGAAATAATCTGCTCAACATTAATCCAAATCTCTGGTTTTACACAAACGTCCTGCAGTTACTGTGTTCACTGTTTGGGTTCATTGTACAGCTGATCATAGATATCAGCACAGACTTTAAACATCTACAGCAGTAAAATGTAACGTACACATTAATACACTGTAATAATAATCCAAAATAGCACATATAATAGTAAAACGTACTGCACTATTAGTAGTTCTACTTTTGATTCTTTAAGTAAATTTTTCTGATATAGTACTTACTTTAGAGACTACCATTACATTGTTTACCATCATAGTAATTGTTTTACTGATAGACCCAATTATTAAAGTAAATATAAAGTTTGCACACTTGGTGCCTTTTTCTAAATGGACTTTATACGGCACTTTTATCCAAAGCACTTTACAAGTTCCCTGTTATTCGCCGATTTACCATCTGATCATCAGAAGCAATTGGGGTTCATTAGAGGACCCGCTTTACCTGCTGAGCCACAGCTGCCATTATTATTCTAAAGAATTTCACAGGAACATTTCTCAGACAGACACATTTTCCTCCGCTGAAAGGGTTCAAATGAGGCAGATATAATCACAGAGGACGTTAGCGATTAGTGAGAAATGCTCTGCGAATATGTATAAATGCATAAAGATCATGGATGAACCAGTTTTTAGATAAAACCAGTAGCATTGTAAGAAAGTCTGACATCATTTACATTTGAGATACACCTACAGAGGGAAAAATACCTGAAGCTGACATACATACATTAATAAAAACAAGGGACTGATCGATGTGTTGTTTCAAAGTCGTTGGTTCGGTTGGCGTTCTGACACAATTTGCATAAAAATGTTGTAATCTGAACTGATTTCTTCATAAAACTCCTTCAAATATTCATATAAATTGTACATAAAGTATCAGTAGCAGTGTTTTATCTTCTGACACTAACATCAATTGTTTTGGTTAAAAATACAGTTTGCATGAGAACTACATTGAGTTAGAGGAATGAGCTTTTCCTCTGCAATTAAAGTTGTTTTTAATTACCACTTACTAAATAATTTGTGGCATAAGCACAAGTTTTTAAGTAGATTAGTCGACTCATAAAAAATAACTTGTTCCAACTAGTTTGTCCACTTATTAATGTCAACGCAACTTAACAAAAATAACGTTTGCAACCTAAAAGTCTCGCAACCATCTACATTAATTTAAGTGCTGAACTGAATTACTTAGTACATTCACTCTTATTTAACTAGACGTAAGAATGATTTCCATTTACCCAACTAACATACAACAACTCATCAATTCTTAATCAGATTTAGAGCTCCACAGTTATGGAATTCATCTTCCTCACCAGCCTTTAAGACACAGTTAAAGAAGTTTCTCATTTCATCTTGAACCTTAAGCCAAGATGCTTCCTTGATTGTGTCTGTCTGCTTTTAGGTTTGTTCTCTTTCTTTTCTTTTACTGCTGTTTGTGTATGTTGTGTAGATTGTTTGTGCTATGTGTCATGAGCACTAACAATCTCTATTACAGTGGTTCCCAACCTTTTAACTTAATGGACCCCTTTTCTATCCAAGTAAACCGAGTGATTTGGATTAATTTTGAGCAGAATACTGCAAGGACCCCTCCATCGCTGCTCCATCGCTGCTCCATCGCTGCTTGCAGCTTTCATTTGTTTTGTTCTGTGTTTTTTTGTTTGTGTTGTTTTGTTTTTTCCTTGAATAATAATGCCATTTTCTACATTTTTATTTTGATAAAATAGAGGAAGACTCTGAATAAGCCTTTCAGACATCCTTCCTCCTTCCTCTCCATCCTTTGTATTATACAAATAAACTAAACTAGTAGTTCCCAACCTGGTCGCCAAAGCTTCACAGGGGTTCGCAATGCCTTCTTGATTTTAAGTAGTGGAAGACAACTTTAAAGATATACACAGTTGGACTAGATAAGGACACAGTGAAGACCTGAACACAAACTATAGCCTGATACAACCATTTTCAGTCATCAGTGAGAAGAAAACCCTGAATTTGTCAATTTATGTATATTTCATAATAAATATAATAATTACAGACAGAATTGTATAAAAAGTTACTAAAAATATCAGGAAAACTCATCTCTGATTAAAATTAATGGGAAATAATCTGCTCAAAATTCATCCAAATCTCTGGTTTTACACAAACTACCTGCAGTTACTGAGTTCACTGTTTGGGTTAATTGTTCAGTTTATCAGCTGTTCTCTACTTTTATTGTTACACATTGAATATAATATAAAATATTCATAAAATATGTCAGTGACACACATTTGATGCAAAAAAAAAACTGTGCAACTTGACTTAAAAATATGATTTTCTTTCATTAACTAGAGTAAAATGAAAACCAGTGTCCTGTAGAAGTCAGAACATTGTTAGAGAATAACTCATTCTAGCAGGTAAAGATTCACAGGAACTTTTAAAGGGGATGTTGGGCCGACTGGAAAATAAGTTTACCAACAATGTGCCTGGAATTATCTCTTATTTTTGGCTGCTGCCTATTAAAGAAACAACCTCGCTCATTCAGCAAGTCTAACCAGAAACACTCATTCAGATCTTCTTCTCACCGCTGCTCCGTTATTGTTTCTAATACCAACCCAGATGCCAGGATGAATGCCCAGTTGGCACCTACGGGCCGCAGTGCGCCCACAAGTGTGACTGTCAGAATGGGGCCAAGTGCTACCACATCAACGGGGCCTGCCTCTGCAACGAGGGCTTTAAGGGCCCCAGCTGCCAGGACCGCTTCTGTCCCACAGGCCTGTACGGACTCATCTGTGACAAATACTGCCCCTGCAAAACTGCAAACACACTCAGGTACTGAACAGAAACTATCTACTGTATGCTTTTCCACTGCACAACTCAGTATGAATAGAAGAAGGTTGTGTTTGAGTAGCTTGTTATAGCTGTCTTTGCACTTAAGTGTCTTTTCTTTTTGCACTTCTTCAATTACAATCCATAAAACCTTCCATGTGAGATCCGTACATCACAAACCTGTTATATTCCAACCAAAGAAAGTTAAATTCATCATCTTTAAATAGATATACAGAACTTAAAGTGTCTGCTTTCATTGTGTTTCCTGAAGGATATCTGCATATTAACGTGCCAGTGTGTAGGATTTAGTGGCATCTAGTGGTGAAGTTGCTGATTGCAACCATTTGAATACAGCTCAGCTTTTCATGCATACTTTGGGGTACTGCAGAGTATAGTTGCCTTTTTTTATACAAAAAACACATTTCATGTTGCAATTGTTGACTGACAGAGAATGACAAAGATCTTCAGTGAATGTTTCTCACTAAATTGGAGGTACAGCTTAAGACGCAGTTCAGTGCTTAGTTTTATTGCATGTTGACAAAATAAAAGGATTATATATTAATTTAGTGGAGTTTGAAGGACGATGCAGATGAATTAACATGAGGACTTAAGTCCACTATGTAAATGTGTCAGATTTAGCCACACAGGCTGATTTTCATCTGCAGGTTGATCGGAATAATTAAAAAGAAAACATACGAAAAGCACATAAAACATTAAACATCTGAAATGAAGAATTTATATGTTTATAAAAAGAACACTGGTGGTGCAGCGCTACGTCTTTATATAGGCTTTTATTTCTCTACCAAAAATGTTTTGCACTAGTCAGTGCAAAATAAATATTTAAAAGGAGGTACAATAATGAAAAAGGATAGTTTTTGTGTTCTACATGCAGATTGAAATATGCACTTTACTGACTGACTGCTCTTTCTCAGCTGTCACCCTCTGTCAGGAGAGTGCACCTGTGCGGCAGGATGGGCGGGGCTTTACTGTAACGAGACCTGCCCGGCAGGTTACTACGGCGAGGGCTGCAGGGAGCTGTGTGCCTGTGCCAACGGAGCCGACTGCGACGGCATCACTGGAGCTTGTGTGTGCGCTCCAGGGTACATAGTAAGTACAGAAACACGCCTACTCTGAGAGATAAAACCTGTGACGACCATCACACAGCCGAGGAGATTCATATCTGATGCTGAGAAAGCTTCCCAATTAGCCGAATCACTCTAATCGCTGCGCCGCTTTAAATTAACATCAGCAGTTGCAGGTGTTTCATGAGACTGCTTTTGAATACTTTAAACTGAATGTACAATAATGTAAACAGACCAATTAAATCATAAAAAACCTCTCAGGCTGCCTCATGAATCCTGATTATCAGCAGTAACTTGGACTTTGTTTCACAAGTATTTATTAATGATATGAGGACTGCAAATGAAAGTGCTTTCAGAGCAGAGCGACCGCCAACCACATCCTACAAACACGCCGAACACGCTGCAGGTTGCTGCTGTTCATCTACTGTAATCTCATCAGGGAACCAAGATACCAGTAAAATGAGTTCCTGCATTATTTCGCTGTGTGGTGTCTGTGGTTGCCATGGCAGCAAGTTGGAACAAAGTTCAGCCATCATCCACGTAGACAGCAGCAGACTGAGGAAACAATGGAGGCGGCGGCGGCGGCTGAAAGTGTCGTAGAGTGTTACTACAGCAACTCACATGTCCCCACTGTGGGTCAAACTTCAAAAGCCACTGGATCCCACACTTCCCATAATGCATCTGAATAACATCAATGAATGTGTTTGACTTCCACCTCCAGATTTTCTGTTATGAGATTTATAGTGATGCTGGTAATTTTGGCTCTTTTTATTGATCCAGATCACGTGGCTCAGCTTCCAAATGCCTCTTCATTAAGTAACACTTTTATTCTCCAGCTATGTCTTGCAGTATTTTAACCAATGATTGCTATGTGTGCTCATATATCACTTGAATTATTCAGTATAATTATACTGAATCTTATAATTTTCATCATTTTACATTATGCTTGGTATAAAAAACCTTCAATAATAAATAGTAAATGTAATGTTTTACTTATATTGAGCAATGTTTTGTGTGTCAGGGCTGCACACTTATTAAGTGCAATATGCAAATTGAAGAAGCTGAAATTATTTGATAAAAGTAAAATGTGACAAAACAGCTTTATAATGAAGAACTGTAGTGCTGCAGAGATGCTTGGACTACAAATCTTTTATATAGACCCCAAAAAATGTCACATCATCATGATTTTAATAGTTTTTTCAGTGAAAATTTAATTTGTGAGGCATAAAATAATCATTCCGCAAATCATATCACAATATGATGTTTTTACCATCATACAGCCCTAATGTGTTATGACCTGTGAAAGACTCAACATGTTTGGGTCTTTATGTTATTATTCTGGATCATATTTAACTAAAAAATAAAAATAAATTAAAGAATCATCCTATTAATATTTATTGTATTAGTTTAGAAAAAAATAAATCTGCTCTCCATCGCTCACAATGAACGTCAACCAATAAACTGATCCCAGAGTGTAACGTGTGAGTGGCCACTTTAAGAAATAAATCTGAGGCATTCAAAGATTATTGACAGGAAAACAGAAGAAAACATATTTCTGCTGCATAAAATTATGTTTATTTTATCTACAGTTTGCTTTTTGCCTCACAAGTGACTCTTCAAAGTCCCGCTCCAATAACAGTTGACCTGGCCTCCGTCAACTTCCTCATTTCCTGTAATTTTAAAGATGATTAAAGATAAAAGCGACAAACAATAGATCCTCCTCAACATTACACACTGGACCTTTAACATACGACTATAAACATATATAACTTTCATATTTTAACCATTTTACCAAAATGTGGTGCAAAAATGGGCAGGTCAGTTATTATTGGATAATGTTACTGTGATGAGGATTCACAGGTAGACGTACAGTAGTTTATTCTCAAGCTAAAAAGGTAAGAAACTATAGCGTGCAGTGGTTAAATGACGTTCTTGCTGCCCTTCCTTTTACACAGTTTTAACTGACCCACAGTTAAGCAGGAGACCTAATGAATCAACCACAGAGATAAAGTCCAGATCCTCCACATCCATCCAAAGCTTTACACTGCAGCCGCTGCTGGTACATCGGTGATACAGCGACAACGGGCACAGAAGCTTCAATGAAATATAAAACAAACTGTAAATCTATTCTATTCCCAAGTACATGAAAACAAATACATACAAAGAAAAATGAGTCTCCACCACACACATCTGTTAGTGAACAATGGCCCTTGTACAAGAAGCGATATATTAACACCAGTTTTCTCTCATTTTAGTTCATATCCATAATTTATTCTTATTTAGTTAGTACCTATTGAATTCTGGGATTCACTATTCACATTCAATGTTTTCTTCATGTTTTGTTCCTCTTTTCAATTCCATTAAATTCAGATTCAAACTTTATTGGCAAGTGTAAAATATATGTATATACAGATTAATAAGAAAGCAATAATAATAATGATAATAACTTAAAATAAAGTAGTGTGTGAGGTCTCTCTCTCTAAAAGCAAGGAAACATAGGTTTTACATGTGAGGAACATAAAAAAAAAGCGTAGATAAAAACATTTGATTACTATTTTTAGAGTAATTTTAGTGATTATCTATATCTCCTATCACGCCTCCAATTTAAGATCCAGTGGTTTTCATGATTCAGCTCACCTGGTGAGAGCAGGTTTGGATGGTTGAGAACGTTTGGTGCATCTGGAGTTGACTTTTCTTATATTAAATTAAGAGAACGTGTGAGAGAATTACTCTGGAACCGTTCAGCCATTAGCTCACTATCTTCGTCCTTACAAATACAGAAGTACCTGAGTCTGCTGAGGTTCTTTAGCGGGCCACCGTGTGAAGCTGATGGGAGCAGGCTTCACAGCCGCAGGTGCAGGACATGCTCTATAACATGCTGAGGTTAATTTATCAGGTGCTGTTGACTGTGCAGGTTTAGTCGTAGTGTTACGTGGTAATGAAAGGCTACTGCAGGTGCAAACCCCATGATATAGGTCAACCTAAAGGAGAGTGTGTGGATGTTGGGGCAGTGTTGTGTAAGCAGTAATAAGAGAGAGTGAATTTATACAGACCTTCTGTAACAGTGTTCACTTTCAGCCTCTGTGTGTTTGGACGTTCAGGAGGTCTGTGTTTGATTCACACTTCGCCTTTTGGATCAAGAATTAGTATTAGAATTAATACACATTAGGCTGGATTTCCATTTCTAACATCATACTTAACAAGAACATGCATACAGTTTCTATATTTAGATCTATTTATATCATCTTTGTTGTTAGCAGCCAAACAATAAATGAATCCTCTCTTCCTATTAAATCATTCTCACTCAAATCTTTGACCTTTGCCCTTATTTTGAGCCAAATGAAACACATTTGTAAAAGTGGAATTGTGTTTTATATATGAAGGGGTAGTTTAGATTTATATAAAACAACTAGAAACTACTGCAGGCAGGATTGAGTTGTGTTATGTACTGATGATGACAGGACACTGAAAGGGAATCATATCTGTCAGTCAGAGTATAAGAATGATTTACTGCACAGTTGTTTAGAGTTAAAACATTTAGAGTTAAAAGTAGAATCAGGATTAATGGTTTAGACTTTGTTGGCGGGAGGCAAGAAAATGGATTTAAAGTTAAAATTAGGATTTCAGATTTCTAGATGTAGGCCATGAAAGTGTTATAATATTACCACTACATGTAGCGTGTGTGTGTGTGTGTGTGTGTGTGTGTGTGTGTGTGTGTGTGTGTGTGTGTGTGTGTGTGTGTGTGTGTGTGTGTGTGTGTGTGTGTGTGTGTGTGTGTGTGTGTGTGTGTGTGTGTGTGTTCTGTGTGTGTGTGTGTGTGTCTGTGTGTGTGTGTGTGTGTGTGTGTGTGTGTGTGTGTGTGTGTGTGTTGTCTGTGTGTGTGTGTGTGTGTGTGTGTGTGTGTGTGTGTGTGTGTGTGTGTGTGTGTGTGTGTGTGTCTGTCTGTGTGTGTGTGTGTGTGTGTGTGTGTGTGTGTGTGTGTGTGTGTGTGTGTTTGTCTGTGTGGGTGGTTTTTCGGCTGGTGGGGCTCAGTGGCCCCCCGGCCCCCCTGGTGTGTTGACTGATCTCGCAGTGACTGAGCGGAGAGCGGAGATGAGACACCTAGGAGCAGAGAGATGACAGGGTCTTTGATAATTGGACCGAGAACATCGGGGATTTTCAGCAGATGAAAGTAGGATGAGTGCTGGAGACGAATGTCCGTTTGGTTTATAGCAGCTAAACTCAGATAGATGTTGCTCTCGGTGGAGTGTTATTGATTTAAACTGAATTATTGCTGCGCTGGTAACTCGCAGTTTGGTACTCTGTGTGGACAGCTTTAAACAGAATTTATACGCGGTATTGTCACCGCTGTGGGCAGTTCGATCGATACCTGTAAACACGTGCAGCTCTGCTTGGAAATCTGCAGAACCACAGTACTGATCTGTCGGGAGGAACCGTCAGCCGTCACGCTCCTTCAGTCTTCCCCCGGTCCAACTGGCCTTCATTGTGCCACCTTCAGTGTGGAATAAGATACATGTTGCCCCCATGCTGAGGGACACAAGTCAAGCGGTGGGGGGGCGGGGTCCTTCCCTGTGAGATTATTTATGTCAGACACTTTTATTCTGGTGAATTTTTATGCAACAATTTGTGCTTTTTTATGCATGAATTTGCATGAAGTCCTCTGTCACTCTCAACATGCATGTAAAGCAAATAAAGAGTCAATAAGAGTCGGACCATGGGAGACAAAGAGAGCTCGGCAAACACAGGGACAGTGCATTTTCTTTCTTTCAACACAGGATGATCCCCTATTGTACTACCATGTCATGGTCATCTCACATCTCTGCCCTGGAAAAGAAAGCACAGACAGGAAACTGAAGAAAGCAGAATTCCTGTGCCAGGTTCTTGTTAACTTTGACAAAGGAGTGATAGAAATCATCCTGACTGGAAACATCACAAACCCTGCAGCGGGTGATTACAAACCCCCCAGAAGATCGCTGCTACTCAGCCGCCCAGCATCCGTGATGTTGGTGAGGTGAGGTACCTGCAGAGCCCCAATGATCCTAAAAGACAGCAACCACCCACAGCCTGTTCGCCCTGCTGCCTTCTGGGTAGAGCTACAAGAGCTGCTGCTGCACCACCAGACTCAAAGACTGCTCCTTCCTTCAGGCTTCATCATGCAAATTAATAATCATTTATATTTTTAATCATTTTTATTTTGTATTTTTCTTGGATTACATGTAACTGATGTACGTAACATAATCAGGATACAAAATAAGGTACAATTTAAAAATGCACTAAAGGCACATTTTCTTTTCTAAGGTTACAACTAAAAACATTCTGGATGAAGTAGCTTTAGTAATTTTAAATGACGCTGACTGAACTTAACAAAGTAAACTACTTAATCAAGCATGTTTCTGTACTAAGTTAATGTCACTTAAAATTACCTGCTTAACTTCCAAAATTGAGTTTGAGTTACTTAAAATGAAAAATGTAAGACTTTCACTTGTTACAGCAGCTCCAGATACAACACAGCAGATAAGAAAAGAAGAAATGCACATTAAATAACAAAATAATACAAGCAAAAATAGAATTAGGGTTGTATGTACAAACTATATACAGTATTACTATACAGATTTAAAGTTCAAATATAATATTGCACAGGTTACAGGAGGAGGTAGTGGCATACTGAATAAATAAATACACAGGACACAAAATATATTATACAGCAGTGATATTAACAGGTCTATGAACAGGTCTAAAGAGCAGTGATATAATCTGTCTCATTGTTTTACAGCCTCTTTGTGATTACGTTTGAAGGAAAACTGTTGACCTGTGCTGTTCTTTGGGGCGTTATGTTACATCGAGAGGTAGAAACACATCCTTGGTTTTTGTGACCTTCATCTAACCAGGGAAGTTCTTCTGAGAGCAATCCTCTCTCCACACATTCACACCTGGAGGCTGGATGATGTGTATTTTTGGCCATTACTATCCAAAGGATGTGAGAATGTTATAAACCTAATGACCTGGTGGCCTAATAATTCACCTCCACTCCAGTGACGAGCACGTAATTAAAGTTATCTTTCATCTTTTGATTGAATTTATCTTCTATGTAATCCTCTTTGAATGCAGTTTTAAGAAGAAAGTGAACTGGTTTATTTATTTATTGGACAGAGACATAAAAGCAACAGGAGGGTGAAGCTCCACTCAACCTCTCTGGATTCATAATGATAAATATCAGGATCCATCGATCCATGCCGATTTATTATTCCAGAGGTCACTTGTTAGAACTTCCCCTGGGAAATTCTGATGATTCCCTTTATTGGGCTCACACACGTTATTTATTAACAACGGTTTTTTTTTCTTTTCTAATTCCTTAAGTCCTTAATTCACCAACTTTTTAATAAGGCTTCTCTCTTCTCCTGTCTTTGCTTTGTGAATATTAGATTAATAGCGATTCAAAGGCAGCAGGTTGGAAGCAGACGGCTTTAATTAGCACAGTTTATATGTTGAAGGTCCTGATCAATGCGACAGCGTGCTGGAGGTTCAGGTTGTGTGCAGCTCGTTGTCACAGCACGCTAACGGTGCAGAGTAAGGTTACTCATTCTGCTAATGCCAAGCTGTCCTTCTGGCTGGTCTGACCATGTCCTCCACTGATTGGACGAGCGCAGACATCATGTCTCTCTGCAGGGACGCCGGCGGTGATGATCACCTCTCTCCTCCATAATACATGCGCTTGTTTGCTGCATCCCCGACATCAGGTTTAATTTTAAAGGTGAACTGTGTTTCCCTGTTGAGCGGCAGGTTGGGGGGAGATGGTGGCGAGAAACCTGCTGTCAGTCAGGTTATTCCTAAAATTCCACATGTGGGTTGCAGTTCTCATGAAACGCCTCTTTACATAGATTAGTTATTAACAGTTATCGGCACACTGCATGACAGGAGGGAAACGTGTGAATTAAACATATCTTCACCACTTTACATTTATTAATGTAGCAGACTGACAGCTGTGGAGTAGCACTGTTCACATCTATAAAATATGAGCCAATGTATGGTGGGATTGTTAGCAGTGTACATGCCACAGACAGTTTTTGAGGCAATATATAGAGCAGACATTTCACATTGAGAATTCAACTCAAATAATATGCTGCAGGGTGAATGTAGTGCACTAGTTAACAGGGAATACAGCCGACAGTAGCGTGTGCTTCCATTGTGAGTTCCTCCTGCAAACCTTTATTGTGTTATATCTCTATATTTGTATTTATTTATGTGATTTAACTAACCAGGTAAAAACAAAACAACTTTGCGTGCACGTCAACTGGTGAAATCTGATTGGCCACCCCATTATCCTAACCTCTTCCACTCGTCTTTCAGAGGCTGTGGCGGGCTGTCTTTTAAAGCTAGAGTGGAGATACTGGTATCGTATGAAACTAAATGACCGACTGCACCAATTGGTACCGGCTGTGTCTTGCTAGCATGATAGGAAATAAGATAAATAACGATCCAATGTTAGGCGACATTTTGCCGATGGAAAAACCTGTATGGCTACTTTCACAGGGATCTCGTGCCCTCTGACCCAGTGGCGTAAGGTGATGCAGTTGTATAAGGGTCTGCAGCAGTTGAGCGCCCGTAACTAACCAGTCGTATCTGCACTGCTGCTGTTATGTCGATTGATGTGAGCTGAACTTACATCAATCAATTTAAATGATGTAGGTATTTATAGCAGTCAGTGAGCTAAGGTCAGTGACTTACTCCATGGTGTCCTCCACAGTACATTTATGTTGTACAGTAAACAATCTACACAGGAGTGTTTCTTGTTTATAATGCCTATAAATCATCATTTTTCATATGCGTCACTAATAGGATCATGTTTTCATACGAGTGAAGGCGTGTTTTAATCTCTAATGGTGCTCCATGGTGAAGTAGTCTACTGTCACAGCCTCAGCCTTCCTGTTATGACTCATCTTCTGTAGCACTGCTATCTGTTTTCATTCATTTAGGTGTCAGCTGTGCTGTGCATTTCACTGTTACTGGTCACTTTAAAGCTGCGTGCTTTCACTTCTTTAATTCACCAGCGACATTACATCATGTTACATCTAATTGTGGTGGGAAGGCCCGCTTTGATCATCTGGCGCTGGGGTCCCGCATTGACTCGTAACGCTGCTGCTCAGAAAAAGGATCTTATGGGCACCCATGAGTCTCACTTTATGCTAATCTAATGCAGTTTGGGGCAAAAACAATGTTAATATCCATAAACTGTGTTGGAATTGTGCAAATTGGGAATGAATGGGAAGCTGAGACACTGAGATACTTCATGCCACCCCTCTAAAGTATAAAGTTACAATATATATTCTACAGTATATACACAAAGAGAAAAAGAATAAAATATACAGGGAATGTTCAACATTTTAAAATTAAAAAAAGATAATGATCCTTTGCTTCGACGATGGATTTGATGTTTATGGTTTTAAAATATACGTTGCTAGAGTTGCAGTTGTAGTGTGTGAGCATCAGTTTGAGTGTCTCTCTGTCTGTCCTTTGTGTCCAGGGGGACGACTGCTCTATCAGCTGTCCCGCGGGCCTCTACGGGACCAACTGCACCTCCTCGTGCTCCTGCCACAACGAGATCTCCTGCTCGCACGTCGACGGCTCCTGTATCTGCAGAGAAGGTTCTGTTCACCTGTCTGATCCCGCACTACACCGCGACAGAGCGTTCATTCATGATAGATTTCAGGAGATATTAGTGATCTGTTTCCCATTTTAGTGAACGTGTTAAGTTCCCCCACTAGGGGTTGCCAAAGTTTCACAGGGGTGGTCGCGAGGCCTTTAAAGACTTTAAAAGAAATACACAGTAGGCCGATATGTCAGCATTTGGTTCATTTCTGTATGAACTAACTATATGAAACTGTTATTTCTAGTTTAGATTATTATTTAAGATCTAAACTTTGATCACAATTTATATTCACAGAGAAGAAAACACTACATTTGTCCAAAAAGGAGCCTATTAAATATGTATGGAAAACAAAAAGCTAATAAATAATACACAGTGGTGGAAGAAGTAATCAGATCCTTTACTTACCTGAAAGTACCGATAAAACTGTACAAATACTCCATTACAATTAAAGGCCTGCATTCAAAATCAACTACAAACAAAATAAAATAAAAAAACAGAAACAAATGTATGATATATATGTGACATTATTAGATTGTAAATACTGATGCGTCAATGTTAGAGCAGCTTTTTACTGTTGGAGCTGCTCCAGTTGGTTACATACAGTTTAGTGCAGGGGTTCTCAACCTAGGGGTCCGGCCCCTCCAAAAGGGTCACCAGATAAATCTGAGGGGTTGTGAGATGATTAAGGGGAGAAGAAAAGAAGAAAAAACTAAGCTATGATCCATACGAATCTGTTTAAAAAGGTTCGGAGATCTTCTGGGTGACATCTTGTCATTGACATCGTTGAGGGCAGCTTTCTGTATCAGCTGTATCAGCTGTCATACACACCGCCGCTGGAAAATCTCCATACAGAGGTTGTCAAATCAATGACAGCTGGATCAGTTTATGTAGGTGTAACTGCCAGAAATGGCGTCTTTTGTAGGTATCAGCAGCTCGTTGATGCTTCTTCTTTCCTCCAAGATGTCAGATTCCTGATATCTCTGATAACCTTGGCGGCAGTAGCTCAGTGTGCAGGGACTTGGCTTAGGAACCGAAGGGTCGCCGGGTCAAGTCCCACAGAACACAAAATATGGAGTGTGGACTGTGGCTGGAGAGGTGGCAGTTTCACCTCCTGTGCACTGCCAAGGTGCCTTTGAGCAAGGCAACCTAACCCCAAAACCTGCTCATGGGGTGCTGTGAACGTGGCAGCCCCATCCCTCCACCATCTCTCTCCCCTTTGCATGTCCACAAGTGCATGATTTGTGCATTTCAGCCTGTGTGTGTGTGTGTGTGTGTGTGATAAAGAAGAGTGAAAACAATTTCCCCTAGGGGATCAATAAAGTATATCTTCTTCTTCTAAAGGCAGAGCTGTTGTCAACCGGCCAACCTGACAATCAGAATCAATTAGTTTCTTTTAAAGTTGGACATATAAATACAGCAGCTGTAATTCAACAGCACAACCTCTGTTGTAGCTCTATCACTTTTTTTCTTCACTGTTGTTGGAGTCGTCTTCGGTGGATTTGTTCCTTTTTGTTTTGCTCTTTATGTCGGTGGATCTCCCACCAGATCTCACACATATACTGTAAACACATTAAATGGAAGCCTCCATTATACCTGGAAACATCTGACTGTGATATAACCATCTTTTATTGATTTGTTATCCACTAAGAAATCTCCAAAGAACAGGATAAGGTGTTTTGTTTCTTACAGAGTTAAAGGGTTTTTTTTCCACTTGGTGTTTTCTGGCAGGATTCGTCAGCCGCAGTAACCAAGGAGTCTGAAATCGAGGATTTTAACTGTTTTACAAACTGCTGTCAGTTTGGTCTCAGTCCCAGAAACGTCTCTTAGCTCCATAGCTGCCTTTCTGCTTCCTCCTCTGAGGAACAGTAACATCTTTCAACAGCTATTGCTTCATTTTCACCTTTGTGGCTCTTTACTCGTCTTCTTTATTCTCTCCTTTAGAGCAGAAACTTTTATAGAAATGAGTTAGTGAATCAATGAGTCGATCAACAGGAAAATAATTGAAGTGATTTGATGATTGATTATTTGTCTCATTTTATGCAAAAATGCCAAATATACCCCAGTTTCAGCTCAACAAGTAGAAACATGGCGGTTCAACAGGCTGGCTGCCACAGAGGAGCTGCTCGCTCTGTAGATAAAAACAGCTCATTTTAAGGTAACGAAAACAAACCATTCTTATTTTCAGGTGATTATACACTAATGAAAACATACCTCTGAATATTATATTCATATTTTCTGCCAGTAAATCCTCCTAAATGTTTCACACTGGAGTTTTAAATCGACAGTTAGTCAGATCAGGAGACTTTAGTAAGAAAGCTACTAAAGTTGTTGTTCAACCTTTATGGCTCTTGTGTTTCACCTCTAAACTTCAGACATTGTTTCATTTAAATAACTGTTTGAGGCCAATTAATGGATTTCACGTCACATCTAAAAAGGAGAAAACAAAAGCACCACACTTAGTAAAGCTATACTCTATATAAGAATCCATCTTTACATAGTAAACAAGTACATGTGTACTTCAAGCTTAGCCAATACATCTCTGATAATCCTTCGTTAATGAGTTCAGACTTCACTGGAATCATACATATGTATCAGCGCCTTAATAGCTGTTACATACTCCCTTCAAAGTCTTCACTACATATATTATAGAGTCTAACTCGACTCAGAGGAGATACTTTACTGGTTGACAGAGGCATACAACTCTACTAATACTACCTTATTTTTTGATTATGTTTCAGTTATTGATCGATCATTTTGGTCGTCTTCCCAGCCAGAAACTCCTGACCACCCAAAAAAAGCACCTACCTTAATAACGATCTCCAGAACTTTGTCTTGTTTGGTATTTTGTTCTTTACTTCACTTCCTTAATATCTCTCAATATCAGCATCTTTAAATATTAATGCGCTGCCGAACCTCGTGGGGAACATGGGTAATTAAAGTGGAGAGACATCTGAGGCACAGCGTAGGACCGGGGGCTTGAGAGCTTTGGATAGCTGTCTTCACCCTGTAAACCCTTATTCCCCTTTTTCTTCTAGAGCCACTGAGGGGAAAAGTTCAGCCTTATCAAACATGTTGTTACTATAATGTTCTTCATGCTAGATGTTTGTATAGCATACAAAGCATAGCAACATCTGATCATCTATACACAGTTCAGAATATGATGAAGGCTCCTAAAGGGGCATAGAGAGGCATCGGTGGCTGCATATCAAAAGGATATTTGACACATTTTTGAGACATGATGCATCCTTGCATCCTGCATCTGCTCGTGGTGAAGACTGAAGGAAGGAGGGAAAATCAGGGCACTCATAACTCCAATGCAATTTTTAATTTAAAATTCGAAGCATCAGCGTTTCAGCACACGTTGCCTTCCTCAGGACAAAAGCCAGTAATCACTGAAATGAGATAAATACAACACAGGACAAAAAATATATGAAATGCAGTGCAGAGAAATGTCCACGTTCTTTTTAGGGCCGTTTTTTATGCCTTTATTAGATAGCAGACAGTTGGAGGGATGGCAGGAAATGAGAGGAAAGAGATGGAACAAAGGCCACCAGTGTCTCCCAGTATGTCCACATTTTAAGAACCAGCAAGTACAAAATAAACACAAAAGATACAAAAGATAAATATATTCATTCAAATAAAGACTAAATATAAGTCAACAAAATAATATATTTTCTCATATTTGAAAACTCCACTTGTGGTGGCATAAAACAAAGTATCTGCATATAATTGAATTGAATCATAAGGGTCCCTGTACAGTTACTACACTACACTACAGTTTTCAGGATCAATTGGGTCACATTTTTATACTTATGTAATAGTTTCCATCAGTCCAATTATAAGAATATATAGTAAACTGCTGAAATCTGAGGAAAAAGTCAATAAACGGGTCCAGAAACACGAACAATCAGATCATCATTTGTAGTTTTTTTATACCCACACATATACCAAGGGGAAACATTCACCATTCACCTATATGGCAGCTGGTATAATGATGATTCTAATAAAAGCCAAGTCCCAAATAGACACAGGTCTCCCTTACTAGCCTAGTGCGGATTTTATAGAAATTATCTGGATGTTAAAAACCTCTAAAATCCCACCAGGTCGAGTTTTAAGCTGCTTAGATCGCCTACACAAATATAAACCTTTGTCAATATGGATGTGTATATTTTTGAACAAAGTTTTCTGACCCCTAGTGGGAGTCCCGACCACCACTGGTTTAGATAATCTGGATAAAGTGTTGTCTTGTTTACAACCTGACTGCTCATGTTTCTAACCCTGTGTGACAATTGGGTGTTTATTTTACTGCAATTTGTCTATTTGCGTCGTAGATTTTACCAAAAGTTAGCATTAATTTGAGATTAATGAGATTTCTGCTCACTTAAATCCATGCAGTGTATCACTTTATTAACAGACTGAAAAGCTTCCTAAATAAAGTGAAATATTGGATGAAATCTGCGAAAATCTTGAGTTTTAAGTTTGGACACGTTGACGCTTCCAGCACCTCAGGAAATATTGATTCCTCTCTATATTGTGAGGGTTTTAACAGAAGGGTTTGATTATATATCATTTACAGCCTGATTTAATAATAAAATATCAAATTTTATTCCTAAAAAAATGCCAAAAATAGATTTTTTTGTTTAGAAGTTGTTGTTTTTTTTGGCCTTTTCATGGCTTTATTGGATAGGACAGCTGAAGATCGACAGGAAAGGTGGGTAGAGAGAGAGGGGATAACACGCAGCAAAGGGCTGCAGATCAGATTCAAACCCGGGCCGCTGCAGCAACTCTGTATATGGGTCACCAGCTCTACCGACTGAGCTAACTGGGCGCCCCAAAAAACAAAAAGGTTTTTTTTATGGCTGCTGACAGATTTATGGAGTGATAAAGAGATAGAGACCTGTGACTCTAACATGTCAACAAAATTAAACAAGGATCTTGAACTGATGTTCAGATTCTAGAAAATGCAAAATAGTTCATTTTAATTAAATAATACTTCATTTGCATATTTAAACATTTAAGAAAACTTGTAACACAAAAAATAATCTTAATGCAAGTGTTCAACAGGGAAAGTTTCATGGTTATATATTTTAGCTGAAATCAATTCAACACTATGAAAAAATGAATTTGAAATGATCCAGAATTTTAATTTACATGAAATATTAAGTAACAAAAATGATCCAAAACCAGAGTTAGAAGATGCTTCACAGGTGCATATTACACACAATAAGCGCTTCAATATGTTGGTGCACTGATGGTCTTGTGTCTGTGTCCAGGCTGGCAGAGCGTGGACTGTTCCATCCCTTGCTCCAGCGGTATTTGGGGACTGAGCTGCAATCAGACGTGTCAGTGTGCCAACGAGGCAGCCTGCGACCCCGTCAACGGGACCTGCACCTGCTCGCCGGGCTGGAGGGACGAATACTGCGACGTACCGTGTCCTGTGAGTGCTCATGGCAGACATTAGAGTGTGATACTTCTCTAGCATGTTGCACAGAATATAATTTATGATTTAAGAGATAGTTTTGTGTTACAGTGCAATGTTTTTTTGTCCGGTGTGTTCTCGCTGTCGTTAGGAGGGATCGTACGGGCTGGACTGCAGAGAGATGTGTGACTGTGTCAACGCTGATGGCTGTGATCCAGTGACCGGCTTCTGCCACTGTCTCGCAGGTTGGACAGGTGAGTTATGCAGCTTTGGAGCTCCTAAGCACTGCGACTGGCAGAGTTCAGGCTTCTGGAAACAGGAATGAGGACCCAAACGCAGCCACAGACTCAAATGAGTAAGAAGCAGTTTGTGAAGTTGACTTATGACTTCTGGCTCGCTCAACTGTTATTGGAGCGCAGATATTTGCTTATATTCAAATACATATATTCCTCTTATTTTTCTTCTTTATGGGACAAAATGGAAGACAAATGTCTCATTTCAGAATTACAGTCATTGTGTTTATTGTTTTTCTAACAGACACAAAAGACTTTCTGCCGTGATTACCGTAGACCTCGCCCAGTTGAAGCTTAATTATAGCTGAAAAGTGCTTAATATCCTTTTCTTGTGTGTTCTTGAGACAAATGACAAATGGACAGACTTTTATCCAACTTTTCTTCCTTCCTATAGAATCCAAATGTCTTCCAAACTTTAGATTTTAGATTTGATGGTGCGCTGTAAATCCTGTCGGCATTGTCAGCGAGTGACCTTTTACCTTTTAGGAGAGCAGAGACGCTGTTAGCAGCAAAGCTTCAGTCGACAGATTCATAACTTTAGAATCGGACCATCGACCGGTTCATGGTACATTTAGATCCCCATCATATTCTAAAAAACTGTCTAAATGTGCATCTCTGAGAGTTATTGTGAGTTATTACATTTGATAAATTGAATGCGTAACCATTCCATAAGATGGACAAGTGAGATGACCTCAATATTGATTGTAACAAGAATGCATAACGTACCGTATAGCCTTGAAGAAAGGGTCTACTTTCTGTTCTGAAAAGCTTCAATAACTCTGCTGGTGTAGATTGCCTTTTAGTCCGGCCTTTGGAGGACAGACCCTTCATGAGCCATATCCAGCCCCTAAATTGAAGGCTTAGAGGGCAGGCGAAGCAGGTTTGGAAAATACCAGAAGTAAACTCTCTCAGAGGGAGAGGGGAGACAGTCTGAGGGGGGGGGGGGCAGCATGACGAAAACGGACACTACAGATCAATATGACATTCAAACCTCTAATTCTAAAACTGATGGAGATTCAGGCTTGGGTGAGTTTGACAGCGCGGCTCTCTCAATAATTCAGCTTCACAAGAGTTCCCCGTGGATAAAGCACCTTTCAAGTGAGACTTGGCTTCGCTCTTAGACTCTCGTGTCCCGTGTGATTTTCACGGGAGACTTTATGTTATCCTCAGCAGTGACAGCGCACCTCTTTACTTTAATAATTGTTATGTTCAAGTTGTAGCTCTGCTTATCTTCCCCGCTAATCGCCCATCGGTAGAGTCGTGATCAGCAATGATCAATATGTGAGCTTATGAATATGAAAAGGCGCCTTTTAATTCGCTGCCAGAGGGAGAATTGGTAATGAATTGTCTTTGGGAGGAACTTCAATATATTGGTGAATATTTAGACCAAAAGTTAGAAGCAACCAAATAAATTTGATTTGAAGATGTAAATAAACTCGAACAGGTAGCTCTCAGTAATTACAGCTGAGGCGACGACTGAATGATAATCAGTCCCGTGAGATAATACAAGTGTTTTCATGAAGCTGGAATAAAAACACAGTGAGTATCAGCTTAAACCTCTGTGCAGCCCTCGTGTTCTGCTAAAGACTTCCCCTGTGATCCATTATGTTCCCAGTGGGTGAAAAAACCCAATAAGATGATATTAAACAGTGAGCACAGAGTGCAAATGTTTTTCATTTAAATTTACCCAAACTGAAAATACTTAATTGAGCTGTCTCTCTGGTGGAGAATCTCTGTCTTTATTGGTGTCTTCCTTCAGTGACGTCGTTCATTTACATGAATTTCGAGCTTTTGACTTTTGTTAGATTAGACAATTTACTTTACATTTACTTTTCTTCAAAGAAGTGAACCAAATATTGAGCTATAGGTCTGCTGTGTATATTTTTAAAGTTTTCTACTCTACCTGTAATGTCCCACGATACAAAGTGCTTCTTCGTCCTCATTGGTTTATGGAATTGGGACACAGCATGTGTTTATGAAGAGGACTCAGCGGATTAATGTACTCGCAGCGCTGCCAAAAGACTGTAGTGACTTTTCTTTTGCATAAGTGTTTTCCTTCATTTGTTTGAGACTGTATCTTTCCTGTAAGTGTGAGCGCCAGGTGGACTGAACTGGGTCAGAAGCATTAATATCAGATTTTTACATTTTCTCTCAATGCTGCTGCCACTTGGGAATTGAATGCTAGGTGTTAGCTTAACGCCAGGCTCTGTGGGTAACGCAGAGCTACACAAATTTACATTTGGCCCTCTTCTTCTGCTTCATCCCATCCTCCACCTCTCTTTCCCTCCCTTTGTTTTAACTTCACAGCCTAACGAACAGACTGTTTCACCCACTTTGTGGCTCAGAGGTAGTTTATTAATTGAGTTATAATGGCTGCCTGTGCCTCACTCTCATATTCTCTCATATTCGATGTCAAAGGAAGTTTCTAATGAGCTGCAGACAGGAGAACGGAGATACACTGTATTTGCACATACACTATTCTTACTCTGTCGGTTCGTCCAGCTTTCACTTTCTATATTTAGATGTGATGGTAAGATTATTCCTGTGTGTGTGTGTGTGGCTGAGTGTAAGTAAGAATTAATGTAACGCAGGTCTCTCGGGCCCTGCAGTCTCCAGACTGTCCCTTGTGAGCAGCGAGGGCTCTGATCCGTTCTGCAACCCGGCTCTTGTGTAGACAGACTGATGCCTCTTAGGACACACGCACACATGCAAGACTGATGAAAGAAGGAGACACTTCAGCGAATGATTAAAGGGCAAAAAGTCTCGGGCAGAATTTGGGGAATTTAGTTTTTTTTGCCTTAAAATGTTTGTTAATATAAACTGACATTTATTAATACAGTGCAAACACACTGAACACTGATACTGTTAGCTACTGTGATTATTTCTGATTGTCTGGAAGTGTCTTAAACATGCATTCTTTCTAATGGCCAACAGGGGGCAGCTCCATTGGCTGCAACAGAGAAAGTCTGATAGTATTGAGTCTTAAGAAGAACTTACTCTACTTCTCAGTTGATTTATGAGCTCAGTAAACAGTTTCCTGATGAGTTTCTGGTCTCAGTCTCTAGTTTCAGTCTTCTTCCATACAGCATGATGTTCATTTAGTAACTGATGGTCCCATTGAGAGTAAAACAGACCATAAAGCAGGGTATGCTTTAGGGCGGGGCTACCTTGTGATTGACAGCTCATTCTCAGTGAGTCCATCCAGCTGATTTTACAGTATGTTTGCAAAAGTTTAGAAACTCTATTACATAATTTTTCCACCAGTGAGGTCTAGGGTTGGGTATCGGTTGGGTTTTATCCGATACCGGTGCCTACTCTGTATTTTTTAAACGGTTCCGGTGCTTAAACGGTTCTCGAACCGGTACTTAAAAAAACGAAACCACACACACTTTGTCAAAAAACAATACCCTTTTATTTCTAGGGCCAAATTGAACACAATATTAAGTTAAAACATAGCACACGCTGTCACTCACGCTGTTGAATGGCAACGGTGTTTGCTAGCCTACTTGACATGGCATTAAATTACTAGATTTACCCGAAGAGGAAAGGCTGCTGTCATCATCAACATCTGTGATGTCCACCACCGAACTGGCGGGCTGGGAGTCTCTTCAATTTGTCCGGCGAGGCCGACACTGGCTACGGCTGCTGAAGTGCTTGGCCTTGTGTCACGTAGGTTATCAAACACGGTGCATTGTCCGTCTTTAAATAAACTCCACGTGTCGCCAGATGTTTCATCAAATTCGAACTGTTACCTCCCTTGCATGCAATTGTTTTATGGCATCTGTTGCATGTCGCAGAATCTGCATCCTTAGATGTGAAATGCAGCCAAACCTCGGAGCGTTTTGCCTTCGGCATCTTCATTGATCCTCTCACTATCAGTTCTGATCAACAAGTGTGCTGAGTAGCGGCACTGACGTCACGCAAGTTGACACCGGAACACCGGGGGCGGTAAAAAAAAAAAGTCAGGCACCGAAATGTTCGTTCTTATTCCGTCTAGTTACTACCGTTTACGTCGGAACCGGTGCCCTATTGGTACCGCGTTTCGGTACCCAACCCTAGTGAGGTCTGACAAATGTATTTTTCAGCTGCTCAGAGTTTATCTGGGTTACATTTCTTTAATTATCAAATATAAGCGATCCTAACTTTTCCAACTACATAACCACTGCACTCTATAGACTGAGAGTCATTGTCACACCTCCAGTTCCCTCTCCTCGATGTCACTGAGTCATTAAATGGGTTTTTGTTAGATGCCTGAATGCAATAATCCCAAATCCATCTGGATGCTAGCCATCTTAGCTTAGCATGCTAACAATTGTTTATCAGAACTATGAACTAAGTAAAGCTGAGGCCGATCATTATTGATTATATGATCAGTCATTAGAGGTTGAGCCATCAGCGTTATATTATCAATTAATGTTTGTAATGGAGCCACACCACTACTGTTCCTTAAAAAAGACTATTATTTTATATTGTATTTATTAGTGTGAAGGAGTTGTAAAATGTGTAACAAGGTTTGCACAAAAATAACAAAAGAACACAACCAACGCATCATAATACTTTTAATAATTGATTAATCATTTCAGTTTGTTCTCCCAGTTTTTCTAATGGAAGGATTATCCAGTATTCATTATAAACCGAGTCCCTTTTAACTGTAGTTCAGACAAAATAAACAATTGGAAGACAAGAAATGCATCACCGCACAGACATTTGTCTTTATTTCCTGGCATTTAACTGAACAATTACACAGTAAATCAAAAGATAACTTATAGATTATGTTAGTGCCTTAGATCTGTGTGCTTGAAGGATTTTTCTTATTGTTAATAAATCCCATGAAAAGAGCAACTCTAACAGCTCGTTGGTCCGTCTGTCCGAGCTCATTGGTTCCTACTGAAGACACAAACAGCTCAGTAGTTTCCTAAAACAGACGCTGTAGTTTCTAGCAAATGTTACTCAATCAGGAGGAAATGGTGCATTTGTTTGGGACTATTTTAAGCGGCAGATTAGTCCACATTTGGTGCTCAGGCAGCAGGACAGTGTGTGTGTGAGTCAAAATAAACTTTATTTGAATTTGAATTTAAGGTATAAATACATTCTAATCCAGTTCAGGACAGTTCTTGCTCATGTCTGAGTCTAATACGATAATAAATACAATAAATATTGTAATGATGAAAAGGAAAATGTATTTTTTAGTCAAATAACATCAGAACATTTTGGGGGAGGAGGACCCCCAACAGATGACCAAATGACCAATGTGACCAAAAAAAGTGTTTGTATGTGTTTGAACCAGCTTCAGTCATGTTTTAAATACATATGTTTTTAATATCCCTTTAGCAGTGGCACAAAAGTAGTAATTTCAGGTAGATATTTATTTAATTATAACCTTTTTACGAACATCCTGCTTTTCATTGTAATGAAGGAACCCAGTGCAACAGTGTGGCTCACTCATGTGTTTTTAATTTATTTTATTTTAGTAACACAAAAACAAAAACAAGACCAACACAAGAACTAGAACATATAATGAATAAATAACTCAAATTAAAAAAGAAAATTAAGGGAAAGCTTCCTGTTGTAGTCTCATTGTAATATTAAACATTGCAGTATTCAGTATGTTAAAGTATTCCAGCCACGTTCAGAAATTAAGTTCTGCTCTTTATTCCTATTAACGTCCTTTTCCAGATCCAACTGATGCTTCAAAAACATTTTAAACCATTCAATGTTTAATTGTTGTCTCTTTGAAGCTCTAAATACATGTTCTCTTCATCGTAAAGACGATATTGTTCAGATCTTTTCCTTCTACATCATCTTTAAATCACCAAGCATTATGGACAAACAGAAAACTGTGAATTAATGGTTAATTAACAGTTGTCGGGCAGCAGTGGAGCTCAGTGGCACAGAGGAGGGAGATATATCGGACTGTGATACAAACACAAGGCATTTATTTGTGTTTTAGCCTTTTGTTGACAATAATTGAGAACAATTTGTTGAAGACCATCGAATATTACCGTCCGTACTCCTATAACAAGCAGCTGAGGAATCGTCTCTCTTATCTGTCACATCCCTCCTCTCTCTCTCTCTCTCTCTCTCTCTCTCTCTCTCTCTCTCTCCCGTCCCCCTCTCGTTCCTCCTCTGCTAACTCAGTCTGCGATGGTGCTTAAAATTGCTAATGTTCCCTCACCCACCCTTTTTTGCATCATCTCTTCTCCTTTTTCAAGTTTAAGTGACACATCTGAAACTCTGTGAGCAGCGAGCGTTGGGGAAGTCAGTTTGACTTCATTTAAGAGCCGGGTAGCTAAGAACAAAGCCTCTTGCTTTAGCATAGACTAAAAAGACTGTGTGTGTGTGTGTGTGTGTGTGTGTGTGTGTGTGTTTTCTGCAGGTGTCCATTGTGACAGTGTGTGCGAGGAAGGACGCTGGGGACCCAACTGCTCCTACAGTTGCACCTGTGAGAACGGAGGCTCCTGCTCTCCAGAGGACGGCACCTGTGTGTGCGCCTCCGGGTACCGCGGCACCAACTGCAGGCGAAGTAAAGACACATTCCACACACACACACACACACACACACACACACACACACACACACACACACACACACACTGTACTTCCTGCGATGCTAGCTGCAGTGCAGTGGTAGAAGAAGAGCAATGTCACGAGTGAAATATCATTGAATTGTGAGGTGTTAAAGTTCTGCTGGTGAACACAAACCTTAAAGAACCAGAGTGACGGGAGTGCGTTGTGTCATCGTTTTGGGTTTTCTTTGGTTATTTCCTGTTTTATTTTGTAAAAAAATCTTGTGTCTTGTTTCACTTCCTGCCTTTGTTTTCCTTTTTCCAGTTTTGATTGTTTGCGTTGCTGTTGATTATTTCCACCAGTGTGCGAACTATACGAGCAGTGTTACTTTATAAATGTAATCTGATACAGTTACTAATTACCTGTTCAAAGAGTCAGTAACCTAATCCAAGTATCACAATATTAAAGTAACTTGAGTACTTTCTGTTACTTTTGGATTGCCTCAACACCAAAGATGGAAATAAAGATGAGAAAAGAATTATCAATAAGACATATTGATGCAGGTTTATTCTATAAAACAACAGAACAATGTGAGTTTAGGAAAGAAGATGAAAATGCAGAAACTAAAACAAGTTGGCTTCAGTTTTTCTTTTCTACCAGCTGTAGAAATATCCAATCAGAGGCAGAGTTCGGTGGGGAGTAAGGCTGTTCATGTGGACAAAAATCAGAGGTCCATTTCAGGCACTGCTATTGCCAAAATCCATCTGAGCTTCACTCTCGCCCGGATCACTTAAGTAGTGTCTCAATGCAATTTGCTGCAATTTAAAAGTTTTTTTTTTCTGTAGATACAAGCTTCCACACATTAGGATATATTGGCACAGTTTTATTTCATACACACTTTTGGCCACAAACCATCAGGGATTTTGGTCTGAGGAAGGTTTATGACCGAAAGCTTGTGTGATTAGATAAAATGTGCAGATACTCGTGTTCAGAGGCTCTTTTTTTTTTTTTTATAATTACACGTGATTGTCTTTCCAGACCCGTAGAAACCCTCACAGCCAGGCGAACAATGTTCTGTTTACACTCAGTGTTGCTCACCAAAACTCATTGTGTGTATCCTTGAGATCTAAAAAATGTGCTGAATTCATTTCCTCCCTCATACATATGCAAAACTGCTTTTTCATGAAAGTTAGAAACCTGAATTGTTTACGTCTGTGTTTACAAGTTTGCAGTCGTTTTTCCTGCCTTCACTGTTGCATTGCTGCATATTTAGCACCTTGCTGCCATCTGTAGATCAGTGGTATAGTGTGAAACCACTGAAGAACAACAACAGTGACCGTAAACGCCATAAAGCATCGCTCTGTAGTGGTGGTCAGGAACTGCACAGGGAGCTCTCATTGTGAATGTGAAATCTTAATCTAATCTTCATGTATTGTCTATACTTGTCATTGTATCTGCCTCTGGTTTAACCTCCTTTTGTAAAGTGCTTTGTCATATTGTTAAGAAAAGTGCTATATAAATAAAGTTTATTATTATTATTATCTGCAAAAGAACCCAAAAGCCAAAGAAATGATCATAGAGGAGTAAAAAGTACAATTTCCCTCAGAAAGGTTGTGGAGAAAAGGTTGAACACGAACTCAGACAAATCAACTCGCTAACATTTTTTAAGCAGTTTATTTAATTATATTAGTTATTTAAATGCATTTAATGACACCAGTCAGCTTCTTTTATTTTTTTTGTATTAATATATCCGTAAACCGTGGTATGATTTCCTGCTAGGGATGATTTTGTTGGGGTTTTAACATTTGCATTTTATTGAGTTATAAATAAAGAACATACAAAAAAACATAATCAGAGAAACGAGGAGTGGATAAATCAATAAATATCAGTTTGTAATTGACTGATAAATTCACTCCTTTCCCGTCTCGGCCTGAACCTGCCATGTCTTTTCTCGATCCTGGAGTCAGAGTCCTGGTCGGAGCCGCTGTATTGGATCACATTGGTTCTGTATTCTCTGTAATCAAACTGGTCAAAATTAACCCTTAATTCACAGAGGGAGAAAATATTTTGTCTCTACAGTTTTTTTCCCTCTCACTCAGTGTTTAAAGACAATCAGGTGTCAGAAGGGTTTATTTTAAGGGAGGACTTTGGATCATCTACTGTACAGCCTGCTTGAGATAAAGTCAGAGGCTACTTGTTGATTTAGTCTGCAGTGTGAATCCAGTCTGACGGCGCGCCTTTCTGTTGATACGTGTATGTAACACACACCAGCTTCCCTCTGCTTCTCCCGGCATCAGGGTGATAAATTTAAGGGCTCTCGGTTCACAGTTTAGGCAATTATCTTAATTAGGAAAATCCTGTAGCGTGAGAGGAGCGGTAGAGCAGTCTGCACCGGCTTGTCTCACCACTTAGAGTAACATCAATTAAAGCAAATTAAAGGCCTCAGGAAGACGCATGAGGGAGGATCTGCGGTGGAAGGAAAACAAAGCAAAGCCAATACGGCCAACAGGTTGATCTCCGGGGGGGGGGGGGGGGGGCATGTTCTTCTGCCTGCACACACACACATTTATATATATAGGTATGGTGGACACGGACAATATTAAGCTTTCACATACGTGGAGTTTGCTTAAATTGGGAGTAAGTGGACCATGAAATCCATTATTATAATGATCAAAGAACTAATCAGAGAACTAATCAGAAAGTTTGGAAAGGGACTTCTCTCTCTCTCTCTCTCTCCACACACACACACACACACACACACACACACACACACACACACACACACACACTGGGCCTTTCTCATTTCTCTAATTTGTGCCTCCTCTCTCCTCGTCTCCTCCCTCTTCTCTCTTCTCTCCTCTCTCCTCTCTCCTCTCTCCTCGTCTCCTCCCTCTTCTCTCTTCTCTCCTCTCTCCTCTCTTCTCCGTCCTCCTGCCTGTGACCCGGAAATCAATCTCACTGCACCATCTTGAAGGACGTCTCAATTCCTAAAATGCATCTGGAGGAGGGATGAGGGGAGAGGAGAGAGGAATAAGAAGGGAGGAGGAAGGAGGGAGGAGAGCGGAGAGAGGATAGAGGAGAGAGGAAAAAGGAGGGAGGAGAGAGGAAAGACGATAGAGGAGGGAGGAGAGAGAAGAGAGGAGACGAGGAGGCAGAAATTAGAGAAATGAGAAAGGCCCAGTGTGTGAGAGGAGAGAGGAGGTAGGGAGGAGCCCGGGTTAAACACCAAACAGACAAATGAAAAACGAAATACATTTTGAGAATTAATACACTGCATACACGCACATAAAATAAAAATAAAAATAAATAAGCCACAACAGTTATATGTGATACTAATACTGTTACTCTCTCAAGTTCCCCGGAGAGGCATCAACCGTTGGACCGAGGAAAGATGTCCGCCAGTGAAAGGATCCATTGCGATTCATTCAGTGACATTAATTCCAGTTTACGGTGTTATATTGATGCTGAATTGTTGACATATGGCGCCTGTTTTCATGCGTTTTCTATACACTGTCTTTACGGACACATAGGAACTGTTAAAATGGGATATTTCTGAAAGGGAGTTTGACTCAGTTTCCCCTGAAAGTACAGAACACAATGAAACTAAACTGAGCAGCTTTATTGTTCATGATTGAAAAGACAAAGAAAATGACATCCTTGACACCCAGTTAACCTTATTTATTTTTTATATTCTAGATTTCTATTATATTTGTTTCATAATATTTTTATTTTATTGTATTTTTTATCCTTTGCATTATATTTCCCCCTGTGCTGCTGTGTCTAATCTGAATTTCTCCTTCGAGCGATTAATAAAGGGACATCTTATCTCACTGTGAATTGAATTAAAAGTAAATATTTAATAGTTGAGCAGAACAGTGTTCATTGTTATGCTCAGAGATCATAAGGATGTCTTATTTTGTTAAATGCCTGTGGCCTCCTCTCTCCTTGGTGGAGGAGGAGGCGAGGATGTACAAACTGGGATATGAGAAAGGCCTTGTGTGTTCACCCACATCCTAACAGTGTGTGTGTGTGTGTGTGTGTGTGTGTGTGGTTCTCTGCAGCGTGTTCGCCTGGTTTCTACGGCCACCGTTGCAGCCAGTCGTGTCCTCAGTGTATCCACAGCGATGGCGCGTGCCACCACGTCAGTGGCCATTGTGAGTGTCTCTCTGGCTTCTTCGGCTCGCTGTGCAATCAGGGTAAGTCGTAGCTCCAGCTGCTCTCCCCGCGCTCTCTCCTTGAACTCCTCAGTGCTCAGAGTTTGAACAGGATAAAGCCTTCAAGATCTTGTTTGACTCAAAGTTTATGTGCAAAGACCAAAGTGAGAGTGAAAAGTGTGACGTGGTTAAAAAAAAAAACATCTCAGATTAACTCCAGTGACTTCCCCTTCAGAGGATTCCTCAGATACAGATTGTTTTAGAAAATGGTCAAAATAAAAGCAGCAGAGAGATCCTGACTTTCAGTCTCTGGTTTGGGTCAAGCTCCAAAAACATGAATCCTGCATTTCCCATAATGCAATTTCATAGTTCCTTTCTCTCGTTAGGGCTTCCCAAAGGTGGCCCGACATGAAGTTCAATTTGGCCATGAGGCATTTTAATATATACAAATCACTGCTGATGCTATTTTATTTATTGTGAGGTACAATAAGGGACTCCTGCACACTGTAAGAAAAAGTTTAACAAACTCATTATTTCTGGGCAACTGCCTTCACTAAATTAATAAAGTTCTAATCATGATAGTTTTACTTTTTTTACTTCTTACTTTTTTTCTTTAGAAAAACTTGAATCTTTTAATGTTAGAAAGAAACATTTTTTTCATATATTTCATATTTTAAAGGTCCAATGTGTAGGATTTAGTTGCAGACTGCAACCCCCTCACTCCACCCTTCCCTTCTGAGCACAAAGGAGAAGCTACGGAGGCCGGGAAATGTTTTCAACATGTAGAAACATGGTGGTTCAACATGGCAGCCTCTTTTAAAGAGGACCCGCTCCCTCTGAACAGATTATTTTAAGATAAAAAAAAAAACTTAAAAAATACCTTATATACTTAATATTATATTACATTTCTGCTGATAGATCAGGTCCCCAGGTTGGGAACCGCTGATATATAAGAGAACAAACTGCCCAGCGTCCTCAGTGTAAATGACACCGACGCTCGCTCCATTAATAAATAAATCCACAAACAAACCAATCGAACTGCGACATGAAATGATGCAGAACGCTCCGACTGACTCTGAAAGTTTTTTTGAATACATTATTAAAAAGAGCTGCGGCCGAAGCCTTGACAGCAGCACCATGGGCTCCAACCTGATATTGTACAGTCTGACACAGATTGTGACCACCGTATTTTTAGACCCGTCTCACACAGGGTGACATGCAGTGCAGTCGCTGTTTTGCGTGCATCGTTTCCGGGTTCAGCTTTCTTTTTTTTTAGTTTTTGGCCAGAAAAGTTTGGTGCAGGATTCATTTTATTCACATTTCTTCATTTGATGCCATTTTGTAATGGCAGCCACTCCACAGCTGTCACAGCCTTCAGGAGCTGCTTTTTAACTCACAGTCGGGTTATTTAGCAACAGGACAGAACACAGCTGGTGTATGATTCAACCACTGCAGTCAGCCTCGTGACATCTTCATCTGCGCAACCTTTTATTGTTGTGAAACCCTGGATATTCTTATAAAGTGGAGGTTAGAACTGAAGCCCTGCATACAAAGCGAAGACTCAGAATGTCTACGTTGATGAAAGAAAGTCTAAAACCTTGAGCTCTTTCTGTGTCCTCTTTCTTTTTTTACAACTTCTCCCACCTCTTGGTTTTATCTGAATACTCTTTGTGTCAGCTCCTCCTGTACATCATTATTGCAGTACGGTTTAGCTCCTCTGCAGGTCAAACAGGTGTTAATTCTCCAATGAAGGCAGTTGGTCCAAGGTTCGTTGCCAAGTCGAATTTTAAATAGCGACACAGGAGGAGTGTGCTGTGAAATATTCATCATCATTAAACATGAAGACGGCCTTAGTTATGCCCTGTCCTACATTAGCCATTCTGCTGGCCGCTGCATCTTTGAGCAGGCCCCATAGAAAACTGGGCGAGCCTGGATAAATCAGATGTCCAGCACGGAGGCTTTTAACCGCCTGAAGAGCAAGTCACGCTCCATCCCCGTTCTCTCCATGTTTGATACCCTTTTGTACGAGCTAATGACGTTATTGACTGGTGAACCCTCAAAGGGGCTGTTGGGTCTCAGAAGAAAACAGCTCGTTGTGTGTGAGAATGAACCGTTAACTGAGACGAAAAGGGTTTTCACCACTTAAATGAAGAAATCACATTTGTTTTTCAGGATTTACACAACAGGAATGTCCATTTAGGAAGGAGACAGGGTTTCTATGGGAGATTCTGTCATTGTAATGAAAAACAAAAAAAATATTGACTTAATGTCACAGTCATTATTTTGAGATGCTATGTCATCATTTTTAGATGTTAAGACATTATTTTGAGATGTTAAGTCATATTTTTAGATGCTAAGTCATTATTTTAACTAACAGAATCTTTTTTCCCGTCACATTGGGCATTACTCCTCCAGCAGACAACCAAAATAAATAAGGATTCATTAACTGACTTATTCAAATCGTGAGCCCTTAGGAGGCTTTACCTGAAAATTAATAAAACATAAAATTAAATTCACCCTGACACGCGTCAAGATAGTCATAACCGCTGCTCTCCAGAAATACCTTTATAGCTGCATACATCAGTTGTAAGGCAGCACACACAGGAACTCTGCCTTCTCTGGTAATTATAGTAAGTAGTAGTTTCTTTTTAATTTAAATGTCATAAGTAATTATTCCATAAATCCTCCTTCCATTGTTCTTTATAAATATTTAAAGGTTATATGCACGCAATTCCACTAGAAGTCGCACTAGAGCACCAGCATCACAGACCAAAGCAAGTGAGCGTTACAGCCAACCAGTTGACAAAACCAGCGATTTTACCAAACAGATAATCATAAAACACACTTCAAACTGGACTGAAACTAAATAAAAATCACTAAAACTGTTAGTTTCACAATCAACGACTCTGCTTTGGTTGAAATGAACCCTTAATGGCTGCTGTGTAACGTTAACTAATCCTCTGGGACAAATGTGCCATCAGAGTTTATCCACTAACAGTTGTTTGTTCCACTAACAGTAGTTGTTTCTGCCACTGACAGACTCAGGTTGTTATTGTCAGTGTCTGACAGCATTATGGAAAGGATCCCTGCAGAGATAGACCTTTAGTTTAACCACAAACAGCCGTAATATCACTATCACTCTCCACCAGACTCCAGAGACAAAAACACTCATTTTACCTTCAGATCATCGTAACTTCATTCAAAGTGGACAGAAACAGAATAAAACTCATTAAAATCGTCTCTGTTAGTGTTTCCAACAATCACCAACTCTGGTTAAGTCGTCCTTCTGACAATCTCAGATTTAGTATATTGCTAACAGAATTCCAAAGTGCTGCACAGGTTATAAATACAGATAAAATAAACAACATACACATATAGTGATGCAAATTATTGCTCGGTAGCAGGGAAAGCAAGTCAGTAAAATGAGTTGTGAAAAGGAAAATGATCTAAGTGGTCCAGAGGTGGAATAAGGATATAAGAGTTTGGAGGCCTTGTATGGGCTAAGTTGTGTATATAAGTATAAAAGTATAAGAATGTTTTACACTGGGATGCTATAATAGCATGTTAGCTTTAAGCTGAAGGTAAAGTTGATTTCATAATCCGGACCAAAGTGTT
>NW_026136719.1:4290121-4425121 GCF_905237075.1 Dicentrarchus labrax
AAGATAGTGAAAGTGTTAGTGTAATATGAAGGTACAAAGAGTTCTCCGTTGGACTAACATGTCCCTCCATCAGCTGTTGAGCTGTCTCTAAGCGCCATCATTTTTTAATACTGTAACTAATAAAAGCAGGGTCCCAAATAGACGCAGGTCTCCTTTACTAGCCTGGTAAGTACGAGCTGTTAGTTGTCAGATTTGTTCAGGAGAAGCAGCTCAACTAGATCGTATTTCCCGTCTTTGCTGAGCAAAAGTTTTGTGCGAATTAAACAAGTGTCCTCAATAAAGGCAGGGAGAGATCAGTGGTTTACACAAATAAACGCTGAGCTACTGTTAGATGTTTTACAGTATTTCAATTAGGCAATCCAATCCAAACACACACTTATAATTATATTACTAACAAAGAGGAAGAGTGGTCGCAAGTTCAAATGGGGCTGCCCCTATAGGTACTTTGGAGTACTGCAGGGGGTACGTGACATTTCTTTAATATAAAGTCATTCATAATTCCTAAAATGATTCAATTCAATTCAATTCAATTTTATTTGTATAGCGCCAATTCATAACAGAAGTTATCTCAGGACACTTTTCAAATAGAGCAGGTCTAGACCGAACTCTTTAAAACATTAATAACAGAGACCCAACAGTACCACCATGAGCAAGCACTTGGAGACAAGGTCAAGGAAAAACTGCCTGTTAAAAGGCAGAAACCTAGGACAGATCCTCCGGCTCTAGGTGGGTGGTCGTCTGTCTCGACCAGTTGGGGTGAGAGAGAAAATGATTATAATAAGTTCAATAAAAATGTAAATGTCAACTACATTTTATATTCGATATTCCCCTTTTTCAATGCAATCATTAACTGCTGTAAACTGTGATCTGCCATATTTTTTTGATTGAGTTTTAAATATATGTTTCCTCCTCAGCGGCTCTGATGATGGAGGAGCTGAACCCCTACACCAAGATCAGCCCAGCCCTGGCGTCGGAGCGCCAGTCGGCCGGCGCCGTCCTCGGCATCATCTTCCTGCTGCTGCTCATCATGGCCATGCTCAGCCTGGTGGTCTGGTTCCGCTACCGGCAGAGAGAGAAAGGCCACCACGTGCCGAGCGTCACCTACACGCCCGCCCTGCACATCAACTCCACCGACTACTCGCTCTCAGGTGAGACGTCCGTACTGCATCTCTGATTGTTCTCTCCTCACATTCAGGCAGACTGGACCCGAACCAGGACTGGAACTGATTATTGATTATTATTTCCATTAATCAAAACACAAGTGATTTGTTTGTTTTATCTACCAACAGGTGAAAGATATTCAGTTTATAATCAGGTTAATAAATCATTTTTTTCAGGACTTTTTCTTGACAACACAGGACAACACAACAAACGGTGGTCAGCTTTATGTGACACTCAAACTTCCTGCAGTTACTGAGTTCACTATTTGGGTCCACTGTTCGTTGTTTTTAATATGAAATATCAATAAAATATGTCACTTGAAGTCCCTGAAGGAAAGGAAGTTGGGAACCACTGATATAAAACACAGAAAAGCAGCAAATGATCTCATTTTAAGGCTACAAAGGAGCAAATATGTGGCATATTTTGGTTGATAAATGACAAACGATTAATCGATTTGAAAAGCTGTTGTATATTAATGTTCTGTTGATCTACACTGTTTGAGAATATGAGTCTGTGCTGCTCTTAATCTTCTATAACCATGAATCCTGAACTTCCTCCTCTCGGTTCCAGTTGGAGTTCCTACATTTTACTTTTCTAGCAGTATTCAGTGCTTAGATACGTTGCGTGAGGTGTTCAGGTGCGCTGCGTGTGCACATGTATGTGTGTGATGGTGATGAGTAGAGGAGGAGGAGGATGTAAGAACCTGTGCTGATGTCGTGTGGTGACAGCAGGGCTGCAGTGTGCAGGTCTGCTCTCCTCTGCAGAGTCCTCTCCCAGTAACAGCACTGTAGGCCGCTGCTTCTCCAACCCCAGCTACCGCACCCTGGGGCCCTGCACCTACGCCGCTCACTACGCCAAGCCAGACAAGAGGAGCTCCGCCAAGGTGCGTCCAAGGACCTTCTGACTGGAGGAAAACTCTGTTTGTTAACACTTAGTTTGGGCTGCAGGATGTTTATTCTTTATTCTTTATTCTTAAACTGGATCTCTGTTAGCGTCCACAAAGTGGTCGCTAGTCTTCCTATAACAATAAGTTCACTCATACAATTAATAGTAATTTTTTATGATTACAATACAGTTTTTCAGCCTAATGTTTTTCTCTCTAATTGTTTGGCTTTTTAAGCCAAATTTTAAAAGTTATCGAATTGTAATAAAACTCATTATCTGTGAAATTACAGTAATTGTTGCTGTTTTTACTGATAAAAACTGTATTTTAACAGTTTACCTGCTTATACATTGATAAACATTTATTAACGTTCTTGTTGTGAAAACTTTCAAAATTATACAAGATATCTGTTAACAAACAAACAAATGTAAAATTACAGAACAATTACTTACATAATTTAATAAACATATAAACAGTATTAAACTTGAATTTAACAATCTGTTAATCTATTTATTAAATAAACAGTAAATATCTGCAAAGGAATTATAGCATAGCAGATTTATTTTTTCTATTTTTCATGTTATTTTACATTAAACATTATTGTTTTTATTACATAAGGCTATTTTTGTAAATCTATTAATATTTCCAGGTATTTAAAAAATAATAAAGGCACATCATTTCTTTAAAAATGTGTTTTCTAAGGTGAAATCATTCTCTGTGTGTTTTCCAGATGAAGATAAAGAAGCGACACAGGAACAGTGCTCCAGAGTGGGGGGCCTACTGTAACCTCAGTGAACTGGGTCAGTCTGAGCTTCCTGAGTCACTGAGTCACTATTTGGGTTCATTGTACAGTTTTATATCGTATGAAATATCCATAAAGTCAGATAAAGTTTATTCTATTCTAATCTGAGAACATGAAAGCAGACGTGGACCGTTTCTCTCTGCTTTATCTGCAGGTGTTTACTGCATCGACCGGCGGTACAGCTACCACGTGGAGCCGCGCTACAGAGGTACAGTGCGAGGTGGACCGGGCCTCTGACACCCCCCAACCCAGCTGATCCTCTTGCTCGAACAGTCCCCCTTCAGCCAAAGACTGCCTCTCTTGCATTTTGAACCCCTCTGCTTCATGTTGCTGGTCCCTGTGTTGAAAGTCAGACCGGATGTGGATCGCTGCATGTCCCATGTAACACGAGACGGCGCTCTGAGGTTCAGACAGTCGCTGCAGCAGACAGACAGAATCTGATAAAATGTGACAGGATATGGTTGAAACACAGGTACAGGTGGCTGCAGTCCTCACTGCACCTGTCTATTAGTGACTTACATAGAAGGAATATTAACCACAAAAGACAGAAACATTTTAATTAATATTATCTGCAAATTGCACATAAAACATTTTTTTTTGACCAAATGTAAAATTAGATTTGATTTAAATTCTTGCAAAACTACATTTGCACTAAAGAATTAAATCAGGAACAAAATAATAACAAAATAATAAGCAGGTAAAGAGAGTTACATTCACATCAACATAATTATGGAAAGGATCCCTACAGAGAAACAGACAGAAACAGCCATTATGTTGTTCTCCACCAGACTCCATAGAAATAAACAGTAATTTTACCTTGAATATCATCGTAACATCATCACTTCATTCAAAGTAAACAAAAACAGAATAAAACTCACCAAAACCGTCTCTGTTAGTCTTTCCAGCAATCACCAACTCTGGTTTGGTGGAAATAAACTCTTAATTCATCAGTTGGATGAGAAAATATTCCTGAAAAGAGCTGTTAGCGTTAATCATTGGAGACAGATTTGTTGTTCAAAGTCAACCACTGACAGTAGTAGTTGTTTGTTCCACTAACAGTAGTAGTTTCTGCCACTGACAGACTCAGGTTGTTATTGTCAGTGTCTGACAGCATTATGGAAAGGATCCCTACAGAGATAGACCTTTAGTTTAACCACAAACAGCCGTAATATCACTATCACTCTCCACCAGACTCCAGAGACACAAACACTCGTTTTACCTTCAGATCAACGTAACGTCATTCAAAGTGGACAGAAACAGAATAAAACTCATTAAGACAGTTAGTCTTGTTAATCTTTCCACTTTTCCAACAATCACCAACTCTGGTTTGAGGGAAATAAATCCTTAATTCAGAGAGGTAGATGATAAAAACAGCAGAAGGTGAGTCTCAGTGCTGTATTTATGTCTTAAATCTAATATATATATATATAAATATATATAAAACCTTTAAAGTGTACATGTAGGTTAGAGAGGATGACCTCACAGATCCGAGCCTGTACCTGAATGCTGATCTTCCTCTTCATGTTGCTGATATGTACGAACCGGTGCTTACAGGTGTGTTTGTGTCTCTGCAGGATGAATCCGACTCCTCTCCTCTGTGTGTTCTCCCTCTCCTCCGGGTGGGTGGGTGGGGGGGTCCTCCTCCTGCTTTGACCCCCATCACTCCCCAAAACTCACCTCAGAGAATCTCTCCCGCCCAATAACTGAATGCTGTGTGTTCTCCTGTCACCTGATATGTGTAATTCCTTCAGCTCCAGCTTCACAGATTTTAACCTGAACTGCTTTTGAATGTTGATGTTGGTTTTTAAATGTTGTCCAGTGATGCAGTGATGACTTTAATGTATGTGTGTTTCTTAAAGGATCAATCTGGTGACAACAAATCCCATGAAAAGACCAAAAACAATGAACGTATCCTACTAATAAGTGCTGTTACAGTAGCCATTGTTGGAATATAAATGTTTTTGGACTCAATTCCACATACACTACGTTACTGCATCAAAATACTCACTACAGCACCAAATGTGGATTAATCCGCTGCTGAAAATAGTCCCCAACAAATGCACAATTTCCTCCTGTTTGTTGGATAAAAGCTACAGTTTTAATTACTGAACCACAAAAACTTTATTTCAAAAGTTTGGTGGGCTTTGACAAATTAGAGAAGATCTGGACTAACACCAGTCTAATCCTCTAAAATCTACAGAAATGTTAGACGGAGTCAGTTTCAGTGTTTAAAGGCTACGTTCACACTGCAGCCATAAATCTGATTTCTTTATCTCAGATCTATTTTTTAATGACAGTGTAAACAGTCGCACATGAAATCTGATTTCATTTTCTGTCTTATATTTCGATACAGGTCTTGAACGTCACTGTAGATCGACAGTGGTCATTGTTCTGCGCTGCGGTGGAGGTAGTGGGTGGAGGGACACATAAATAAAGCAGCCTCTTCAGTTTATCGAGCGTCGCTGCTGAGTTCAACAGGAGTTCAATCACTGACAAGGATGCTTCACATGAGTCACAGAGCAATTATTTCTCAACACACAAGGTTACCAGCGAAAGTGCTGCTCTCTTTTTAGACGCAAACAGCAGTTTAAATATTTCCTGTTTTGATGCCGTTTACTGTCCGTAAGCTTGCTAGCTAGTTACCCGTTGGACTGTGAGAGAGCTATGGAGTCAACTGAAGTAAACTTTTAGGTTTATCAACCTTTTTTTAAATGAGTTTCCTCATCTGGAGCTCCACATCCGCTTGAATCCTTTTTTCCATTAATCATATAATAGTTGTTTTTTTTCTTGATATTCGGTTTCTGTTGAAAAAGAAATGTTTATATGTTGTCGTAAAGCGCCTTTGAGTACCTTCTTAAAGCAGTTTATAAAATAACTTTGGGGTGACACTCAGACTCTGTTTCTCTCCGTCCTCGTCATCATCTGTTCATGCGTGTGACGTCTGTTACTGTTCTCATGCGGCTCAGTTCAGACCAGGTTCAGACTTCAGACCTGACCAATAAATCAGAATTAAGGCTTGCAGTGTGAACGTAGTCCTGTTGATAATCCTCCATTATCACACATGGGATTGTTCACTGTGGTAACCCAGTTTAATTCACACTTCTCCCAGAAAATGTTTCACATATGACACCTCAAGAATAGTTTTATAACCTTTCATTGGGAAGGAGAAGAATATTGTTAAATAAATAATATAATGTGTAACTGAGGGTTTTGGATCAGCAGCAGTATATCAGCAACAGACCTTCACCGAGTTACAGCAGCCTCTCGAGTATATTGAGCTTTACTGCTGAGTTCAACAGGAGTTCAGCCGCTGACGAGGATGCTTCACGAGTCAGACAGCCATTATTTCTCAGTGCAGAAGGTTACCTGATCCATGTGTTCTTTATCTTTTAGACTACATGAAGGGCTCCTTGTCCAGCACGTGCTCCCTCAACAGTGAAAACCCGTACGCGACCATCAATGACCCGCCCGGCCTGTGTAAGCACTCAGAGAGCAGCTACGTGGAGATGAAATCGCCGGCTCACCATGAACACATGACACACTGCTGCTCCGCCGCCATCATCACCACGACCACGACCACCACCGCCGCGCCCGCCAAGAATGTCTACGACATGGGTACGTTGGAGGTCGGAGGGGGCACCAGTCCGGCTTTTTAAATGTTCTGTAAACGTTGTTAATAGTGACACCAGTGGCCGTTAAGTGAACTGCAGTCAGCGTCCTGTTGCGGACTCTATTTATAAACTAACGTTAGCTAGCGTTGCACAAGGAAGCAGAGAGAGAAGGCGCACATCAACGTCACAACCTTTAGAGGAAAATCTGACTGTCATCCCTACATAGAAACAGTGTACACCTTTATCCGTATCTGTTCAACCAACTTAACTATCGGTATTCGTATCCGTACTCAGAATGGGCGTGGCTTAAGACGGAAGTGATTAATTTAACTAATTGATATGGGTTGATTGGAAGTCGTGTTGAAAAATAATAAGAAATATACAGAATTTAGCTTCAGAGCAATGTTTTTGATCACAAGAGTAAGAGAACTATTTAAGTTATATACTTTTTTCAAATAAAAGTTTCTATAATTACTACATATAATTATGGATAATGACTCATTTAGTACTCGTTAAAACTACATTATCTGTGTAAACCAGCCCACAGGCAATTGAAGAAGTCGGGGCAGGTCTAATTTTTTTGTTATGTTACGATCCGTTCATACATTTGCAATAAAAAGTGATTCATAAATAAAAAATAACATGTAAAACGCTTCAGAATGTAACATATGGAAGCTTTAACTCGTGTCTCCTATTGTCCGTGATCAATGAACTAAATCATTTCGGCACTACTTGAATACGTTCCTCTCCTCTCTTCCTCCCAGAACCGACCATCAGTATCGTCCAGGGAGCTGGCAGCATGGTGGTTCCCAGTTACCCTCAGAACCCGTACGACCTGCCCAGGAACAGCCACATCCCCAGCCACTACGACCTGCTGCCCATGCGCCCGAGCCCCTCTCACAGCCACAGCCTCACCATGCACAGCCACAGCCCCCCGCTGCCCGGCAGCCCCACCAGCTCGCTGCTCTAGACCCCAACAGCCTCACCCAGCACCCAGACTGGACACTGGACCACTGCTCCCAGTTCAGTCAGAATCAGGAAATTGTGAATTTTTTTGGTCGTTACACTGAGCGCACATTCAGAGGCCATAAGGACATAAAGACAACTTTATTTATTTATTGTGAAAGAGGTGAGAATCTCCTTCTTGCAGTGCTCCGACTGTTGCACTGCTGTTTGATATTTTATCACTGTATTATATCCAAACTGTTTTCGTGCCAGTCAATACTACATATTTGTGTTGTATTGTAAATTCCCCCTCATCAACAAAGTGTCAATAGAGGGAATATACACGTACGTATGCACACAAGTATACCTTTTTTTCTTGGTATGCGGATCTCTTTGTCTTTTTTCTTTGATACGTCCTGGGAGAGAAGATGTAAAGTCGAGGACGAGTGGAAAAACAACTTAACTGATGTAAATTTCTGTAACTGAAAAATGGGATCCAAAGACAAGACTGGGGTCCACGTCACACCTGGATTACGTGGATCTGCCAACTTGTACAAAGAAGACGGGCATTACGGCCTGTAGCTCCGGAGAAAAGGTGCTCATTACTCTGATAAACTCCCCAAAAAAGGGACAATCTGTGAATAAATGCACACAAACTGCAGTCTGGTCAGATTTACACTACCTGTATAGTTCTGGTATTTTTACACATCGTTTCTTATTTCCTGTTTACATATTTAAAGATCCTGCCGGGGATCCATATTTTCTCTTTGTAAAGTTATCTTTTTGTATGTACTGTAGACAGAGTGGTGTATTGGCTGTACACTTACTGTACACTAGTGATTATTATTGTGGTTTTCTTTTGTTGTGTCAAGCTTAATACACATGCATGCCAAAGATTATTCAAGATATAATAGTTAGCCAGGAATACCCTTTATTATGTCCTTTGGTGCAAACTGATTATTGTCAACTGACTGTGTCAACATGGGATTAACTCCAATCTCCAATCATTACTGATTAACCTGATTGTTTTTTCAATTAATTGATTCATAGTTTGGCTGATAAATGTCATAAAGTAGTGAAAAATAATCAAATCTAATGTCCAAAAGATGTTTTGTCTGATCAAAAGTTCAAAACTTTAAGACATTTTTGCCCCTCAGAGCAGCGGTTCCCAACCTCAGGGTCACGAGGACCTTTTGATTTTAAAGCTTGAAAGAAAACTTCAGTAAAGAAAAGTAAATGTAAAGTAAATTAAATTGTCTAGTAGAACAATGGCAAGAACAAGAAAACACAGAATTTGTCAAAAAGGAAGCTTAAGTCTGTATGATTGTTAAAAATAATTTAAAAAATACATAATACAGACAGAAGACTGTATAAAAAGTTCCCTAAACAATCTACAATGGAAATAATCTGCTTGAACTTCATCCAATTCACAAATTTTACACAAATTTCTTCAGTTACTGAGTTCCTTATTTAGGTTCATTGTACAGTTTTCAATATAATATGAAATATCCATAAAATACATCACTAAATGATAGAAAAGGCGTCCCTAAAGAAGAGATTGGGAACCACTGACTGAAAGGTCCAGTGTGTAGCATTTAATGGCATCTAGCTGTGGGGTTGCAGATTGCAACCAACTGAATACCCCTCGCCTTCCAATGTAGCATGTAGACAGAAATCAGCGACCTTTACTATAAAGAATGAGCCATTTTTGTCAAAGAATTATATATATATAAAAACAAAGAAAAGTCATGTTTAATTCCATTATTCCATCCACATTACAATCTAATATTTATAATTATCTTAAAATGCTGTTTAGATGGGTTTTTTGTTAATTAATGAAACATAAAAATGAATTGGTTTATGTTGTAGATTTCAGAACATGGTATTTAAGTGAGAGCATGTACAGAAGGTCAGACGTTCAACACTATCCAGTGACTGGCTGTACATTAGATTTGCTGTCAGGAGAAACTTGTTGACATTAAGAAAAGTCGAAGGTGACTGAGGAAATTTAGGCAAACGTTTACATCAGGATGGATGAGAGTTACAGTTCATCCCTCCAAACTAACTCCTAAAACTCGCTGACATCGTTCCACAGCTGCCTGCACATGTGTCCGACCACATCCTTTGTTTATATTTGATTATTTATTATTATTATTATTATTGTTTATTTTAATCCATAGCTAGCCTAGATAGGGAGACTCAAGACTAGCAGCCACCGCTATTGAAGTCTGGCAAACTCAAGAGGAAAGCTAACGTAACTTATGACGCGCATTATAGATAACGAAAAGTAAAAAAGAAACAACGTATTTGATGTGTAATGGCTACACATTTGTGCAATTTTAAAACGAGAACGTAAGAATCTCTAAAGGACTACAACAAAAATGTTAAAGGACCAGTGTGTAGGATTTAGTGGCGTCTAGTGGTGTAGTTGCAGATGGCACCTTCACTCTCGCCGTCTGAGCACGAAGGAGAAACTGTAGACTCTGTAGATAAACACGTCTCATTCTAAGGTAACAAACACACACCTTAATATTATAATATTATATTTCTGACAATAGATCCTCCTCAATGTTACACACTGGACCTTTTAATCAATTATCAGATTAGATGCCTATTGATGTATTTGTTCCAGCGAGGTCTAAAGTGGAAGTATTTTCCATAAAAAGGCCAATGACCGTCTCAGATTTCAATACTTGCAACTATTTCTGACATTACTGATGAAATAGAGCCGTAATGTATGAAATCCTGTTTAATGTTTCAATGACACACAGGTCAGTTGTGTTAATTATATCTTGGCAAACAGCAATAACAGGACATGTTGACAATCAGATGTAAAACAGCTGCCCCCCCCCCCATGTACTTGGTTCCCTACTTTTGTTCCATTTGCTCTGACTTTATCTTGCTTGTATGTCTTTTCTTCAGCTTCGATCCAAATAATAGTTTCAGCTCCAGTAGATGTATCGAGTGCTGCTTGTTGGTCTTTTTGTTTCAGACTCAATAAAGTTGTTATAGCTCAGGAGAGTGGCGTCGTGTCTCATTACACAGCAGCTCTTTTTCTGTTCACGTATTAAAGTTCCTTCCTGTCAACGTGGGAACGACTCCGATCGCACTTTTTAGGGAACGTGCTCTCTAGAGCGATGATTGTAATTACTGATTAATTAAATTAATCATTGAGGTGATTCAAAAGTACAGTAAATAATAATTATTTACTCTGCTCAGTGTATTTTTTAAGAAAAACTGATGTATTATAAAATTATAATCCTGCTAATAATCCCCATTTTCACTTAATGCAACTGTAATCTGATTACATATTTTTTCTGTAACTGTGATGAATTAGTTATCTTTTATTGTATCCTGATTACTTATCGTAGTTACATGTAATCCGTCCTAAAGTGATAAAAAGTAATCAAGTTACATTACTTTAATATCGTGATATGGTTTAGGTAACTGATTAAAGTAACCCTCCCAACCTTGGTTACCATTATTGATCAGCAGGGATTGATCAGACACTCAGAAATTACTCTGCTTAAGTCCCGCCTCTAGCTGAACTTGATTGACAGCTGGCTACGCACCTGCGCACTGGGTCCCAGAGAGGAGGCGTGCTGCCGTGAGGCGACAATATGGCGACAATAAAACATTAATTTAGCTTTAAAAAGTTGTTATTAACAATTTAATGTATCTACAGACCAAAAAGGAAACCTACGGAGAAACAACCGGGAACTTACAAAGTCCCGTTTTCCCCGTTTCCATCTATCTCGGTAAGCTAGCAGTATGATGCTAACGTCGCTAGCTGTTTGCTGTTGTTTGTTTGTTTATTGAGTTGTTGTGAAGATGTAGTGACACTGTAGTTGTTTGTTGTTGACTCTGATGTTTGTGGGGGGGGGCAATATATTTTTCCCAATTCAATATTGATTCATGAAATCCTCTGAATCGATTCAAGCTCCTGGCCAGTGGGGGGCGCAGTGAGCAACACCTGTGTGATTTGCGTTGTACGGACGGAGGCTGCACTCGACCACAGAACAACAACAACAACAACAACAACAACATGGCAACCGAAGCAGGTAGCAGCAGTGTTAAACCAGCAACTTCAACTTTAAAAGCAGACGTTTGGATTCCAGCGTAAACCCAGAACAGGAAATAGACAACAGTAAGTTAAACTCCACAGATCCTTCCTTTGGAACACTGGAACCACGATACGCCATACCAACACGCAAACACATGACGGAAGTCGCCGTCCCGAAGCTTTACACAAAAGGTAAAGACAGCGGAGTTGGAGTCGTTGAAGTCGGCACTGAATCGATATCGGAGCATTTAAATCAATATCAAATCGAATCGATATCGAATTGTGAGGTTCTTAACAATACCCAGCCCTAACATCCTGACAGTAAAACATGAGACAGATAATCTGTGAAAAAGATTATCTATCCTCTGGTTCCTCACAGTGGCTACTAATAATAATTATTATTGATTATTATGTAATAGTAATAAAAATGACCAACTGCAGCTTTAACAGGGACTGAGATGAATACAAATTCAGATCCATTGGTCTGGTTGTATTAAAACACTTTTTATACTCAGATTTTATTCATGTTGTGACAATTTCCCTATTATATATTTTTTTAAATTACGATATATTGATAATATATCATAACCCCAGTATCACAGTACAAGATTCTTGCCAGCACACAGCGCTATAAATTAAACTTAATTATTAAAATTAAAATTAATCATTTGTAGCATTGTATCTAATAACACGTTTTAACTATTCAACATTGTGTTTATTTATTACACGGTTTCTAAATGGAGGATTTCCCATTTGTTCCCACATGGCGTCAGTGCTGATATCATGAAAACACCTTTAAATATATATATATATATATAAAACTTCCCTCTCACCCTCTTGGGGTGGTATCGGTGTGTCATCCTCAAGCTCGGGTCCTCTTCCAGAGGCCTGGGAGTTTGAGGGTTCTGCGCAGTATCTTAGCTGTTCCTAGGACTGCGCTCTTTTGGACTGAGGCTTCTGATGTTGTTCCTGGGATCTGTTGGAGCCACTCCCCCAGTTTGGGGGTCACTGCCCCGAGTGCTCCTACTACCACGGGGATCACGCTCGCCTTGACCTTCCACATCTGCTCCAGCTGTTCTTTCAACCCTTGGTACTTTTCAACCTTTTCGTGTTCCTTCTTTCTGATGTTGGCGTCTGCTGGTATGGCCACATCTATCACCACCGCCTTCTTCCGCTCCTTGTCTACCACCACTATGTCTGGTTGGTTGGCCAGGATCTGTTTGTCAGTCTGGAAGCTGAAGTCCCACAGCACCTTGGCCCTGTTGTTCTCAGTCACCTTCTGTGGTGCGGCCCATTGGGATTTGGGTTCTTCTATTCCATACTGGGTACAGATGTTCCTGAACACTATTCCAGTCACTTGGTTGTGTCTCTCCATGTACGCTGAACCAGCTAGCATCTTACACCCTGCTACTATGTGCTGGACTGTCTCAGAGGCATCTTTGCATAGTCTGCACCTTGGGTTAGTCCTACTCTTGTAGATCTTGGCCTCTATGGCTCTTGTACCTAGGGCCTGTTCTTGTGCTGCCATGATCAGTGCCTCTGTGCTGTCTCTGAGTCCAGCCTTTTCCAGCCATTGGTAGGTCTTCTAAAATATATATAAATATATATATATATATATATATATATTTATATATGAATACAGATAATGAAGTGAGAGAAGTTAAGGCCAACAGGACTGAGTGAAAACCTGCTGACATGTTAATATCAATTAAAAAAGGTATTTGATATCTAAACTGGAAATAAGAGTCACACAATAAAACAAAACTAAGATTTCTGAAGGAATCATTATATTTGATGGTGCAGTGTTAGACAGTGGGGACGGGCTGTTTCAGTGTTTTATATGATGTATCTTTAAACTGCAATTAGAACAAAGTGAAGGAGACTTTTCTTAATAATATCATTTATTATACAGATAGTTTACATTCACATTTAGGTATTAAATGTCCTCGGGACGGAGACAGACGGCACAGATTCGGTGTGAATGGCTCGTTCCTTGTTGTTGAAAATAGTTAAAAGAATTGTACATTGTTATATGTGAAGACATTATCTTATTATTATATCATTATACAACCATTATTATTGTATTGTGACTAATAAGGGATAAAGGTTTGATGTGATTTATGTAATGTAACATGCATACTGCCATATTGTTATTACTAATGTTATTAGTTGTTTATTTACTGAGAGAGTAACGTAAGGACATGTTATTATACTGTATATGACTGTTGTTGTGCTTTAGTATAACTGTTACTTAAAGGTCTGGTTTGCATTAAACAGGTGTTGTGGTCAGAGTGAGAGCCTCTCCTGCTGTTGATGGCGACCCCCCCCCAGCCTGGCTCTACCTGGAGCCCACAGGTGACTCTTCACACACTCCACCTGGTGGTAGGGTGGTGATACACACATTGTGAAAGGGTCACAGACATCAGAGGCCTTTACAGAAATGTGAAAATACTGCGAATATGTTTTCATACTGGAAGCAGTAACAAAACATTAGAATAAAATATTGAATCCACACACATTGGGCCGGTCCTGGAGCTCCAGTCCGGTCAGTTAGGATCAGAAAGAGTCCCACTAACACACTGCTGAAGAAAAATGTATTATCTAAACACTTTTATTTGTATTTTATCCTGATATTGTGTTTCCTGTTTCCTGTCACTGCTTTCCAACATGACGGTGAGCTCTGTAATGAGTCAATCTATTTTACATTAACGGGTCCTGGTGAGTGAAACCTTTTGTTCCAGCCCAGATGTTTTTTAACCTCTGTAAATCGGCTCAGACAGACTCGTGTGAGAAGTACTGATACAACCTGGATGTGCGTTTCTCTTTCGCTGCATGAATGCTCATCATCTGTATTCTTCTGAAGCTAAAGTAAAGATTATTTTCTTCAATCTGGAACCTGGGTGAAGTTTTCTTCAACAAAACTAATCGAGGAAACGGCAGAGTAGCAACTCACAACCGCTTCAGTTTCCAGTCTGCAGTCTGTACGGAGGCGTCAGCTCTTTTTTGTCACACTTAATTTACCTGCACGTTTCATTTCCAGTTAAATTTAATGTACGACTACTGTGTTATAGGTTCATTTTAATTTTAATGTATGTTTGTATGCTGCTACTGGATGCTTGAATTTCCTTCGGGATAAATAAAGTATCTATCTATCTATCTATCTATCTATCTATCTATCTATTGTCCTTATAATGTTCGTTTATATATAACACATCATATAATACAGGGGGATGAGAAACAACATGACTGCCATGAGTTGTGACCAGACTTCATTCTTCACGGTGTTATTGGTTGATGCATTTATTTACAGTGCGAGTTCAGAAAAATCGACGTTGACCCATCGACCATTGATCAACAATTAAAAAATATATAAATATATTGATGTTAATTAATCTCCCGGTTTGTAAAAGCCTTTAGAACCACACGGTGTTATTTTAAAGTTGTGAATTATCGCCCACAAATTTAAGTTAATGAACATTTTGCAACTCACCTTGTTGTCTGTGAACTCTGATTTATTATTATTATTACAGTGTATTACTGTAAGCTCCTTATGGACCCAAAGTAAAGGTACATTTACACCATCATCAGGTCTTTTTTCTTTGGTTTATGACCAAATATCTGCTAAACTAATGACATTCCCATCAGCCTCAGCTGTACTGTTCGTTGAGCAATACTTAGCAAATATAAACATGTTAATGGGAACACTTGATTTACTAATTATAAAGAAATTAGAGATAATGTGCCAAATTATTACACTTGCAGTTAATTAAACAGCTGAAAATCAAATAATAATAATAATTTCAGTGTAGTTCTGAAAGGAAACAATCATTTCCAACAGTAAAAGAATAATTTGGTTTAAATGGAAATCAGTTTGTTATCAGAGCTGAAACACAATTTATCAGTTAGTTGCTAAAATGATTTTGACTGAATATTAATTGGCCAAACTTTTGATAAACAGTTGATTATTTATGAAGCAGATTCTCAGATTCCAGCTGATTTGCTGATTTTAGACTGTTGGTTGGACAAAAGAAGACATTTAAAGATGGTTTTAGTAAACAGTGATGGCCACTTTTCTCTTTCTGTACATTTTATGGACAAAACTATTCATAGAAGAAAATAAACTATTATCTGTGACCGACCTAATTAAAAGCAGTTTGTACAAAGAAATGCCTCAAATCAACAACAGCTTATAAATTCCACCCAACTCTATTAACTGTGTGCTGTATAATTGACTCAAATTAATGAGTGGGTACTTTGTGTACTGTCTCTATCTCTGGTTTCTCTTTAATTAGTACCAAATTACAAAAGTCCTCTTTTCAGGAAATTACTGTGAAAGTACAGCAGCCACCAGATAAAGCGCCACTAAATTAGCTAATTAATCAGAATAATGTCCTCAAGTGTGATTGGTCAGTCAGGTTGTGTAACACCTGAAAGCGCCGCAGACCCCCACCGGTGTTTAGCAGCTGTTTTGGCTGATGAGACCTCTGCTCAGGTGGAAGGAGAGCAGAGCGACGGGTGCACATGAAGTCACCGGACGAGCTCTAATAAGTGCGCAGAGCCTGTAAGACGACAACAGACCTTTTTTAAAAGAGATGTTTTAACTTGTAACAGTAGGAAAAGGACAGATGTTATGACGGAGTATTAGGGCCATACTAAGAGGAAAAATAATAAATAAACTTTTGGAAATTACGAGAAATATTACGACTTTATTCTCACAATATTACGACTTTATTCTCGTAACCCCCCCCAAAAAAATAAAAAATCTCTTAGTCAGGCACTCAGTCATATTCCAGTAAGAGATAAACCTCTATTTCATGGGACAGCTGTGTAGGAGTGGGGGTGAGTAGTTCCTGTAAACCATAACAGGAGAAACTGAAGAAGCTAATTCATTTAATTATTTATACCTTTTTACTGTGACGTGTCAAAATGTCCTGTGTGAGAAAGGTCTTCTAACGCACTGGTTCCCAACCTTTTTCCTCCAGAGACCCTTTTTTTTTACATTTAGTAAACTGACTCAGTGTGTAGATATTTAATATTATATTAAAAACTGTACAATAACTCTAAATAATTAACTCAGAAACAGCAAGATGTTTGTATAAAACGAGAGATTTGAATGAATTTTGAGCTGATTATTTCCTTTTTAGGGAACTTTTTATACAATCCTCTGTCTGTATTATGGATTTTATCATTTTCAACAATCACACAGACTTAATAGGCTTTTTTTTTCTTTTTTTGACAAATTCAGTGTTTCCTTGTCCCAAACGCTTGGCCGTTGTTCTATTAGACAATTTAATTTACTTTTCTTCAACCTAATGCTCAGATATAGGAAAAAAGGCCTGGTGACTATTTCCATCATTGAGTAAAAGGATGGATATTTCATTTATATTCAGTGTTTAATAACAGCAGAGAACAACTGATGACTTTTTAATAATCAAACAGACTCAAAAAGCTTATTTTTTGACAAATTCAGTGTTATTTGCTCTTCTGTGTTTTCTAATGCAGGACGAGGCCGGTTATCAGAGAGTGATAGCTCTGTGAATATAACTTGAGTTCAGGTCTTCAAACTTTATATATCAAATAATAATCAAAACCTTAATGACAGAAATGTTGACATACAGGCCTACTGTGTATAAGTAGGTTTTAAGTTTTCTAACACCTTTAGTGACCCCCAGGTTGGGAACCACTGAACCAGATGATGTAACAAGTAAAATACGAGCTCGTGTAAAGGTTTATGACTGGTGCGCTTTATTAAGATGAACTGATAACTTAAGATATAGACACAATTGTACAATTTATCAATCTGTACAAAACATAAAACCATTCATTTTGACCCCCCTCTCACATTTAACTCTCCAAATTCATTGAAATGACATCATTTCACTCTTACACGTTTACACTGGAATTACAGTCAGTTATAGAATTCAATATAGTAAAAAAAAAGAAATAATCAAAACACACTTTAAAATAAAAAAACACAGAACAATGGAGGTACGTGAAACAGGATCAGAAATCATATTTTCAGAAAAAAGGAATCACTTCTTCAACAGATTGCCAGCTAGTGAGTCTGGAGACGCTCGGCTGGCGGCGCCGTCTGTTCCAACAACAAAAAAAACGCCATTGGCACTGCCAGCCAGGCTCGCTCGCTCCAGAGCTACCGATCTACCCTCTGCCTCTAAACACACACACACACACACACACACACACACACACACACACACCAAGTGCAGGCATCGTATGTGTCTGCTAACACCGTCACACACTGACACTATAACCTGCGACAGAACACACACTCGGGGAGTTTTAGCAAGTAGGTTGTTAGCGAGGCGTCGGTCAGTTCACTGACTGGACTGGGCACAAACGATGAGCTTGTTAAGAATGTCATCCTAGCTAGCCGAGCCTAACCCTCAGCAGATTTAACCAATATGGACAGTAATGACAATGTTAGCTACATACAGTAAGGCGATACGACGTGGAGTCGCAGTCGTACAGAAAGCCATGCATTGTGTTGAAAGTCAGAGGCAGCTCGGTGTACGTAGGCTTAATGTGACGGGGGACAACACAGCCGTCTGTCTCCTCGAGGGACAGACCGAGCAGGGTTATGGGTTAAGGAGGAGGTGGGTATGGTGGTGAGTTGTTAGCAGGTGAATGAGAGGCGTTTTCGGACAGGTACGCGTGGTGAAGGAGGCACTGTGACCAGAAGTTAGCGAGAATGTGGCTGAATCCCACGAGTTTTTCCTCCGGGTGAGAAACTTCTCTGTCAGTTAGAGGGATTGAAGGAAAGACTCTGGAGACTCAGCACATGTTCTGCAGTGCTGAACTTTACATATTTTGGTTTTTTGAAGAGTGGCTCCGTCTTAAAAAAAAAAAAAAAAAACGGTCCATCCAATCTGAGAAAACAGGTCCAGATTCTCAATGTGCAGTAAAAATCTAATCCTAGACAAGAAAGCATGTTTACTAGATCAACTATTAAGGATCAGTGCAAGAGTTTGACACGCTCATGAAATCCAACCTCGTGGGTGAAAGACAATTTCCATTTACTTCTTTCTCAGTGCATCCTAACTACAGTTCTGTGGTTACATGCTAAGCATAATTTGCTAGACAACAGGAGAGTTTCGATTATAATATTATTGAGTATCATAAGAATGTCATACGAGAATACTACCTCAGTTACTCATACTTTTGCTGTATTTTAATTCCTTCATTTGCTATAGAAGTGCACTAAGAAAACAAAATCCAAACAGCCATGTGCTAGTTTCTGCATAGTTGTAGTCAAATATGTCAAAAATGAATGCATACTGTTCTCCTAATGTTGGAGCAGGGAAAGCCTTAACGGACTAATCTTCCATCAGAAAATCCTTCTCAGTAGAAGCGTGACTTCCTCTGTATGACGCCACTCAGACTTAAAGAGGGACAACATGAAAATGTACAGGAGTTGTGTTCAGCTTTCACGGTGACAGCCTTAAAAAAAACAAACAACAAAAATAATAATAATCACACACCCTTCAAGGCAATGATAGTGTTCCAACATAGAGTCCAGGTTGAGTCTTTCACCTGATTAAAACATGCAGCACAGCAGAGTGCCATCTTTTTAAAGACATGCAAAGCTGGCCCCAACCTGCCACCTGCTGTAAACACGGTGACCACCACGGCGCTCGCGAGGCGGCGCGCTGCATGCAAGCTCACACCCAAACCTTTTTTTTCCTGCTGCGCTAACTGAAGCTCGGCAAATTTGCAAATCTACGTTTCACTAGCGTCGTATTCACAGCAATCAGATCAAATGGCATGACACTACCGGAGCACACGCGTCTACGCTGCGCTCCGTACATCCAACGTGGTTTCCAAAAACAGTACATTGCACTAAAGAGGAGAGGGGCGGGGGGGCTAAAATGACGAGAGGAGAAGCTTGTATATAGGAGCAACTTTGATGTGCTTTAAAGTCATATATACCTAGTAGTTAGATATATGATACGAGACAGAGAAATATCATAAAAAAAAGTGGAGAAATCAACATGAGCACAAAGGATGAAGAGAAGAAAACAGAATCACATTCATATATTAAGACATTTTTGTGACAGCGCATCTACAGTAATGAAATCTAAAGTGATATGAAATGCCTGCTGCCTGCTGTCCTGCAGTAGCCTAACGACAGAGGGGCTCTGCTTGGGGGGCCACCCCACGCGGTGACTTCTTATACTGGGATATATTTACCTGGGGCAGGGGAGGGGAGGAGGAAGGGGGTTTGGGTGGGGGGAGGCAGGTACAGATAGGTGCAGAGTTCGGGTCACAGCCTTGAAAAGCTGTGGCTCGTCCCTCCCACACCACACAGTACGCTGAGGCAGTCTATTATCTGAGGGCGGGCTTTCGGGAGCTGTGAGCTGGGGTGGGGGGTGGGGTTAAGGAGGGAGGCAGGGAGGCGAGGACCGTGGAAAGAGGGGGAGAAAAAAGGGGGGGAGGAGGGGGTAGCAGCAGATCCGTGGCGGGGCTAGATGTTCTGACAGCACTGCATCTTTGGTTTGTTCTCAGTGGGCTGCACCTGGATGTTGACCACGTTGTTGCTGGGGGACATGTCGCTCTCCTGACGCTCCGACATCTGCTTCTGGGAGACGATACGGTAGATCTCTGACGGGAGGGGGAGAAAGGGGGAGAGAGGGACGAGAATAACAGTGTTATTTAGAGTTACAGCCTGTTTACTGCTGTCCGTGTTTCTTTCTAAAAACAATTCAAAAAGTCAAATTTAGCCTGTTAAATGACACAAATGTGACTTTTTCTTTCCATTTCTTCCTTGTGGGCGTCAGGTGACAGGAAGCAGATTGTAATGCGATAAAGAATCACATTTCTAATCATGCAAATGTTTAAATATCTTCAACTAAAACAGCATCAGGCTCAGATGATTTCTGAGTGTTCTCACATGTTTATAATTCATAGTTCAATCTGAGGCACTGAAGAGGGAAGTGATTTAAAAAGCCTTTAATATCTCTTAGTAACAGATAAAACCCACATACTGAGATATTAAATGTTAAGTTGTTGTGTGTAAAGTTCTTTATTTATCGCTGTCTTTTCCTGACACTGTGGGATTTTTTAAGTGTCGTTTCCTCTGCTGTCATGTGACCTGTCTCCACTAATCATTATCTCTACTCAGTTGTCCATACTGACCCTGTTACCACTTAACAGATAGAAGAAACAGCCCAAAGGCAACCATTGTGTATTTAGCCTGATGAAACCAACAGTGAATGTTCGATCGAGTATTGTGTGTATCGTAGCCTGATTTATCTTCTTCCTCTGAGCCTTAGAAACTGTTGCACTGGGTGACATGTTTCTTCTTTACCATGAACACACTGTAGTTTATTTTAACTCCCACATACACCGTCCTGCTGCCCCAACAATACCAAATGTGGACTAATCCGCCACTGAAAGTAGGGCCCAACAAATGCAGTTTGTTTGATTAAAAACTACAGTGAGCAGCTGTTTTAGGAGATTACTGGAGCTGTCCCCGACTAAAGACTTTTATAGTCGACATTTATATTAATTTTATCATTTAAATTCATATATTTAAACAGCCGCCTTTTAAATGATAACAGAAAAAGTGGTAATGATATTAAACAACCTAAAGTTTTCCAACCTTTTTTTAAAATTAGACTATACATTTGTCTTTTATAGAGATTTACATCTTCAGTAGCAACAAAGTCAAAGTACTTAGAGACTAAAACATTATTGATTTGTTTTGGTGGGATTTCTTGGCCACAAAAGGACATCCAGAATAATACCAGTCTTATCTCTCGATAAAAGCAAGAAATCTCTGTCTGTCTGTCTGTCTGTCTGTCTGTCTGTGGCTCAAATATCTCTGCAGATCAGGATCAGACTGACCTGAGAGTTTCAACATGGCTGCTGTGTGGTTTAAGGGTGTGCAACGTCGGCTTTGTTTGGACTATAAAGATACCATTAATAAATTATTTCATAAATGATTTACAAATTCCGCTAGCATTGTCAACCATAGCCACCGTAGCCACGTGCGCACCAGAGGCAATCACCGCAGCGGCGCAAGCGGCTTTATACCTGCAGCGGATTTTGCCGGCTGTTCGGTCCTGTTCTGTGCATCTACACTGACCGTTGGGGATTACTGAGACTGAACGAGTCCGGACCGAGTCTGTTCCGGTGTGAGGAGATCCGGATACGCGAGGACAACAAACTGGAATCGGAATCTGTGGATGTTCGTCTGTAGCAACCTCATTTGGCCATCCATGAAAAAGCTACTGAACCTCCCACTTTTCTATAGCAATACATACTACCTACGGGCACTGCACTAGTCGTATAAATGTCACCAAACTGAGTCCATAACAGTTTTGATATCTGGTTCTGGGGAGGCTGTTTTCATACTGTTACAGCACAGACAGACAATTATACAGATTGTGTACAGGCACCAGCAGGTAAAAAACACTACAGTAATATCTTTGCAGTTGGTCGTCTCACTTCCGATGAAAAGGTTTGCCACTCCTCAACGATAAGCCATTCAGCAACATTACGTAATAAAGATAACTCAGCTGTCTGGTGTGTTTGTATCTCTGCCCAGCAACAGAAGTTCAGTCGCCACCTGACTTCCCTTTCGCTGTAATCACACTCATAAACCGGGTCAGCTCTGAGCACTGATAATAAAAACACCTGGAACAAGAACAACCACTGAACTGTCTCATTTCCTCAATAAATGTTAAACGTCTGTCGGCCGTTTTGTTTTTAAAGGGTTAAAAGTCGAGGAAGTGGATACTCGAGCACATTTTATAAGACTGTAAAGTGTGACGGGTGCATATGGACACGAGGTTTGGACGTGGGTGGGGATGTTTGAGGACTAACACAGTACTGACCTGTCAGGATGGTCTGGAAGGCCGTCTCAACGTTGGTGGAGTCCAGAGCCGACGTCTCCAGAAAAGATAAACCATTCTTCTCTGCGGGGCGAAAGTTGAGCAACACGTTAACCGTATTTCAAATATGTAACATTCCTCAGATAGCAGAGCGCTCGACCCGTTAAAGAGAAATATGTGACAGTGAAAGCATCCAGTTAGACCTTCACTGTGGTACAATAACTTAAAACACACAGTTTCTCTTATCATCATTTCAATGCATTCATCAGAATCATTAGAGAACTGTAAGTTACACTATAATCTAATTTAATTTACAAATCGTTAGAGCTGGAACTGGATCAGGGTCGACTGAGTTGTGAGTTCAGGCTGAATATGAGTCTTTTCTGAGGTGGTGAGGGGCTTCTACTCGACCTCTGTATTTTTATTTGTCGGGTGCTTGTGGTTCGGCCTTTTAAATCTATTTCCTTTTTACACTCGGTGCGGTTATGTTTTGAGGATTATGGGAAAATACAATACATCCTAGTAACCCTGCAGTTTGCTTTTATAGGGAAGGATGTATGGTATTTTAATGTAGCTTAATTGTCTTCCTGGAAGGAGGACAAAGGAACTTTTTTGTGCTATCCATGACATTTTAAATGAATATGTATGTATTTGTTGCAGTACTTGACACAGTATATATATTTAGAGATGTCAAATAAAATCGAAATATTGAATAATAGAAGAATCCATTAAAATCTTTGGGCGGATCTGAATCACGGGCGGATACACAAATCCTTTTTCACTTTATTCACATTGTGAGGTTTTCTCCTCTGCGTGCACAAAGTTTATAACCCGTCGTATTGTTATTGTGCTTCACTTTATTGTGTCCAATAAAGCTTTAAAAATTAAAGTTATTGGACTGAAAATGAGATTTGGGGCTCAGCCCTTACAAATCATCACCTAAAAAACACACAAATGTTTAAAATACTCTAATCTTCTCTTACGTAACACAGATATAAAATAGTGTCATTAAGTTACTGTTCTGGACGGATATTTCTATGCTTTGTTGACAGCTTTGGGGTTGTTTTAACGTGTCGTTTAGGATGAAATCTTATTCATGATTCATCATTAATTTCAGCTTCTCAAATGTGAATATTTTCGGGTTTCTTTAGTTGTCAATGACGGTAAACTGAACATGTTTTGGGATGTGGACAAAATAAGACACCTTGGGAAAAAATTATCTACATTTTTACCATTTTCTGACATTTTATGAAGCAAATAACTAACGGATTCATTGAGAAAATCATCAATAATTGAGCGATAATGAAAATAATTGTTATCTTAAAAACAGGACATTCTTACCAGCAAAAGCCCGCGCCTCGTCGGTGGGGACGGCCCGGAGGTGACGCAGGTCGCTCTTGTTGCCCACCAGCATGATGACGATGTTGCTGTCGGCGTGATCTCTCAGCTCCTTCAGCCAGCGCTCCACATTCTCATAAGTTAGATGCTTGGCGATGTCGTAGACCAGGAGAGCACCGACCGCCCCGCGGTAGTACCTGCAGCAGAGCCACACACGTAGGGATACAGGTCAACATCATACAGTTATCTTCAGAGCCAAATCACTGCTATATATATATTAATATATATAATAATATATGATGTGATCTAGTGGGAGCACTTTGTAACCTGATTTCAGCCTCTAACTGTTAGTGTGTTGTATTAGTACAGATGGATTTAAGTGTTTTAGCTCATTCATTCGTTTTTTATTATCCTTTCTGTCATTTGTAAAACAGCTATAGTTTAAAGTTGCAGAGCTGGAATGCTACAACATGGACATTGGGAGTGCCTGGATATTGCTACTGCTTCACTGTTTTGCATAGGAATGGGATTATGTATACATTGTAAAGACCTGTTGACCTCCTCTATAGTGCACTGTAGGGATGATGTGTTTTTGTAGCCCAAACCCAAAAGTTAACGTCGCCCTGGTTCCAATGAAAAAGCTAAAAGCTAAAGTCAGGCTATAAATGAACTACATCGCGGTCGCCACTAAACTTCCAACTACTATTGAGGAGATAAGTCTCCATGTTTAATGTCACTGACAACCTCTATAGTCTCATGTGGCCACTCGTTAGCGACCACCTTTTTTAAGACACAAAAACTTAAAAACTCACGGGCGGGAAAATGTGCTGACGTATTTTATGTTGTAGAAGAATACGAGTAAAGCTCTTAAGCTTGTGTTAACCACAGACCTTTATTTCCCCCCATTAGGGAACCAGAGGTGATGCTAACTCATTATCCTGCAGCGCTCTGTACTCACGCTGATGTGATGGCACGGTAGCGCTCCTGGCCCGCCGTATCCCAGATCTGGGCCTTCACCGTCTTGCCGTCCACTTGGATGCTGCGCGTGGCGAACTCGACTCCGATGGTGCTCTTACTCTCCAGGTTGAACTCATTTCGGGTGAAACGGGACAGCAGGTTACTCTTTCCCACCCCCGAGTCACCGATAAGGACCACTGCAACACAGAGCGGAGTAACACGTTTAAAAAAACACCCGAGAAATGGACCATTCATGTGCTTCCTGTGTGGGTTTTTACTCACATTTTAACTCCTATTTTCTAACAGATTTCATACAAACTACACCTGAATGCACTGATCTCACTTTATAATCTCTATAATCAACAAACCACATTAAAGTTAGTATATCTCTGATATTGATTAAAGCTGCAATAATTAGCTGATTGAAGTCCAACGACACAAACTTAATCAGCAACTAATTTGAGAATCTTTTAAGTTATTTCAAACCAATAATGATGCTTTTTATATTTCATGCTTTTTATCAATTACATTTTTCTATTTTATTTACAATCAATTTAGGGAATCCGCCGATGTCAGCATCCGTCCGACGCTGCAAGTAATTGATGTTCACCTGATAGCGCTCTACGGCAGCGTGATGTATAACCTCCTGTTAGTCGGGCAGGCGGAGGAGGAGGAGAAGCAACGGCAGCAGTTTGGAGACTGTAAGCAGAGCTGCACAATTAATCTAAATATTATCGCAATCTGAACACGTGCAAAGTCCAAACTGCTGTTAAAAGGTCAGATGTGACAGAACAGCATTATAATGAAGTACTGAGGTACTCTGGTTCTCCAGATGTTAGAAAACATGTTTGTTTGCTTCAAATGTCACATTAAGATGATTTGATTGGTTTTTTTGAGTGGAAAGGAAAATTTTATGATTCCAAAATTCTCCCTAATAGTGAATCATATTTCACCACAATAACATCTGTTTTTATCATATTGTGCAGCCCTAATTATAAACAACACTTCTGACAACATTAGTTACATTTAACGAATAAAACCTGTTTTTAAAGTCATTGTTAGAACTACAGTGGTATTATTCAGGGCTCATATTGGTACTCGATATCAGTAAATATATTGTATTTGTAGATAAAGTGGAGTATCTAACCTGCATGGTTTTGTAATTATATGTATTTGTAGTCATTTCGAACACCATAGATCTTAAATATATGTTATTGTGTCTATCAGTAAATGTATAAAACGAGTATCTGGTGCTAAAGTGCACATATATATTACACAACCACAGTCAGTCCGATCATACATAAAATACAATAAAACATAAAATATGAATATATAAAACCCTCCTGACCTAAAAAGAAAGTAAAAATAGTTCCTGAATACATTCACATAGAGGCTGATACGTATTCTAATAACCAGTTTCCTACTTGTTCCTCTGAAGTCTGTATCTGATCCTTGTTCTCTGAGGTTCTCTGAGGTTCTCTGAGGTTCTCTAATATCTGCTCAGTTTCACATGGATCATTATTGACCATCAGACCTTACTCTCCCCTGGACAGCAGGATTTTACAATAATCCAAAGTTAGATTTAGAATAAGGAATAAAAGTAAAATCAGTTATTTTCAGTAAATCTTCTAAAGACGGGGGGGGGGGGTAAAAAAAATTTATAGGGGCTTTTTTTTTTTAAAGGGGTAAAAAAAAAAAAAAAAAATATTTGCTGTAGGCCTTTATCTCTGTACGACTGTTAGAATAAAATTAAAATACATAAAATACAGACACAGAATTGTATAAAAAGTTAAAGTTAAACGAGAATTCATCCAAAAGTCTGATTTCACACAAACTTCCTGAGTTCACTGATTGGATTCAATGTGCAGCTGATCACATTAAAAGGAAGAAAGGAAAGGTTGGGAACCACTGAACTGAGAACTGATTTCCAATAAGACTGAAAACTGCAAGAATCGATTTAATCTTTAAATCTTAAATACAATAATACTTATATAAGAATCTGAACTGTATTTTATTGGCTATAGATTCCCAATAAGGCTCTTAAAGTGTGTTCCTGTAGATAATCCTAAAGGTTAGTATTGGAACGGATCGATAGGACTGATTGATTAGGGTGCAGCAGAGAGAGCCATTTTACCAGCTAGCATTAATTAATAATTAACTAATAATATCTTTATAATTTCATTATAACGCATCCAGATTTTATATCCAACAAATTATACTTCAGATAGAAAACAACTTTATTTACCTCCACTGGCTTCTTCCTCGGATTTTAATCTTTAATAATAATAATAATAATAATAATAATAATGATGAGGTTATTTATAATATAATTATATATAATTATGAGGTAATTAATGAGGTAATGAGGTAATTAATGAGGTAATGAGGTAATGAGGTAACGTTAGGTGTGTCCGCGCCCACTGACAGAAGCTAACAGAAGCTAACGTTAGCCGCTGTGAGACGCCCGATCGATGATCGATAAGTAACGCAGCGGGATCGATGGACGACACACCGCGCTCCCGCCCTGCGCAGGAGGCTCGTGTTGGGTCGCGTGGATGAATCCGACCCGCTGACGTTTCCGTGAAAGACTCGTTGAGAAACAATCCGAGCACAAAGGTTGACGTTAGCATCGTTAGCATCGTTAGCATCGTTAGCTTAGCCTCACAGTCAATCAGCCGGCCTGCGTTAGCCTGGCAGCTAACGGGCTAACAGCTAACTGTCACAATAAAGAGAGAAAAACGTTGTTTTACCTTTGAACAAATAATCATATTCGTCATCTCTAGTGCCCATCGTCCTAATGAGAAACAATTAGTCCAAGATTGAATCTGATTTAATCTGATTTAATCTGATTTAGTGACAGAAACACGATCTTCTGGATTTTACTCTTCCAACGGGAATCTGTTTGGAAGCCGTACTTCCGTAATGTCTTCTTCTGCTGCTTCTTCTCTGGCAGCCTGCTGGTAGAACGCAGAGAACACTCCGCCATCTAGCGGTCAGCAGAGGGAACTGCACCCGCCCAGAGGCACATTATTGTTACAGGCATGTCTGGAGCAGTGTTAGTAACTCATTACTAGTGTTAATATTACTTTACCCAGTAACTAATTACTAATACATGTCAGTAATAATACTACAGCTACCCCCCCGAATAATTAGTTACAATATTACTTTTGTTATCATCCCCTACTGATTTAAAATCTAACAATCACTTCCTTGGATTCATTTTTGTAATCGTGGCAAAAACAAAGATAAAAACAGATAGTAGCAGTATTGAGTTCAAAACATATAAAACAATAAATTAATTAAATAAATAAGATGATGAATAAACAGAGTAGCAGCTGGAAATATTCCGTTACTTTGACTTTAGCCAACAAAACTGTATTTTAATTGTTGTGTAATTTTAAGGAGAAAGGACACAATTACCAGTTTTGTGAGGATACTAGTAAAGTAACTAATTACTGTTGGCAGGTAATAATACGTAAAGTTAAACATCACTTTTGAGAAGAGTAACAAGTAACGAGTAATACGTTGAAGTTGACATATTTAGTCTGTTTATCTGTAACAGTGTTACAGTGCAGTACAGTAACACTCATAAAAGAACTGTCTTTGTAGCAGTGATAGTGTCACACTGACTGAATTAAAATAACAATCAAACAATAATTACACAGTTTTAAACTTTATTTGTCGATAAAATTGCTCTACGGTACAAAAAAGCAAATTGAAACACAGAGCAAAATACAAGCAGAAAAGATAAGAAGAAATGCCTCCTGGAGTTTGTGCCAGTGAGATGCATACAGTCTGCCAACTGCTCCTAAATGTTTAAACCGGGTCAAATGTGAAGAATGAAGTAAAACACAACCCAAATTAACACACTGCAGAATAAAATATAAAGAAAATAACTAAAAAACAACTAATAGATACACGATGAAGGCACAGCCAGGTTGTGGCGGGGTCTGCCACGAGGTGCCCGGAGATAAACCATCTCGTTGTTGTTGTTGTTGTTGTTGTTCTGAGGGCGGACTGCACGCTGCACTGACTCACTGTTATCTAGCTGGTTAGCATACTAACTTCAGGAGATATCTCTGTAACACGATACCTAAACGTATTTTACGTAACGTCAAAACTGTTATCTCTCTAAATTCTGTTGATAAATTTCGTAAATTTATGTTTTAAACAAAAATCCGTCCATATTGTACCTTTCATCTTCATTAATGTTTTTTATTCAAATTTACATAAAATCATGAGATACAAAAAAGGGGAAAAGACCAGAAGAAGAATAAATAACGATAACTCCTGTTTGATTTATGCAGAGTGAGATTATTGCAGCGTTTAAACATCTGAGTTCTTGTCTGAGTGACTTTCTTACCTAATAAAATGCAATTATTAAAGTGATTTATTTATAATACTCATTTCTGCCTCAGTTAAAATATCAAACAGGTGATGTCTTCAAGTCACATTTATTTCTTCTTGTAATCAGGAAGGAATTTCTTCCATTTTATATTCTGCAAACAAAAAAAAACATTTGAATTAAATATTTCTGCTCCAGAAAACATGAACAGCTGTGATCATTCTTCCTGACTTACACTTTTCCCCCAGGTGGATTTGGACTTCTTGGTCTTCATATCCTCCAGCGACTCGTAAGTGTTTCCTTGGACGGCGGCGGCCTCCCCGGGGATCTGCTCGTAGGTGTCATCGGGCAGCCCGGCAGGCGTTGGCCTCTCGGGGACCTCCGTGTACGTGGCGCCTCCCTGCCGTGCCGAACTCCCTCCAGGCCCCTCAGTGGTCTGGTACAGCGGGTTGGACTTCAGCATTTCCACGTCTTCACCCTGCTGTTCTGACCTGGAGCTGCTCAGCTTCAAAGTGTCTCTGGGCTCGTGGAGGGAGTAGGTGTGACAGGTGACCCTCTTCAGCGGAGTGGGTGAGTGAGATGTTAACGCTGTGAAGGAGGGACTGCTGAGCTGGTTGGAGTACTCCTCCTCCTCCTCCATGCCGTTGTTGTTCAGTCTTGGTAGAGATTTGCTTCTGCTCTCCACCTGTGTGAGCTCAGAGTACGTGATCCCCGGTGGACAAAGATCACCCGGATAGCTTGTGTCAGTGCTATTAAACGAGCCTGGCTTTCCTCTGTCCTCTTCACTTGGATGTGGGGTTGTGTCAGGTAAAGATCCACTCAGGGAGAAACCCAGAGGAATGCCTCTTTTTGGCACTGGAGGTACACCCTGAAAGACATAATGAGAATATGGATGACAGGGAAGAACAGGCCTTTAACTCCTTTCACACACAACTGTTGCTTGTTTACCTGCCCGCGAATCAGCATAGCGAGGAAGATGGATGCTGGCGTTTCAAAAGGAAATGGTGTGAGCACACTCACCTGAGAAAGAGGCTCAGTCCGTCCTACAGAGTTTGTTATCTAGCTTGCCAACCCCTGGGCGTATTCTTAGCCGCCTGTTCTACAAAATCGACCTTTTCTACCTTGTTAACCCAGCACCAACTGTTGGGCTTCCTGAATACCATATCAAGTACCAATCATTTGTTGAAGAGAGCGAGACAACACATTTAGGCCGACCGTATGCACAGAGAGAGAATCAAGATACTTGTAGACTACCTTTGATTTTGTAGCCAGCAACAATAATAAGCATACCCAACAACGGGGTGCAAGAAGCAGCTTGATCTGAGTTTGTCAATCACAAGGTAGCCCCGCCCCAAAGCATACCCTGCTTTATGGTCTGTTTTACTCTAAATGGGACCATCAGTTACTAAATGAACATCATGCTGTATGGAAGAAGACTGAAACTAGAGACTGAGACCAGAAACGCATCAGGAAACTGTTCACTGAGCTCAGAAATCAACTGAGAAGTCGACTCATTTCTCCATAAGACTGTATGGTATCTGTGTGTTATTGCAACCAGTGGAGCTCCTGCTGCTAGAAATTACAGAGAATGCAGTTTTAAGACATTTCCTCATTGGCTTCACTTCACAGACCCAGGAGCTCTGTCCATTATTTATACTGTCAGTGGTTTGTTGTAGTGAAAGTTGTGCCGGCAGGAGTCAGTGGTTAATGCTGTCAATGCAAATGAAATTGTCCTGCAAAAAGATATTATCTCTCCTCTGTGACGCAACCTAACCACTGAGCACTCAGATAAATATTCCCATTTATAACTCACATGGACTCATTAACCCATTTATAACTTATTAATTCAGTTTGGTCTGATATCTGCGTTTGGATGCGACTCTCTTTGTGTAAGGTCCGTCTATGGGACGTCGATGCACAAAGGAAAGTGTTGGTTTGCAGTATTTAACTCTGATGATTGTTTTTACAGTCCGGTGGTGTTTTAGATTTATGAAGGAGCATTCAGCTACAACCAACCATAGACCGGTGACAAATTAAAGCAAAAACCTGAATGAATGAGTGGAGAAACAGGACCAATGTAGATGCTTTCATACATGCTTTCATTGTGTTGGTTTTTCCTGTAAATTGTCACATATGTGTGTAAATGCCAACTTTGGTACATTTGAGTTTACATTTATCGAGCAGAAATATCTGCAAATATTCAGACAACTCCATAGTGACCTAAAAAGACTATGATATGAGCCTTAAAACTAGAAATAATGATAACAAATTAAGTAAGTTGTGCTTATTACAAGCAATGAAAACTTTATTAAAAAAGAGCTAAATTTATACCTTTAATCTGAGATTAATAATTAGCCCAAAATTCTTACAATAAGACACAATTTCTTCAAACAGCAGAATAAATATAAGTGACTTTCTCTTAAATGAAGAACCTAGAAACACAGTCTGACATATTTTCTTAAAACCAGATTACTTTTCTAATGCAGAACATGCTTGACAAGATTATTTTTTGGTCTTTTTTACTTTCTTAAGATTCCTTTTTGCAGTTTAATTAAACTTGAAGCTCCCTGCAGTCAGAATTCAGTGTTCCTACAGTCTGATGGTTGAACTATGTCTGTGCAGACTTTGACTCTAGAAGAATGTTTTCACATTAATCTGCTGAAAGTAGAAAGTTTCTCTGAGCTCACTGAACATCTGATTTAAAGGGGTGGGGCTTACGAGCATGATTTGTGACATCACAAATAGTTCAGGAAGTTAACCCTGATCCAGTTTCCAGCTTCTACAGTGAGATCCACCAGAGCACAGACACTGAGACTCTACAGTGAAGGAGGAGACATCTTGTGTCCAGCAGGAAAACGTAATTAAGTCTTTTTCTTTCTGCGTCCTCAAACAAACTCTAATAATCGATCAGGTCTAATGACATCATACCTGTGCGAGGGACACTGTGTCTACAGACACCGCCCCCGTCAGCTTTCTGTTGCTGGATTTGGGTGGTAGTGCAGGTGGATGCACTGTTGGAGAATCCTTCTGCTGCTGAATCCTTTGAGTATTGCCCGCGTCGCTGTGCTGAGCATTTTTCTGGTCCCACAGAGTCCGCAGAGCTTGGACGCTCACCCCAGGCTTCGCTTTGGGTTTGTAATTGACCACGTCATACACCTCACCCGTGTTTTCCTGAAAATAACAACCTGTGTTATTGTCTCTATTCAATCAGGCTCCAACGAGGAAAACAAGTGAGACATGTAAATGATGCAGGCACCAGTCAAATTAGATTAGTGGAACAGCAATTATGATCTTTCAGATTTAGAAACTGGACTGTTGTAGTGCACCAACTGACCCAACAATGTATTTAATCTTAACCTTTTACAATAAGTAAGTAAGTAAAGCTTTATTTATATAGCACCTTTCTGACACAGAGATCCAAAGTGCTTTACAAACAACAAATAAACATAACCATACCCAATCAAACAAACATAGGGAGCATGTAAAGAGAAACGACGCTGAAGACTGTTCCACAATGTTGGGGATAAAACAGCAAAGGTCACCTTTAGTTTTGCAGTTAGAGCGGGAAACGGATAAAAGGCAGAGGAGGAGCGAAGTGGCCGAGGAGTGGAATGAGGAACAAGGAGATCTGAAATGTAACTGGGGGCAAAGGTCATGAAGGTGCACCAAAAACGGGGCAGTACAACAGAAAATCAATCTGGTGCCTCTTTGATTATTTCATGGCAACAGATTGGAAGAGTCTACAGCCGTGCTAGCAGATCCTTGTAAAGCCTCCATGGATGAAAACATCATAATAGAGTAATAATTGATCTTATTTGGAGTTTGAGGTGTCCTGACAACAGTTTTACAGACATGGCAGGGTAGTAGGGGAATATTTAACTGTATCCAAGTCTTATTTATACGTCTGTGGGCTTCAATGTACGAGGCACAGTGGTGTTCACCTTCTTAGCTTAGCCTGTTAGCATGCTAGCATTACGGTCATTGAGGCATTAAGACGTATCCTGCTGGGAACATAAAAGTTTGAACTTTGAGATTCACTGGCAGTTCATCCAATAGTTCAACATAAAAATACCAGAATGGTGAACCACATGGTGCTCGAGGAAAAGTAACTAGGATACATCGTCTGGGAACCAGCGCTACAAAATGACGATCCCTCTCACACCTTGGAATAACTTTACTTTTAATCAGTGAACAAAAGAGCATCAACAGCACCTGAAGCACTCTCAGACCGAGTGTAGTAAAATCTAGTGCTGTCAGTTAACCGCGTTATTAAAGGCGTTAACGCAAACCCATTTTAACAGCGTTAATTTTTTTATCGCGAGATTAACGTTCTGTTTGGTCTAGCACACTTTGTAGTTTTTTCCACATGCTGTTGCAACAACTAGTAACGTTATAAAAACTACAACACCACACCGGATCTAGCTAGACCGGAAACAAAACAACAGGCACACCACACACACTTGTTTAAGAGTAGTAGACGTAGACCGAAATGGATGCCAATAATATTCTGAATGGAAAGTTTACTTTTAAAAGTTGCCAAATGGTTCCATTGACAAGACCAAAGTGATCTGTGTGTTTTGTCGTTGTGAACTGAGCTATCATCGCAGCACGTCCAGTCTGAAATACCACTTGATGGCCAAACACACAGCTAATGCGAATTCTCTGCCCCCTCGTCAAAGTAAGCCGATCCACTTTTCCATGTTGATAAGAGCATTAAAATGAGAAATATAATGGGACAAAAAGAGACCAAGGGACATTTAGAATAGATAAAAATGCGTGATTAATTACGATTGATTATGACATTAATGCGATTAATCGCTTGACAGCACTAATAAAACCCTCACATTGCATGAGTGACACCAACGTAGTTCAGCTGCAGTCCGAACTCAGAGGGCCTCAGATTTTACTAGATAGTCAGAAACTTTGTTGTGCCGATGGCGCCACATGAAAAGTCAGAGAACCACCAAAATCAATAGGATTCATCCTCTCAGGACCATAAATGTCTCAACAAAATGTCATTTATTAAATAGTTGTTACAGTTTCAGTCTGAACAAAAGTGGTGGATCGACCTCCCTAGAGTCTGTGTCTGTATTCCTTCAGATCAAACCTGTCTCACCTCATAACAGCTGGAGGTCAGGTATTCTCCAAAGGGCTGGATGGGGCTGACCTTGTAATGCTCGATCAGCTCTGTGAGACTGCCGTACGTCTGACAGTCTCCGGATATGACGAACTGTCCGTCTTGATTCTGCGTGATGACAAAATGACGGCACCTGTCGTGGCCCCTTTTTGGAGGAAAAGGCCGGTGAATGAAGGCGGTAAAGAATAAATTGCACAAAGGTTCAACAGACTTGATTTGCCTCACTTGTAGGACAGGATGTATCCGATGGCTTTATCACTGAGGCGAATGAGAAAACAGCCCAGAGCTTTATCTCTCAGTAGATCTTCCGTGTCCCTGAGCAGAGAGCGACACACAACCAATAAACAGACTAACAGGCAAATTAGATTTAAAAACACAGCGGCTATGTTATGAAACCTTCGTCCAACTTGTATCAGCACACATCACTCAGAGAAAACAGAGATCCACTGACGATAGGTTCAGTTACATCCAGTCATTGATCCTGTAAGTCATTATAATGAGAAACTTTCTCCAAAGATTCATTTACCAACATACTTTCACAAAGTCATTATTTTGAGATGTGAAGTCAATAGTTGGAGAAGGTTTCTCATTATAATGACTTACAGAATCCTTTAGTGGAAATGGGCTTCCATTGGAGAGTTTAATTTAATTCACGATAAATAAAAAAACACACCCAGCTACAGCCTGCTCTGACAGAACTCTAGCTAACTATCTCATCTACATCAGTCATTAGCTGGGCAGCTAATGGTTAGATTAGATTAGCGAGCTAGTTACTGCTTATCTTATTACTGTTGTATCGAGTCAAGGTGGGGCTAGTTTCAACTGTTTTATATACCGTTGGGTAGTTTAATCCATCGCAGTGAGTACATCATATATTGTGTAGTGTAACTAAAGTAATTAGTAACTAAAGCTGTCAAATGAATGTAGTGGAGTACAATAAAGTACAATAAAGTACAATAAAGTACAATAAAGTACAATACTCTCCTGGAATGATTACGATTAAAGTAAAGGGGCCTCATGTTTGTTAGTAAAGCAGCAACTTTCAGTGTGTGTTGATTCTGGCGCCCCCTGTGGACAACAGTGGTAGTGTTCCTCCTCGTTTCATTGATTTCAAGGTGAAACCGACCCGATGTCAGACATTAAGAACAACTAATCCTCTCTCTGATGGCCTCGTTTTTTTTATGGAGGTCTTATAGAGGCTTCAGTGTTTAACTGAGACTGTTTCATAACCAGTTAAAAGCTCCTTGTAGTCGGTTTGAGTACTTTAATACATTTACTTTCCACCACTTCATGACCTCAGTGTCCTCAGTAGCTGACAGATAAACAAATGTGGAAAGTTGATGGCAGAAATATCTACACAATTCTAGTCAAATAAAGGCACATAAAATACCACCGCCTGCTATAAACCCACAGAGTCAAAACCAGTTCATCCTCTGTGTACTTCCCTTCCCTCCTTTCCCCCACAGATCCTGTAGCACTGCACTGTGTCGCTTACTTTCTCGCAGCGAAGCCTTGAAACCAGTCCGGGAAGTTCCCGTTGTTGGTAACGATGAGCGGCGCCTGCGTCTCGGTGAACCAGCGCAGCACCAGCTCCTTCAGGCCTCCCTCGGAAGTCTCCATGTGGAGGTCGACGCCCGGCTTCTTCTCCATCCTCACAGGTTTGTCAGGAGCTGACGGAGCAGTGGAGGCACACCATGCGTGCTCTGCGCTCAGGTGAACGCTCAGAAGGAAGACGAGCTCCCTCATTTGACTATCCCGTTGGGCGTCGCTCTCATCTGAATAGTGGTATTGTTTCAGTTTATCTACCAATGGCTCTTCTGCCTCTCATCGGCCTGCAGGTTTCATTTCACTATCTCTGTTCCTTGTCCCAGATTGAACTTATTAACAAGCTTGGTGCGTTATTTCATTCTGTTTGTTTTTCATTTGAGTTCAATTAATTAGTTTTTCCCTTTATTTGACAAATGGAGGATCTGATGTAGGAGAGGGTATAAACATGGTGTGTATTCCAGAAAGGTAAGACATTCAAATGTAGGGTTAACCACATTGATTATGGAGGAAATTTGGTCATAAATCAAAGTATTGGACCGTAAAACAGTTCATCCTGAGGGGACCATGAACTAAATTCCTTAGTGACAATATTCAATATTTATCAAAGTCAGTAGGATTCATCCTCTGGAGACCATGAATGTCTGACCCAGATTCATTTGAAGCTCAGAATCTCAATGTCAGTCTATCCAGTAGTTGCTGATATATCTCAGTCTGGATCGACCAACATTGGCCTCCCTAACTCCCTAATACAAACACCTTTGTATGAACATCAGTTTATTCTCAGTGTGAATGTGTTTGTATCTGCACATTAGATTAGATTTAGACATTATCAGGTTTTTGTGTTTTTAAATGATTTTCTGGCCCTTTTTTAGCCTTTATTGTTGTTTATTGACAGCAGAGACAGACGGGACTCAAACCCGGGCCGCTGCAGTAAGAACTCAGATCATTTAATAAACTGATGACCATTTCACAGATATTAAATATTATATTAAAAACTGTACAATGAACCTAAATAGTGAACTTTTGTGTAAAACGAGTGATTTAGATGAATAGTGAGCCGATTATTTCCTGTTTCAGGAACTTTTTATACAATTATCTGTATGTTTTATGTGTTTTTATTATTTTTAACAATCATACAGACTTAATAGACTTTTGTTTTTGTCAAAGTCAGTGTTAATCTTGACACTTGGCCATTGTGCTATTAGACAATATACTTTACATTTACCGGCTTTTATTCACAGAACTGAATCAACTACTGTGTAAATTATTTTAAGTTTTCAAGCTAAAATCTAAAATGAAGAAGAAGACCTTAGCAAAGTACAGAGAAAAGGATAAGAACATTTATTTGAAGGGGAAAATGTAAGTGTAAATATCCTGTGAAGGTTTTTATTGATCAGAATTTGTATTTCCTGAACAGTTTTCAGAGTGAAATGAATAAAATAAATAAATGAAACCAGTAAATGTGAACGTTAATCAGCCTTATTGAAATAATAAATGCATTATTGATTGATTATCAGACTTAAGTGTGCCGGAGCGCGCGAGACAACAGGTGTCATAGTTTCACGCGCGAGCTGAACAGATGGTCGAGTCATAAGGCAGTGCGCGCGCACCGAGACGCTGACGCCAAACCTCGTTTATATTATCGCGAAGTAACTTTTTACTTGAATGTCTTGCACAGGTAAATACCAGTTCAACTCTTTTGAATACATCTTCTGAGCCTGTACGGTTTAGTTTACGATTCGGCTTTAAAGAAATAGACCTAAAATCTTTTAAAAATACGATTCTACACTACTTTGTGTAATGGTGTGAGAAGCTGTATGAAGAAAATTAAAGTTTAAATTTAATTCAAACGAGCTGCTTTATTGGCGCTGTGGTCACTGAACTGTACACTAGTAATAGGAAACAAATATACTAATTTCATGCTACGTTAGCCTAGTTTCAGTATAAGCAGTGTCGCGTTAAATTAGCGGTTTTCTGAATGGAGTTCTGCATGGTGCTCTCTCCGTGCTGGTGAGCGGAATGTGGTGGGACATGGCAGAGTCCTGGTGGCCTGAACACAACATTGGAGACACACAGAGGACAGGAGGAGGACATGGTGTTCACGATAAAGACTTTATAACACGGTGAGACATTTCAGATTCACATGGTGTTATTTGGCACAGCTGGTGTGTTATTTATGACCTCTTACTTCAGACTGTGTCCACTCGGTTGTTCCTACTTTAAAGGCAACATACAGACACTTTCCATAAACGAGCTAGTTATAAACTTATTATTCAGTTTGTGTGGAAGCGTTTTTATTCCCCCAGATGATAAAATAACTGTAAATCTGTTATTGCAGGTAAAGAAAATGAACTCCAAACATCAGTGAGGACTGCAGACATGGATTTATTCAAACAACAGAAAGTGGAGGATTTCTATGAAATTGGTGAAGAGTTGGGAAGGTACAGACCTGCATGCATTATGTGTTATTTATCTGTTTTTAATCTAATAATACTAATAATGGTGGGCTGTTTATTGTTAATCAGAATCCAGTGTTTCCAGCATAGATAGAAAACAACATAAGGACACAAATAGATAGATAATAATACAAAATGATGTAATAAATAACCAATATTTTAACTATAAACTGAACTACAACTAAAAACTATGACCGATAATCCAATTTATGTATTTAATTTGTCCATTTATTTCAGTGTTTTCATATTTTTACTCAAATGTTTTTGTATATTAAGAAATAAAGTATGAAGAAATCCAGTCAGGGGAAATTATAATTCAAGATAATCCATCTGTCTGTGTCTATAAATAAATATTTGGGAAAGGCAGAAATTAAAAGTAAAAGATGTAACAGCCTCATTGTGACCATATTATTTCATTATTGTACTTTAACAGTCAGATATCAGTAATATTGATAGAGGGTGTTTCTGTAGTAGAGATCTGCATAAATTAAATAATAATCTATCACTTAGACTGGAATATGTAAACTCAGAAGTTACTTTGCTAACTAGCGTGTAGTTCAGTGCACCAAGCAGTTATTACAGTGCTAATAACTTTCACCCAACTCAGTCTGTTTCATTCTCCGACTGCTTTAACAAGCCAAAGCTTCCTGCTGTCACATATTTAAAATAAAAGTGTTTCTATAAACCTCAAATCAGAAATAAAGTTGTATTTTAGTCCCAGTTTTGCTGCTGCGTCGTCGTCAGGTGGAGACAACTGTTGTTCATGTCAAGCTGCTTTTTAAAGGAGTCTTCTATCTTTAGCCGTGGCTATATCTACTCTACCAGACTGGCTGCAGATGAGGAAGTCGAGTGTTAGTTTACAACAACTCAACCAGAGAGTGAGCCGGAGAAAACAAACAGATACAGCTGTACAGTCACGTGATATAACCTTTAAAATATTAAATCCTCAACCACATCAAACCCTGCCATTGACATGAAGTGTTTGTTTGTATCAGGATGTGTGTGAGTGTCTGTGTGAGTGGCAGGCTTATGGCTGTGTGTGCGGCGCTATGAATAGACTGAAGTGGTGGAAAGGTTCAGTCCCAACACGGCCCTGTGGCTGCGTTACTGTGGGGCAAACATTCAGCAAATAATACCCCAACAGGGCAACTGCATGACAACCTTATTTACCCTGAGTCCGTCAGGAGCAGTGAGACTAACTCATTACTAGTAATAATAATATTTTCCTCTGTAAATAGTAATAGAACTAATTATTAACATATTTCAGCAGCTGATTATACACATTACTACAAAACTGGATTTTAATCATTTAAAGTTTGAATTTTGGGGAGAAAAGACACAATTACCAATGATTTTTTGGGGGGAGTAGTAGTGTAACTAATTACTGTTGGCAGGGAGTAATAAGTAAGTAATTATTATGTTTTGAAAGGGGTAACACTGGTAAAGAGACATCCTTTCTATTCCCATAAGAATGAAGCTTTCGCCTTTGGTTGAAGCGCCTCCATCAGGCCAATCTGTGCAAAACATCAAAATAACTGAAAATTAAAGGAGAAGTCTTCACTGGAGGAAAGTGTTGAGTTTAGTTGAGTTTAGTTTAGTTTAGTTTAGTTTAGTTTAGTTTAGTTTAGTTTAGTCAGACAAATGTGTGGATGCTTTTTATAAGTTGTGTGTTGAATGTTGAGTTTAACCTGTTTTAGCTCAGAGAGCTTTATTTCACACAGAAGTTTTTACCAAGAAACATCCAGTAGTTGAGGTTTTAATGAGGAGAGATCATCTGAAAATGACACTTTTGTAAATTAACCACTTTGTAGAGCAATTTTGAAAATGTAATTATCAATTAGTTCCTTATTTAACTGGAGCAAAATGTGCAGTTTTCCTTTAGAAGTTTCTACAACTTCACCGTTAGACGGCACTAAATCCTACAGACTGTTCTTTTAACTGAGTGAATGACACTAAACAACAACATAAAACATTAACATCATAAACACTCCTTTATGTTAATGACGGGAGTCGATATAAACACTCCTTCAGTTAAAGTTTAAAGAACATTACTCTGAATATTTTTGGCTTTTGGTTCTTCCTTATTTGTTTTCAAACCGAAGCCGTGGAGACAAAAAGTAAATTTAGCTTTTTATTTACAGCCCGACCAGTGCTGGAGATACAATACTCATGTTGATATTTAATTATTTTTTTAAATCACATTACGATATATTAGCTGTTAACAATGTTATTATATAAAGTTGTTAACAAACACATGAAATGTGGAATATAATTGTGATCAATATTATGTGCTTAATAATAAACAGTGCTCTCTGGTGGACACATTAGGTAATGATAACTGATTTCTTATTGTTTATTGATCAATATAAAAGCAGACTCCAGTAAATTTATGATGATCTTATATCCAGAAGGAATTCATCTTAACTTTAGACAGTAACTCAGAGAATTTCTCGTCCCGTGTTTCAGCGGGCAGTTCGCCATCGTGAAGCAATGCAGAGAGAAAAGAACCGGTCTGGAATTCGCTGCCAAGTTCATCAAGAAGCGGCAGAGCATGGCGAGCTCTCGGGGAGTGCGGCGGGAGGAGATAGAGCGGGAGGTGGACATCCTGCAGCAGATCCAGCACCCAAACATCGTCACGCTGCACGACGTCTACGAGAACCGCACCGACGTGGTGCTCATCCTGGAGCTGTGAGTGAGCGGGGATCAGACGGGGCAGGAACCAGGAACAGTTCAGGGATTTTAATTGGAAAGGATGATACATAGGCTCACAGGCAGAGAGTCTGGCTGCTGTGGATATGTGGGGGGGGGGACAGGTGAGCAGGTGGATGTAGGAGCCAGGTGAGGATGTTTGAGGGCATCTGGTGGATGGATGGAGGAAGACAAGTCTTCTTAAGAGTTCCTGAATAATGAATGAGCCTGGAGGAAGAGTCTAGAGACTGTATGGCCATTTCTGAAAGGTTATATCAGGGTTCCCACATGCCCTGGAAAACCTGGAATACCTGGAAAATAAGAGATTAATTCCAAGGTAACAAAAACACAATGATTCCTATTTTAAGGTGATTATACACTGATGAAAACATAGCTATTAATATCATACTCCATTTCTGACAATAGATCCTCTTAAACATTACACACAGACCTTTAAGGACCCCTCCTGGAGTTTTATTTCACAATAATAATATATACAATAACTGAGGTCAGAGAAATTGTGAAAATGTTATAGCATCCTGTATGATGCACTTAAACTGGAAATACTGTAAGCAAGTCACAGTATGTTGCTTTTGAATGGCTCTGTAATGTGTGCTTTCAACCCCAACCCCTCTGTTTTATCATTTCCTTGAACTCATCAAACAGTTTATTGAGCCATGTGAACCAAATAATTCAGTAAATAAACGTTTTATTAATGTGTGCTTCAACCACTGGAACAAACACCTGGAAATTGACTCAAACAACCAAATATCCTGTAAATCATTTTTATATTCATATATTAGAGGGGATATTTTGAACACATGTGAATACAGTAGTTATGTTATAGTTCCTGCCTCGCTCTACACTGAGTTATTTATCAATCAGGAGGAGGTCGCTGATACGTGTCCGTGTTCCAGGGTCTCCGGAGGCGAGCTGTTTGACTTCCTGGCACAGAAGGAGTCTCTGAGCGAGGAAGAAGCCACTCAGTTCATCAAGCAAATCCTGGAGGGTGTGAACTACCTCCACGCCAGAAAAATAGCACACTTTGATCTCAAGGTTTGTTCTGCACACAACATTTCTCTCATGTTTAACATTAGAGAAAATATAACCATCCAGATCTTACTCAGGTGAGCTGAATGATGGATCCCACATTCGGAGAGGCTGTTTGTTTCTTATTAGCACTGCTAACGCCCCTTAAACACTAACACTGGCGTCTCAAACTCAAACTGTCTCGAGGCCACTGCTGTGATCTGATAGGAGCCCCTACAACATTCAAGTACTTCAAGAAAGAGACATATTCTGAATATATTTAATATTCTAACATCATACTTAACAAGAAAATGCATACAGCAGTTTCTCTGAGTCTTTATATCATCTTTGTTGTTAGCAAAAACAAATGATTGCTCTCTTCTTATCAACCGTTTGCACGTTTGCCATTATTTTGAGCCAAATAAAACACAATTTTTAAAAATTGTATAAGGGTGAGTTTAAATTCATATAAAACTAGAAATAATTATAAAAAAGCGAGCTGGAGGGAGGGGGATGGTGGTTTTAATAGGGATCAATGGAGCAACAGTAGTTCTATAGCACACAAATGTAATAATCCAATCACTGTAATTAATCTAAAACATATCATCTAATCTGATTATATGATTGAGAGAGAAGCAAAAATAAGAAAACATTGGTGAATCCCAGAATTCAATGTGTACTAAAAAACTAAAAACAAATAATGGAAACGATGGAAAGAGAAATGTCACATATATGGAGGTCAAAGGGTCACACCGAGACGCCCGGCGACCTCTCGGTGAACTCGGTCATAGATGTGACATTTTCTCAAAGAGACAAAGCTCGTTTCATGCTTCATGAGTCTGTTGCTCAGGATGACTCAGCGTTGTTTGTTCAGAAATACAACAAACTTATCAGAACAGTCCATTTCTTGTGCTTTGAACATCAACGTGAGAATGAGGTCGAAGGATCAGACGTCTCTTTGTGTGTCTGCCTGTTGACTGCTCGTCTGCCAGCTCGTCTGAATGACATGTCACTGTGACTCTATGCCAACAAACAACAACAACAACATCTGTAAATAATGGTCTTAAGACGCAGCGCTCTGTCTGATCCTGAGGTCATATCAGTAAGTGACAAACAGCTGTCGGACATGTGACAGTTTCTGTTATTGTGACTGTTTGATAACTTGTGTGTGTGTGTGTGTGTGTGTGTGTGTGTATTTGCATTTTTCCTTCCTTTCTTTTGGTGTTTGTTTATTTTCTGATGAAGTTAGTTCTTCACCATGATAATGGATAAAAACCTGAGACAACTATCCCACTCAGGGTCCGCCGCTGTCGATCATATCTTCTGCAGCAGAGGGAGTTTGCTCAGTTGAAGATGTTTCTGAGCACTTTAAGGACTTTTGTCATCCATGTTGGCTTAAATCTCAAAGGCCGGATGAGGAAATATAGAATACTTTACTAATTAATGTTATTATACAAAGAAAAGTGTAAGTGAGAGGACAGATGAGTAAAGAGAGCAGTTTTTATTGGACATTAATATGGATAACAACAGAACGTAGGAGAGGAAAGTTTAAGAGTTTCATACATTGTACATTTTATGTGGCCAGGACTTGCTCGTAAAAGAGATTTTGAGTCTCAGTGGTAATATTCCTGGTCACATAAAGGTAAAATAAACGGGAGGAGTGAGTTGAAATAGGTGGTGGAGATGTGTGAATCCTTTCTGTTCCCGTGTGGGTCGAGGGTTTTTTTTACCAGACGGTCAAATTTGATGTTTGATGTTCGAACCAATAAATCAGAAATGTTGAGAGTTTCGGTTAGAGTGGATACTGTTGTTAGTTTGCCAGATGGTAGCAGAGAAACTTCCCACGCATTCTGGAAAACCTGGAAATGTGAAGACTAGTTTTCCGGTCATGGAAACACCTGGAAACTGATTAAAATGACCAAATATCCTGGAAAATGTTGTGTTTTAACTCGACTGCACATGTGACAGAATTCTCACAGCAGCCCAGTGGAAAAATGTCTTGTTGTTGTGGTTAATAAATACTTCCACTCACACTTTCTACTTCTTCTTTTAAAACAGTAGCTTCGGAATGAAATGAACACAGTGTCACTTAAACACTGACCACCTACCTGTGATGAACCTGAGACGCTGCATCATTAAAAAAGGAGAAATAAAACTTGAGTTGAACGTGTCAATACTAACCTTAAACCCTATGTTTGGAAGCTAATGCTGTCCTGTACTGTGAAGAAAACTCCTGGAAAACAGTGGGAACTCTGAATCTTAGTTAATCTCCCCCGCCGACTGATTTTGGATGTTTCCTTGTGATAAAGTTCAGTGACTGGAACCATTTGGCTGTAGTGAAGAGCTGCTGGTCTTACAGGTGGAGGGTATAATGAGGTAAATACATAAAGGGGATTTGTTCCACTAGATGGAGCAATTAGCTGAGTTTAATGTCAAACTGCTGACAGTGTGTTTCTCACTGAACACACAGACAGTTGTGCACCTGAATGAATCTCTAAATATCACGATACAGTTAAATGCTTCATTTGTAAGTGTCTCTCTCTCTCACTCTCTCTCTCTCTCTCTTGTCTGCAGCCTGAGAACATAATGCTGCTGGACAAGAACGTGCCGCTGCCCAGAATCAAACTCATTGATTTCGGTCTCGCGCACAAGATTGAAGCTGGGGTTGAGTTCAAAAACATCTTTGGCACACCGGAGTTTGTAGGTAAGACGAGTGCATTCGTTACTTCTTCTTTTATTCTGAACTTTTTCAACGAGGATATTTAAAAACATTAAAAACAAATAGAGACTCTCCAGTGTCCATAGCTGCTGTAATTTTACAGTAATGTCCGTCCAGGCTGATAATGTCCACACATTATTTTGAGAGTGCTTTAGAAAAGGTAACTTACAGTACATCTATCCACTCTCAGAGGGAAACGTAAAGCAACATAAACTACTAAGCTGAAGTTCATTTACTTTCTGATACAATCAATTTTTAACCTATTTTACCATTAAAACCACAGAACTGTAGAGTATTACTGTATATTAGGCTTTGTGATCACAACTTCTGTCCACATCTCGCTCGTCCATGTGAGCTGTCGTCTCTACCTGAATGTCTTCCAGCAGACAGGAAATTGGAAAATGATTTTATTTAGATGGGACGCCGTCCTGCAGCTCTCACGGTGACCACAGGGGTGGTTTTGGATGCGAGGAGCAGCATTGGTTGCCTGTAGTCACAAAAGGCTACACCCTCATATATAACTGTGTAAACTCTTCTGGCTGCACCTAATTGGACGCTTTCTGCTCCGGGATTTCAAAACAGACCCACATGGCGACTAGATGACTGCAGGAATTGATCTGTGTAAAAGAATCCATAAATTATGATATTAGATATTAGATGTGGTGATGTGTGTCAAAACGAGTTAATTTCTGTCATCTGTTTGCCTCTTAAGCTCCGGAGATCGTCAACTATGAGCCTCTGGGACTAGAAGCAGACATGTGGAGCATTGGGGTCATCACCTACATCCTGCAAGTGAACATCACTTACAGTACACATATACCACACATTATACTGCAGCGTCCTACAAACAGGAAGATAAACTCCTTTTATGTTTGGCTCCAGGCTGAGCGGCGCGTCACCCTTCCTGGGGGAGACCAAACAGGACACACTGAGGAACATTTCTGCCATAAATTATGAGTTTGACGAGGAGTTCTTCTGTCACACCAGCGCACTGGCCAAGAAATTCATCAGCCAGTTGCTGGAGAAAGATAAAAAGTAAGAGCTCGAGCAAAACATAGTGATCGACGTTTACCTCGGGGTGTTTCTGATGGTTGAGTAACATTAATTGGATTTTATGCTTTATCTTTCAGGAAAAGATTAACAATTCAAGATGCTCTCAATCATCCATGGATCAAGGTAAAGTTAAAACTTAACTTTGTCTGCATCCTCTCGTATTACAGCCTGAATTATAGATGCATTTAATAACCTTTTTTTGGTAAAGATCTATGATGATATGTCAATTAGAAGCAGGTCTCCTTTACTAGCCTGGTGTGGCTACATGTTGTTTATCGAGGTTTGGATTTTATAGAAGTTCTTTGGACGTATAAAACCTCTTAAATCCCACCGAGTTGCTCTCTTGAGTAAGATCTCCTACACAAATATTAATGTTTAGTGAATATCAGTCTACATAATTAAATTGTTCAGGTCATTTTACAGAAAATATGAGCACCAAAGTATGATCAAATATAGATAGAAATTGAAATAAATTGATATGTTAGTGTAATTTTTATACAAGTCACATTCTTACTGGTTTAAATTTCACATCTTTCCTGAGAAATTTAAGTAATTAAGAGACTTATTTAAAGTTTTACTGTATATATTTTTAAACATTTCTGACTGTAATATCAACAGAGACAGACAGCGATGTGGTTATTCTGTTCCAACACAGATCATCACCTGTTCACAGTTAACACCATCATATGCATGGTGTAGTGGTAGCAGGCAGTGGGAAGGCTTAAATCAGTAGCAGAGACCTGAACTGAACTGATTAAATGGAGCCAAGAGCAAACAAAGTCCTGAGGCAAACCTGCTGCCGGCTGCCACACTGGAGCTTTGATTCATGTCCCAAAATGCCCCAGCGCACCCGGCCAAATCAACTTAACAAGAATGCTCATTTTGTTTCCAGCTCTAGATTTAAATAAAAAATGGAAATTTGTGGCAATATATTTAATATTCTTAAGCAAATTGTCTGAGCTTTAGAATATTTAAATTCAGTATTTCTGCAATGAAATGTATATTTTTATGTCTTTATGGGCCAAAACAATGAATTCAGGCTGAAACACCTCAAAATGTGGAGGCTTTGTTATAGAGGCGTTCTCACATTTGACTCATTATGGCGCCTGTTATTAGCAATCTTTCATATAGCAAGTATGTACCGTTTCCTGTACTCAGATATGCTACGTGCGAGGCTAATGTGAAAAGACAACCACATTTCGAGCATGGTTAAAAGATAAAAGAGACATGGCTCTGATTGGTGGATTCTTATAAACACCATTAGGACCAGCAGGAGGAACCCGAAGAACCGGATGTTTATCTGTCTCTCGTTCTACTGTTCTACTCTAATATAGTGAAAGCTTCTGCAAATATGACATAAATATTTGTATAAAATGACCGACTGCGTGAGCTCTCTGTATCTGTGCTTACTAACTATCCCTTCTTTAAACCCCTCTGAAAGTCCAATGAGCACAAGGAGGAGAATAAAGCCCGGGAGCCGAAGAAACGGGAGCGGCGCCAGCTGAAGACCAAGCGCCTGAGGGAGTACACTATCAAGTCCCACTCGAGCATGCCACCCAACAACACCTATGTGAACTTTGAGCGCTTTGCCCAGGTGGTGGAGGACATCGACCAGATGGAGAGCTCGTTCGTTAGCTTGGCGGCAGCCCACGACTCTCTGCAGGAAGACATCGATGCCATGGTCTCTATATACAACGAGAAGGAGGCCTGGTACAAGGAGGAGAGCGAAGGCGTGCGCCACGAGCTCTCGCAGATCCGCTACGAGTTCCGCAAGGTGGAGGCCTTCAAGAGGAGCCTGCAGGACGACATGCAGGCGTTCAGCTCCAGCCTCGGGGCCATCAGCAGCCGCTACCAGGAGAGGCAGAACCACTTCGATGCGCTGCGTCTGGAGCTTAGCAGCGAGCTGAAATGGGTGCAGGAGGTGATGGGTTCGTTTCCCACGGACGGAGACGGCGGAGGATACCCCAACTGCAGCTTCTCCACCGTCTTCAACAACGACGTGAACGAGGCCCTGAAAGAGCTGCTGAACCGCTCCTGTGGAGGAGAACTGCTGTCCGGGATCAACCTGGACTTTGAGAGTGGACAGCAGAGATAAACCATCGTCACAAGAGGCTGCAGAGAGAGGACTGTGTAAGGCCCTCGAGGAGGATCTCTGGTGCTACACCTTAAGATTCGGCAGAAATACAGAAATATTCTCCTATTTTTGTAAAAAAAAACAGCTCATTTCAAGCTGAAAATAATCATTTGAACAAAAAGCAAATAACTTTTTAGCCAGTGATGTCTGTTGTCTGTGTTGGAGATAAAAGGCTTTTTCATATATGTATTTTCTCTATGATAGCTTAGTATAAAACCAGTATAAGCACTTGTATTGTTAGTATGGAGTGTGTTTTGTATCTGTCAGTATCAAAAGCGAACTGTTGATAAAATCACATACATTTACATGATTTGATGTAATTTTTGCCACTAGGGGCTCTCTCACATCAAAACCATAACAACAGAGGAAGTGTGATGAGGTGGTGAAGCAGCGTGGGATCATGGGAGTTGTTGTCTTCACCACCATTGGCGTCATTGCAGTCAGCTTCTCCCGGTTAGGATTCCTTCAGTGTTCATGGTTCAGGAGGTTTCTACCGGGAGCCCAATGATCCACAGAGGTCTCCTCCTCTCCAACACAAACAGACCCGCTGATTAAAACCACTAAACACACTGAATAAAGCAGTTCCACCTTAAACACACTGAATAAAGCAGTTCCACCTTAACAATCTGTGTTTCTCAAATACTATCTGTATACTAACATTAGCTCAGCTTGTTTCTCTGATAACTTAAGATCCAGACGTCCGATGACTAAAATCCTTCATCCGGTTCAAATCTAGAGTTAAAAAGCACCAAGATCTAAACAGTGGATGGTAACAATGTGGCTTCAGACTGGATCAACAGTCAATGTATGACAGCTTCTGGCAGACAACCACAACGCTGACGCAGGCACAAAGGGGATATGACGCCATCGACAGGCGACCGGTGAAACGCAGCGTTACCTGAATAAAATGACAGATTTCTCAGAGTTTGAACATTGTTGGAAATATTTGGGATAATGGAAGAACACAACTACATAAACACAGAGCCAGAGTTTATACACTGTTAAATGAGGAAGTGTTACAGATTGTAGTTTTAAAGGAAATTCAAACACTAAACAGTAGGTAACTCATGAGTTCAGATTGATCAATACTTCAACAGCCAGCTGATGTTTACACAAGTGCTCTTACTCAATATTGTTTGCTTTGTAAATTTGCAGTAGACTGAAGCACCCACGATGCGGTTTCAGAAGTCTCGTGAATACACGTGTATCAGCATGGACAGAACAGCAGCACAGCGTCCGGTCCACTTTATTTTCTAAAAAGCAACTGAATCCAAATTAAAGCTGGGAGCATTTGGGGCATTTAGGGTGCTTTCAAGTCAAGAAAGCAGTAAAACAGTGAACATTTCTGTTTTGATCTGTTCTGGGCCACTGTAGAAACATGGCGGTTCAACGTGGCGGACTCCGTTGAAGACGACCCGCTACCTCTGTAGATAAAAACGTCTCACCTCCTCACTGTTACACACTGGAGCTTTGAAACATGTCTGGAGGAGATCTTTAAAGTTGCTTGAATATAATTAAATGAGTCTTAGATGCAGTTTGGTGTGTTGGTTCCCTGAGGCAGTATTTTCTGATGAGTAATGCAGAATAAGCTTCTTTTCGCTGTTTATTTGTCGTCGTGATTCATTTGAAACGCCATTTAAAAGCTCAAACCAGCAGTCACTGTGGGCCGGCTGCTGAATCACGGAGCTAACGAGTGTGTAAGCCATGGGGTGTAAGTCATGACAGCAGTGATGAGAGCTGCAGGCCAGGGAGGGATACTCTGGAACGGATCGGAGACTGTGACCGGCTGGGACACCACAGAGACTTCAGACCAGGAGGGGAGGCAGCTCAGCGCCTGAAATCAACACCCAGAGCGAGCCGCACCATATGTAGATATTAACTACTATTCTGAGAGCACGTGTGTATTTATGGGATGCTCATTTCAAGTAGCAGACTGCATCTTTAACCTGCAACCTGCAGCTCTGGAGCTCCTGTTCAGTGGCTGTGACAAAAAACAATGATACTGAAATGAACAACAGTTGTTTTTTTGTTTACATTTATCATTGTTGTAGGTCTGAAGTGAGTCTTACAGTCTCCAGTTATAACACTGTGTAGCTATTACACCCCAAATAAAAGTGTTTTAACAATTCCTCCACTAAAATATGAGTCATACGTTACGTCCTCATGCCTCTTTCTATATACACCACCGTTCAAAAGTTTGGGGTCACCCAGACAATTTCATGTTTTCCATGAAAACTCACACTTTAGTCATCAAATGAGTTGCAAAATGAATAGAAAATATAGTCAAGACACTGACAGGTTAGAAATAATGATTTTTATTTGAAATAATAATTTTGTCCTTCAAACTTTGCTTTGCAAAGAATCCTCCATTTGCAGCAATTACAGCCTTGCAGATCTGTGGCATTCTAGCTGTCAATTTGTTGAGGTAATCTGAAGAAATTTCGCCCCACGCTTCCTGAAGCACCTCCCACAAGTTGGATTGGCTTGATGGGCACTTCTTACGTACCATACGGTCAAGCTGCTCCCACAACAGCTCAATAGGGTTGAGAACTGGTGACTGCGCTGGCCACTCCATTACAGACAGAATACCAGCTGACTGCTTCTTCCCTAAATAGCTCTTGCATAGTTTGGAGGTGTGCTTGGGTCATTGTCCTGTTGTAGGAGGAAATTGGCCCAATCAAGCGCTGTCCACAGGGTAAGGCATGGTGTTGCAAAATGGAGTGATAGCCTTCCTTATTCAAAATCCCTTTTACCTTGTACAAATCTCCCACTTTACCAGCACCAAAGCAGCCCCAGACCATCACATTACCTCCACCATGCTTTACAGATGGCGTCAGGCACTCCTCCAGCATCTGTTCACTTGGTCTGCGTCTCACAAATGTTCTTCTGTGTGATCCAAACACCTCAAACTTAGATTTGTCTGTCCATAACACTTTTTCCAATCTTCCTCTGTCCAATGTCTGTGTTCTTTTGCCCATCTTGATCTTTTCCTTTTATTGGCCAGTCTCAGATATGGCTTTTCTTTGCCACTCTGCCTAGAAGGCCAGCATCCCGGAGTCGCCTCTCACTGTGGACGTGAGACTGGCATTTGCGGGTACCATTTAATGAAGATGCCAGTTGAGGACCTGGAGGCGTCTATTTCTCAAACTAGAGACTCTAATGTACTTGTCCTCTTGCTTAGTTGTGCACCGAGGCCTCCCACTTCTCTTTCTATTCTGGTTAGAGCCCATTTGTGCTGTTCTCTGAAGGGAGTAGTACACACCGTTGTAGGAAATCTTCAGTGTCTTGGCAATTTCTCGCATGGAATAGCCTTCATTTCTCAGAACAAGAATAGACTATCGAGTTTCAGAAGAAAGTTCTCTTTTCGGGCCATTTTGAGAGTATAATCGAACCCACAAATGCTGATGCTCCAGATACTCAACAAGCTCAAAGGAAGGCCAGTTTTATAACTTCTCTAATCAGCACAACAGTTTTCAGCTGTGCTAACATAATTGTACAAGGGTTTTGTAATCATCAATTGGCCTTTTAACACGATTAGCTAACACAATGTACCATTAGAACACAGGAGTGATGGTTGCTGGAAATGGGCCTCTGTACACCTATGTAGATATTCCATTAAAAATCAGCCGTTTCCAGCTAGAATAGTCATTAACCACATTAACAATGTCTAGACTGTATTTCTGATTAATTTAATGTTATCTTCATTGAAAAAAACAATGCTTTTCTTTCAAAAATAAGGACATTTCTAAGTGACCCCAAACTTTTGAACGGTAGTGTATTTTGTCTAACTTCATGGCTGATGGTCTTTAGTCTCCCTATGCATAGACACATTCATTTACTTTCACCGCCAACGCTGCTGGTTTACTGGTAAACTTGCTCTGTGGTGAGATCTGTTTTCAGTTTTCTTTGTTTGGCCACAGTGGCTCTCCTGATGCTAAAGGTTGCCTCTGATACAGACACACTTCTGCACTGACTACAGGTTGCAGTAACGTTGGTCACAATGATCTGTAGAGAAAACGGCTGGTTGATTTTGATTTATTTTCCAATTTTGGAACATTTCTTGAAGTTTAGATGTGTTGTAATAAGTCAAGCCCACTTTAATCAATCATTATCATTCATCCATCGACTGAGTCTTGACTCTGGATTGTGCAAACCGAATTTCAGACAAAACCACGCAGCTAACTAGAGCTTTAAGGTGCCGACTAAATGAGAAAGGTTTATTTCATATTTATGACTTTTTATCTCATAATGTTGTGTTTTATCATATTTTTATGACTTTTATCACATAATTATGTTTATTTATGTCTCATAATGTCAAATTTTATCTAATAATTTTGAGTTTGTATCTCATAATTTCTGATCATTTAGAGTTTTTATCTGTTATCTTTTATGTTTAGCTCATCATTTCAACATTTTTGCTCATAATTTCTACTTTCAGCTATTTAATCTGACTTAACATGAACATTGTTTGTATCAAGGCTACGTTTCCATCGTACTTTTTTTTCAGAAATGTGCTTCCATAGTAATGTCCCTGGTTGAAGTGAGGCTATCTTTCTGCCTCCTCCATAAAAAAAACGCCTAAAATACAAACAGTTAAGAGAATCTGCTGCTCAGATAAAGTAAGAACAGCGACTGAGGCTGAGCGGGAGTCTGCATCGTCGAGATAACCACAAAACCAACTTCAGACCCAACGTGACCCGAGTTATTATAGTTTTTTGGTTTTCATTAATTAGTTATTATTTTGTCTCAAAATTGTTGTTTTCACTTCATTTCCAAAGTGGGTTTTTATTGTTTAAAATGTTTAGTTTCAGTTTGTTTTTTATAGTTTCTGTGTGACTTTCAGTTTATTTTAGTTTTATTTTTTATAATAATATTGGAGGTTGTTGTCGGGGAAATATTTAAGAAGTTCAGAAAAAGGTACAACAATACAAACACATTGACTCACAGCCATGTGATAAACATATGCACCAATTATTGCATTATTATTATTATTATTAGATGATGATGTCACCAATATGTGAATTTCTATTAACCTTGCCAAAATAATTGATAATGATTATAAAAGGAAACATATTTAAACTGTTTGAATTTACTGCTGATATAAACAAATCTTTGACATCTTTATCAGAAATGTGTCTTTTAGTCACATTTGAATTAATCATGCAACAACAGCACTGAAACTGTATATAACTGTATATTATAAATGACATTTAACAGTATGATGTCAGTATTGATCCTCTATATATCTGTGCTGCTGGAGCTCTTTGTCTTTGTGAATGAACTTTATGATATATATATATTTATATTTTTTGGGAACTCGTGGAGAATATATAGATCGAATACAACATGAAACAGAAATAGAGGGATGTATAAGAATAATAAAATATGGAAATGTAAAAAAATAGACAGTAAATCAATCAAGAAACAAAATAAACCCATACGGAGCAAGAATATAAAAAACAATTATGATATATATTCATATTTTTTGGGAACTTGTGGAGAATATATATATATAAAATACAACATGAAACAAAAATAATAATAATATGGAAACATAAAAAAGAGCAAGAAAAAACTAAACATTTTCTTAAATAAAAATCTCTATTAAGTCTCTATTTCTCCATTTACCACAGTGAATATGAGCCCATAATAATAATATTAATAATAATAACAATACTACTACTACTGATAATGATGATAATAATAATAATAATAATAATAATAACGATACTACTACTACTACTATTAATAATAAAAATAATAATAATAATAATAATAATAACGATAATATTACTACTACTACTTATAAATAATAATAATAATAATAATAATAATACTACTACTACTACTACTACTACTAATAATAATAATAATAATAAAAAAAAAAAAAAAAATAATAATAATAATAATAACAACAATACTACTACTACTAATGATAATATGAATAATAATAATAAGAACAATTAGTAACAACAACAACAACAATAATAATAATAACTTTATAACTCTAACACCTTTCATACATTGAAATGCATTAAAACAATAACATAATGTGGTTATAATATGAGCCTGCAGAGAGACAGACAGGCAGGCAGACAGACAGACAGACAGACAGACAGACAGACAGAGAGACAGAGAGACAGACCGGCAGACAGACCGGCAGACAGACAGACAGACAGACAGACAGGCAGACAGACCGGCAGACCGGCAGACAGACAGACAGAGAGGCAGACAGACAGACAGACAGAGAGGCAGACAGACAGACAGGCAGGCAGACAGACAGACAGACAGACCGGCAGACAGACAGACAGACAGACAGACAGGCAGACAGACAGGTCCCTACGTCACCGCCCGGGGCTGGGGCTGGGTGAGGGGTTGGGACAGACGCGGTGGAGCTGCTCGCAGTGGAAGCGACGGGAGGAGGACGGAGGAATGGATGCAGGTCTCCTTCCACAGTAACGGTATCAGAGCGCGCACACACCGACCGCACTGCTGCTGCTGTGTATGCAATGAGCCACAGTTCGATTCCCCCCCCCCTCCTGCTGACTGGTGAGCTGTTCTTCTGTTTTTATTCCAAGTGTAGCTAGCATGCTAACGTGCTATGATACAGCAGATAAGCTACTACAGGCAGGAACAGGTGTGTCGTGAGGAGTTACGGACAGGTGTGCGTACAGGTGTGGTAACGCACTCATCAGCCCTCCTGTCACACCTGCACATAGGTGTGTTATTCCCGCGTTTGGGGGTTTTTTTTGTGCGTTTTGCTGGCCGAGTGACGTGAGGAAAGTGAGCTAGCTTTAGCTAACGTAAACAGTAGCGTCAGTTGACGTCGAGACGTAACGAACGTAACGTTTATGCTAACTGCTAACTGCTAACGCTACTGTGTGCGCTTTAATGTCTGTAAATGTTTGCCTGTGGGCAACGGCAGTGATTCTGGGAGACTGTTAGCTTCACAGGGGACGTGCCTCCCCCCCGCCTCCCCGCCTCCTCCCCCGCCTCCCCCCCGGGCTGTCTAATGGTATCCGGTTAGCTCTGTTAGCTCAGCTAGCACCAGTGTTAGCTCGCTCGATGCTAACTGCTTAGCCTCCTGTAGCATTAGCTGCTCTAAATAATAAAACCTTTATTTTATTATAATCCGATCAAAGGTTCCGTTTCTATAACAACCGGGTGTGTGAGATAGAGGCTGTTAATCAATATCAGTATTGGGATACTTATTATCGATATAAAATCAATATATATAGTAATATATTGATTTATAACCTTTGTATTGTGATATATAATCGATATAAAATCAATATATATAGTAATATATTGATTTATAACCTTTGTATTGTGATATATTATCGATATAAAATCAATATATATTGTAATATATTGATTTATAACCTTTGTATTGTGATATATAATCGATATAAAATCAATATATATAGTAATATATTGATTTATAACCTTTGTATTGTGATATATTATCGATATAAAATCAATATATATAGTAATATATTGATTTATAACCTTTGTATTGTGATATATTATCGATATAAAATCAATATATATAGTAATATATTGATTTATAACCTTTGTATTGTGATATATTATCGATATAAAATCAATATATATTGTAATATATTGATTTATAACCTTTATATTGTGATATATTATCAATATAAAATCAATATATATAGTAATATATTGATTTATAACCTTTATATTGTGATATATTATCGATATAAAATCAATATATATAGTAATATATTGATTTATAACCTTTATATTGTGATATATTATCAATATAAAATCAATATATATAGTAATATATTGATTTATAACCTTTGTATTGTGATATATTATCGATATAAAATCAATATATATTGTAATATATTGATTTATAACCTTTCTCACTGTACACACGAGGTCACCAGTATGTGTATTTCTATTAAACGTTGCTATAATAATTGATTATAATGATTATTAAACTGTTAGTTTTAATGGTACAACAGAATTTACTGCTAATACAAACATTATTTTATGTCCTTTATTCAGATTTTAATTAATCATGCAGTAAATATAAAGAGAGTAGTGAAACAGTCAGCATGTGCTGAATATTATTAAAGACATTTAACAGTGAGATAGTGTTATTGATCACCTGTTAAATATCTGTGTGCTGGAGCCCTTCACAATAAAACTGCCTTTCTAATCTGACACAGTGAACACAGTAGCAGTTCACACACAGACTTTGTATATAGAAAGATTACTGATGTTTAAAATACCGTTGTTGTTATTTATTCGCCCTTTTTGTGCCAGAAAAACACAAAAACATCTGCAAAGATTAAGCGTCTCTCTGCCGTGTTGTTGCAGCTCAGTATTTTTCCTCTTCTCATCTAAGATGTGAGACACAGAGCTGAACGGCCGCTCGTTGCTCGGAGCACGTCGGTGTTTGTGTGCGGTTTGTGTGTGTCGGTGCCGGACAGAGCGGAGGTGATTATTCCTCCGGTGTCCAAGTCGGAAACAACCGACCCAACATTAGATCAGGCCCTGCTCGCAGTAGACCCTCTGGTACATGTTCTAAATTATTTCTTAATCTACAGTAACAGAATAGGTGCTGTGATCAGGTTGTAGACTATAACGCCAGCTGACTGTCTCGGGATTGGCACTCATTATAATGCTGTTATACCAGGGTTGTAATGTTATTGTGCTTTACCCAGGAATGTCTCTGTACCTGGACGCCGTGGACGACTTTAGATCGTGATCTTCAGGCGTGCACAATCTACTTTTTAGGTTTAATTTCCTCCTTACTTCTGTTTTCAAACTTCACATAACCTCATCGAGTACCAGTAGAGTGATTGCTTTAGGTTTCTGTTTACAACTACAGAAACTATATGAACACCATATATTGTGTTTAAAAGGGGCAAATAGAGAACTTCATTGGCTTGTTTTGACTCTTTCAAGTTTCCCATAGTTGACAGGGTTATGTTTTCAGTTTCACTTTTACACACAAAAGGAAACAGCATTGTTTTGCACAGTCTGTACCCTCCCTCAGAAGTGAGTGAAGCACTGGCTCACTTGGCTCAGGCACGGCTGAACAGAAACAACCAATCAGAGCCGTATCTTCAAGCCACCAACCCAAAGTGTCTTTCTGTCTTTTTTTGGCCCTGATTTATTGTTTTCTTTCAGGTACAGTGGAGACAAAATTAGGAGCACTTGAATGAGCCAGAGGATTTTTCCACAGATCATCTGTCTCATGCACTGCTGTCAGTGAAAGCTTCAGCAAATAAGACACAGTCATTTTTATAACAGTTACCTACTGGAGCTTTAATGCAATGTTGAGTTTTAATGGTGCTTTAATTTTACCGTAGCTGACAGGGTTTTATTTTCACTTTCACACAGAAGAGGAAATATGTTGCACAGTTTACACCCTAACTCAGAAATAAAGAAGTGTTTCAGCTGAATAGGAATGTTTAAAACTTCACACTCAGTAGATTACCGTTGTTTTTCTGTGTGTGTTTTTGGCTCGTGAGTGAAGCAGATGCATATTTTACCAGCATTTGTCTGGTGGCTGCTGCTAATGTATTAAGACTGTGATATTTTTTTGGCCAGATCGCCACCCTTACAAGGTGCTGAGGCTGAAACTGTACATTCCCATATTGGACCATACAGGATAAATCCAGACTGAAAGCAGCACAAAGGCCGCCAATTCCTCCCACAACCAGTTTGTCAGCAGATCCATCGTCCTGTCCATCCACATACCGCTCGCTTCCTTAGTTATCTCAGTTTATCTTCACAAGTCTAACAGATGAGTGCAGGCGCTGTGTCTGAATAAGATAATAGGCTGCAGTTTACATTAATTACATAAAATCCATGAGAGGATACATAAAGCCTGCAGTGAGTCTTAACGTTCTTGTAGACTTTTATGGTGGGGTTGTATCAGAAGCTTCCGGCCTAATATACATAGATAATGGGAACAGATATTAGAAGCACAACACAATGTAATCTACTACAATAGGAACCCCTCACAACCTCACTCATCAGCCACATTGTCCTCTGGCTCTCAAACATCTTCTAGATTGACGGTGCAGTCCAGAATAAAAGATAACGCTGGTGAATGATTGTTGCTCTGGACACACACGGGTCCACACATGTGTAGTGTTTACAATGGTTAGTCCCCAGTTCAGTTCAGTTTAACATCTCAGATGGGAAACTTGATTGGCAGTCAGGGGCCACAAACGTAAAAACAAATGTACACAAAACACAAAAATGATTCCTTTACATACATAAAACAACAACAACAATGCAAAACATTTTCATTGTGCAAGATGCTAAAAATATAAATGTTACATGTGCAGGTTAAGCCGGGTTTCTACTCCGATTGCACTTCAGCCTTTGTACTCTCAATCGTAGGAACAGTAAGGAAATTTAATCAATGTAATGATGACGAATTTAAAAACCTTTATTCAACCAGGCTGGTTTTCCCAGACTGCATTGCACTGCTCTACTCTCTCATTTACTGCAGCAGGTACAATAATGGACCATTGTTGATGTATTTTTATCAGAATCCGAATCTTTTATTGATTTTTGTTTATTGCCAAGCAGGTTTTTACGCCTATGAGGAATGTGTCCTGGTGCAATTGGTGCAATAAAATATACAAATCACACAAAAATCACACAGTAAATTAAGTACTTTCAAAATATAAATAGATAAAGATAAGAAAAGAAAACTGTGCAGAAGACGGGGGGTGCATTAATGTAATGAATACTGTATACACAGGGTGGGTTTAAGAGTCAAATGTCCAACAACTGAAACAGTGAACACTTTCAGCGTTAATATTTTTTTTTCATTCTTTTCATCCAAGTCCTCTAACACCGCTCAACCTTGCACCTCGCTGCTGTAACGTACTCTGATAGTAAGAAAGCATGAGTTAGCACATGACTCAGCACTTCACAGACCTGCTCCTACGTGGAATAAATCAAATTTCATGTTTCAGTGAAATGACCCTTTAATGATTACATCACTCTTCAGTTCAGTAAGGCCTGTTTACTTCTATACACAGTGTTGCCTTTGTGCACTTATGTGACACCAATTTGCTGTAGATGTTAAAGGGGAGTAGCATAACAAATATATATTTAAATGATAAAAATGTCTCAACAATCCCCAACCTGATGCTGCTCCTGTTTCTCGTTGTTTTTATACTGATATTGCCTTTGTGTACGACAATATTTAGTTTGTTTTTTGTGTTTAAACCCCCTAAATGTGTTGTAAACTGATGTCTTACTAAGATTGGATGTGTAATAGTCGTTTGTTCTTTTATAATATAACACATTTCCTAAAAAGTTGCAATCACAGTATCACAAAATATCCCAATATATTGAACCCCTGTATCAGGACATATTGCCAGATTCTTGCCATTATACACAACTGGTTGGTGCCAAGAAGAACTTTGCAAACTGGAAACCATCAAGCTGCTTGTTTTTCAGCATGTGGGCCTTTGAGGAAAGAATTGTTTTGCAGTTCACAATCGTGACATTAACATTTTGTATGATGATTAAATGTTTCCAGGACTGATGGCTCCAGAGTGACATGCCATGGCTTTAATGATCCCCCCGGTGAAACTGAAATGGCTGGAGCACCTAAACAGCTCATGGATCACGGAGGACAGCGAGTCCATAGCCACACGGGAGGGAGTATCGGTGCTCTACTCAAAGCTGCTGGTCAACAAAGAGGCAGTGCTGCTGCCCCAGCAGGTGCTGTGTCTGAAGGGCCCCCAGCTCCCAGACTTTGAGCGCGAGTCCCTCTCCAGCGATGAGCAGGAGCACTACCTGGATGCTCTGCTCAGCAGCCAGTTGGCCTTGGCCAAGATGGTCTGCTCTGACTCTCCCTTCGCTGCGGCCCTGCGCAAACGTGTGCTGGTTCTCCAGCGCATCTTCTACGCACTGTCCAACAAGTACCACGACAAGGGAAAGGTCAAGCAGCAGCCGCACTCTCCAGAGAACAACTCGGGTTCAGCTGACCTGCACTCTGTCAGCGAGCGGCCCCGCTCCAGCACCGACGCCCTCATTGAGATGGGTGTTCGCACGGGCCTCAGCCTTCTTTTTGCTCTGCTGCGCCAGAGCTGGATGATGCCTCCTCCGCCTAGCCCCGGCGGAGGTCCTGGGGGCAACATAAACTTGTGTAATGATGTCATTCACACAGCCATCGATGTGGTTAGCTCCCTGCCACCCCTCTCTCTGGCCAACGAGAGCAAGATCCCACCGATGGGCCTGGACTGCCTGGCCCAGGTCACCACTTTCCTGAAGGGAGTGACCATGCCAAACTCTGGGGCGGATATTTTAGGGCGTCGTCTTGCGTCAGAGCTACTGCTCGGGCTAGCTTCCCAGAGGGGCTCCCTGCGCTACTTGCTGGAGTGGATCGAGATGGCCTTGGCTGCATCAGCTGTGGTCAGTACTATGGAGGAGAATAAGGTGCTACAGAACCAAGAGGGCCTCATCGGCTATGATTGTTTCATGAACATCCTGATGCAGATGAGACGCTCTTTGGTAAGTAAACAGTAGCAACACTGACGGATGTTGATGGGAAGTTATTTTTAGTGGTTTAATTACTCAGCTTCTTATTGCTCTGAGCTCTCAAAATGCTCCTTCTGTTGAGTATTAAATTAGACATTCAACCTGATTTTACTCATGTGGAAAACTGGAAACAGTGGACAACAACCAACAAAATTAATTCATCACAACTTTAAAAAATATATATTTTTGGTTCTCTAAAATGTGTTGTGCAAGGTCATACAGTAGTTATAATTGCATCTGAATGTTTCTTTCTTTAGTATTGAGTGGAATGTTGATATTGGTTCATGTAATCATTGATTTGTGTGTGTGTGATTGTCTCAGGGCTCCTCAGCAGATCGCAGCCAGTGGCGAGAACCCACGCGGACCTCTGATGGCCTCTGCTCATTGTACGAGGCGGCACTCTGTCTTTTTGAAGAAGTAAGTATTTTATTTTCATATTTCATACACTATATGAATCATTATTAGGGTGGTTCTAGTTTTTGAAATGCCTCAAATACGGTCTAAAATACTGCATGAGGTATCAGCCAGGACACAAATCAATGCTCCATGTCATGTAATTTATTAGCCAATTAGAAACAGGAAGCTGCTAACAAGTAAAAGAGTCGTTATTTTCCCCCAAGATGATGAAGTCGTGACTTTCTTTCAGATCTTGTGCAGAGCTGTCATACAGGTCACTGCTTCGTGTTTTGAAAACTGTGGATATTAACTATCAACTAGAGGGTTAATTTTGAAAATTAATATAATTAATTTCCTCAAAGTCACAACAGTTTCATATGATACCAGTATCTTCACTAGCTTTAAAACCTCTGCCTCTGAAAGACAGTGCTACAGCCTCTGGACACGCCCCTGCTTACTGCTACCTTAGACGGAGAAGGAGTCGATAAATAAGTCAATTTGTTTCACGGGGAAAAAACTAAACACAAATTCTTTTTATTTCAAAGAGAGTACACAGGTCTAATCATGTCTTTTTCTTCCAGGTATGTCGAATGGCATCAGACTACTCTCGCACGTGTGTCAGTCCCGACAGCATACAGACTGGCGAGGCACCCGTGGTGTCTGAAACCTGCGAGGTTTATGTGTGGGGCAGTAACAGCAGCCACCAGCTCGTGGAGGGCACACAGGAGAAGATCCTGCAGCCCAAGTTGGCCGCCAGCTTTGCGGATGCACAGACGGTAAGAGAGAGAGAGAGAGAGCAGTTTCACACGTCTGCTGCAGAGCTGCGAGTTAAGAGAGGAAACATCTGTTATCCTGTATTCGTCATAAGAAGAAGATAACTGTCATGAGTTTCAAAATTCATTTTGCTAGGTTTTGGCAAATGGGCTGTTGACTTTTAAATGGAGAATACTTTTTCCCTCAAGGCATGAATTACACTGATCAGTGATGTTACATAGACGTGGTGACATGATGATAATGCATTCAAATTCAGATTTCACTGGTTCTCCTGCAGGGACGCTACAGCTGTAGATCAAAGCAATGTGATATACTGTGTTTGTTAGATAGAGCCTGAGACAGAGTGCTCTTTCAGATGGAGGAACAGACAGCGTCGAGATTTTTATTTCTCTGCTACAGTGTTGGTTTTTTTTCTGTTAAGAGTGAAAGGAAACCTAATTGTGATGAGAACAGATAATTCACAATCTTCTGGTTATTGATGTGCACTGTGCCTTTTGAAGCATTTCTGTAGAGTGAGGTTGCACAAAATATTTTTTCCTAATGTGCTGATGCTATATATATGTAGACAGAGAGACAAATCATAAAAATATGCAGGAAATGAAATGATCAGAAATATGGCTGGTGGGTCATATGGTACGGTGTCTTATGATATACTGGAGTCCTTCACATTTTAGCCTCACTCAGTGACAGCGGTGTGTGAGAATGCTGAGTCAGTCTGCAGTCTTTTCACTGCACACAAACATCTTTTCCTCATTTCTCTGCAGATTGAGGCAGGTCAGTACTGCACGTTTGTGATCTCCTCCGATGGCTCTGTTCGGGCCTGCGGGAAGGGCAGCTACGGCCGCTTGGGCCTCGGGGACTCTAACAACCAGTCAACGCTCAAGAAGCTGACCTTCGAACCCCACCGCGCAATCAAGAAGGTGTCGTCGTCCAAGGGCTCAGATGGCCACACGCTGGCCTTCACTACGGAGGGTGAGGTGTTCAGCTGGGGTGACGGTGATTATGGCAAACTGGGTCACGGGAACAGCTCAACACAGAAATACCCTAAACTTATCCAAGGGCCACTGCAGGGGAAGGTAGGGTTTCATCCAGCATTTGAGCACAACTTGACACATGGTATTTTATTGACACATTCCAACTTTTTATTCTTTTAGATACATTAAAAGGTTTTTATATATATATATATATATATATATACACACACGAGATGTCGCACTAGAGCAACAGTATCTCAGACCCAAACAATGGGCACTACAGCCCACCAGACTCCACTGACAAAAGCAGTTATTTTAACAGATAATCATAAACTCTTTCTACTGTTCCAACAACCACCAGCTCTGGTTTGGTGGAAATAAATCCTTAATTCATTGACGTAGATAAAAATCCAGCAGTTTCCCTGTACTCGGTTGGAAACGGAGGGACTCACAGGCTCCAACATGCACGGCGAGACTGGATTTGTAAACAAACCACAGAGAGGCTGTGATAACAACACAGGCAGAGGGAGTGTGTCATCATTGTCTGCTCAGGACACCATGACTCTAATATGTCTTCACATAGCAAATAGTTGTTTGTTGCTATATTTATGTTATAAATCTCGTGTGTATATATAACCTTTAAAGCAGCAGCGAGTAGAGATGTGACCATCGTTTCCTCCTTCACTCGGTGAAATATTTTTGCAGATGTAGATTCATTTTTATGAGTTTCTTATAGCTGATTGCTTTGATATGCCTCCTGTTTTTAAAGTATGCAAGGTGAATATCTTCTTGCTTGTGTGTGTACTAATATTAATGAAGTACGATTAATGTGTATGACTTTGGTTGTGTGTCAGGTGGTGGTGTGTGTGTCTGCTGGCTACAGACACAGTGCTGCAGTCAGTGAGGACGGAGAGCTGTACACGTGGGGCGAAGGAGATTTTGGAAGATTAGGTAAGTAACTCATTTATCCTAAAATGGAAAGGAAATCTCCCGTGCTTTCAAACACTTAAAAATACATCAGTAAATACCCCACCTGTGGATTTTAAAACTTTTATGTGTCTTGAAGAAAGCTGGCCAAATGAGACTAAATGTCGGCACAATGAACACAGACTTACCTGCTCACTAGTAGATAACTTGTAGATTTTAATTAGCTTTTTACTTCTGACGTTCACATTTACGGTGTTTGCACCAGATTTCTCAAACTCAGGACCCTTTTCAAGGCTGTCTGGACAAATATGAAGCATATATTGTCAGTTTTATGTATTTAGCTCAAAATTACAGATTAGCTTCAGAGGGAATATACAATCTTTACAACATACAACTCCCTCAATCCTGCTGTGTATTGGAGGCACGTTAATCCTCATTCCTACTTACACTGAACGCATCATACAAGACGATATATGCCAGATACTGTTTCATTGTTTGGGATTGCAGGTCATGGTGACAGCAACAGCCGAAACATTCCTACCCTGGTTAAAGACATCAGCAACGTGGGAGAGGTGTCGTGTGGTAGCTCTCATACTATTGCACTGTCAAAGGATGGACGCACTGTGTGGTCCTTTGGAGGAGGAGACAACGGTGTGTTACCCTTCACCATGATTAACTGTTTCGTTAATGTTTCATATTACAGTTAATTCAATAAATTGATGTAAACTTGTGGTTTGAAGGGCCTTGTCCAATTTAAAAAAAATAATAAATTTTATTGGATGTGTGTGTCAAAATGCCAAACTGTTGCACGTCACTAAATGCTCATACTGTAAATGAATCAGTCTGAAGAAAAAACTTGTTGTCCTGCAGGAAAACTAGGTCACGGTGATACTAATCGAGTCTACAAGCCAAAAGTAGTGGAGGCCCTGCAAGGGATGTTCATCAGGAAAGTGTGTGCAGGAAGCCAGTCGTCTCTCGCCTTAACCTCTACCGGACAGGTAGGACACGATTCCTGCATTGTTAACTGAGACACAGTCACAGCCGCGGTTTGTTGAGGAAAAGCGGAGCCTTGAAGTTCTTGAACATTTGTCCCAAAGAAGGAGTTTCACGCAGCTGTTTAAGCATTCCTAACGACAGCTGTTTGGACATTGACAGTAATATATTTTAAGGTCACGACTTGTTACGTAACTCAGCTCTTCTTTCATGGCTTTGTCTCAAAGACACTCTCAGTCTGTTCTCATCAGGATAGTTTCTGTCTGGAGAAAGGACCGAAAGTAAATGATGTGAATGTGAAGAAATCATATCTGCTAATGTGGATTTGGCCTTTGGTTCCTCTGGTTTTAGTTTTTTATAATCTCTCGTTTTTTTATATCGTTTTTCTGTTCATTCTGTTTCATATTTACACATTTAATATATTTAATAATTTAATAACTGTTGTTACTAGTTACTTTGCAGATTCACATTAATTGATATGCTCAGTTCAGGTATCAGAATCGGTATCTGTAAAGAAAAAATGATATCGGAACATCTGTAATTTATTGTATCCGCAATCGGATAAAAAAAAAAATAACGAGGCGGCTACATTGATAATCAGTCTATCCCTAGTATGTGTACGTGTGTGTACGTGTGTGTATGTATATCAGCCATTGCAGGTTGTTTTGTCACTTATATTTGCTGATTTAATGGTCTTCTGCAGCACACCAGCATGTATGAATATATCAATAATTGCCTGTTTTTGGGCTAATTACCATTAATGTTGTTAATCTTCCTTTTCAATGTCATTTTGATGGGCACTATAATTTGCACAGCTCTCTGGTCTACACTTGTTGTTTTAAACATGTTATATATATAAACTTGATTTGATTGATGTCACTTTTGTTTAGGTGTATGCTTGGGGCTGTGGTGCTTGCCTGGGATGTGGCTCTTCGGAGGCCACAGCTCTCAGACCCAAACTAATCGAGGAGCTGGCTACCACCAGGGTGGTGGACATCTCCATAGGGGACAGTCACTGCCTGGCCTTGTCGCACGGTACTTGTCTCTTCCTTTCTCTATCTTTTGGACAGCTTATCTTTAGATGGTTAACCATAAACAACTGGTGCTGCAGCAGTCCATCCTAAACCTGCTGCTTCTGTCAGTCCCAGGTTTCTCTGCAGACTCTGTTAGATTTTGTTTGTTAAACGTGACACAGCTGTCGCAAGTAGCACGATGTAATAGCAAACACACAGACCAAATTTGTTTAAGCTAATTCTTAACTTAACCCTCAGCGTACAAATTGTGCCTCATTAATATTCAGTGTGATTTCATGTGCAATCACAAAACGATCACAGCCATATATCTAATATTGCATCTAATATTGCTTTACTTCTGCTCAACACACCCTTTCAGACAATGAAGTGTATGCGTGGGGCAACAACTCCATGGGCCAGTGCGGCCAGGGGAACTCCACAGGGCCGATCACCAAGCCTAAGAAGGTCGTCGGGTTGGATGGAGTCGCTATTCAGCAGATCTCAGCCGGCACTTCCCACAGCCTGGCGTGGACGGCCCTGCCCAGAGACAGGTCAGCTACCATCAGAGCGCATACACCGACTTTGACCGTAACCTGGGTTTCACAGGAAGACTTCACATAGTGGGGGTGAGGGGGTGGGAGGGAGGGAGGGCGAGTGCTCATGTCACAACACTCCTGGACTTCTGTGCTGAATAGGGATTGCATAATGTAAGTCAAAGGTTGGTAACTGCATGTTGAATGTACAGCAGTTTTTCTCCCTTCTGTGTTACAAATATCTACACAAGACTGTTAGGATCATATCAGTGGGCTGACTGTGCTGAAACATACAGTGAGGTTGTAGTTCAGAGAGAGGACCACAGCAGTGCATGTTTATATATGTAATTATTCCTATAAGGTTGGAGGTAGAGGTAGAAGTCGGGCAGTTTTTAGATGAAAGTGGAGTGTTTTTTGTTTGTTTTTTAGACATAAATTTGCCATATTTTGTCAATTATCTGGTATTATCTGGTAAAAGCTTCTGAACTTACTTCCAAAAGTACAACATCATATTATATGTATATCAATATTGCAACATAACATTACATATACAGTGATAGAGTGATAAGATAAAACATTTATTTTAACATGCAGTGCTTAGAGGAAATAAAGTCTGCATTATTTAACCCTGGCAGAGCGCCGTTCATTATTAAAATATAAGCATATTCATAGAATGAACACGGTTTGCTGGTTTCAGGGCGCTCCACAGATTTTACACATAAAGTCCAGTTGAAGACTAAAAGGATTTAACAGAGAGCCTGTGTTACATCTTGGGTTGGAAGTGGATTTAATGAGGCCAAATGATCAGTTGAGTTAAGTATTTGCATGGCACAAACTACCAAGAGAGGAGAGGATCAGTTCAGTTCAGTTTTATTGGTCATATGTAGGTTAACACAGGGTCAATGATACAGTGAAATGTGTTGGATGAGAAGAGACAATAAAAGCACTACTCATATGAAGATAAAAAAATACCCCAATAAAAATTAAAAATGGACTGAAATAAATATAACTATATAAATATGTGAAGTGTATGCAGGGGTATGAGACGTATCACTATTAAAATGCAGTACCAAAATGTACAATATACAAAATTATATATAAATATGCTATATTAATGTTATTAATGATACATACTAAGTGCATTAATACTATATATTAATATTCCATATAAAAAGAGGATTTGTGTGTAAAAGTGTGTGTGTAGTATAGCACATATTGTATGACCGTGTTGGTGTGGAGGTGCATTGACATTAACTTAACAACTGCTTCAATATAAATATAAACTGTATCCTTCCAGTACTGTGTTTTATATATATATAGTTTTTATAGCCTATATTAGCGTTATAATTCAGGCTCAGATGTGTTTTGCGGCTCCAGACAGATTTCTTTTGCTGGTTTTTTGAAAGTAAAGGTTGCTGACCCCCTGCACTAGACCACTTGTTAATATTAACTCACTTCTGCTCTCTAGGCAAGTGGTGGCGTGGCACAGGCCCTACTGTGTCGACCTGGAAGAAAGTACCTTCTCCCACCTGCGCTCTTTCCTCGAGCGCTACTGTGACGGCATCAACAGTGAAGTTCCTCCTCTCCCGTTCCCCTCATCCCGGTGAGCACACACAGCCTGTGGAAGAAATAGTCCCTCATGCATCTGTTAATTGTAGCTTGGTGTCAAATAATAAATATTTATATATATATATATATATAAATATAATATATTGTATGTATTTGCAGGGAGCATCATAACTTCCTCAAGCTGTGCCTTCGACTTTTGTCCAATCATCTGGCTCTGGCGCTGGCCGGGGGCGTGGCCACCAGTATCTTAGGTCGGCAGGCCAGGCCCCTGAGGAACCTGCTCTTCAGACTGATGGACTCCTCCGTGCCAGATGAGATTCAGGAGGTGAGAGACAAGTAGAGGCACAGTTAATCAATGGGGGGAATCATAAAATGAGACCAAAATAAACAATGAAGCACAATAAAATATGTCACTGTGTAAAAAAAAAAAAAGTTTTCCAGAGTGATGAAGAGACTAAACTGGTGATCCACTTTACATGACTCACTTAGATATATATATATGGGGCTGCAACTAACAATTATTTTCCTACTAAACGTTTAATTATTTAGTCTAAAAATGTCAGAAAATAGTGAAGCCCAAGGTGACAAAGATATTTAGTTTACCACAAACCTTTAGTTCTCTACGACAGTAAACTGAATATCTTTGGGTTGTGGACAAAAAAAGACATTGGAGGATGTTACCTTGGGCTTTGGGAAACAATGATCAACATTTTCCCCTTTTTCTGATATTCTATTGGCCCAAATAACTTATTGAACAGATTAATCAGTGATGAAAATAATCTCTATCATACATTCAAACTGAGCACATTGTTTCCTACAAACCATGATTATATTTTTCTTTTAAACAAATAATTAAAGCTTTATTATTTTGAACATTTCACTGTGAATCATCACTCGTTGGCAGTTCTTTGTGTATCCAGACAAAAAAGTGATTGTAATCACTGTGGAATATATTTATTGATACACTGTGAAAAACACACTGTTCCCTTTTTGAGGAAATGATGACAGCAATTTCTTCAAAATGTCAACAAGTTCTTAATCTGTTACATCTCCCGGGGCGGTGACAATATGTGGGTGTGTGTTTGTCCCATCAGGCGGTGATTGAGACTCTGTCTGTGGGGGCGACCATGCTGCTGCCTCCACTGAGAGAGAGGATGGAGCTGCTTCACTCCTTGTTGCCTCAGGGCCCCGACAGATGGGAGAGTCTCTCCAAAGGACAGGTACGCTACGCTAGCTAACACACTGAAGCTGTGACAACCAGCCTGTAATGAACGCTCGTTAGGGTCCATCAGTTAAAGCAGTGGTTCCCAACCTGGAGGGCGGGACCTCCACTAGGGGTCGGCAAAGCTACACGGCTGGTTGCAAGGCCTTCTTGATTCTAAGGGGTGTATTAAAACGTTTAATATATACAGTAGGTAGAAAACTAAATTAAATTGTTATTTTTTAAAGTTTAGATTATTATAGATCTAAACTTTAAAAAATATCTCCCAGCATAAGGGCACAGTGAAGACCTGAACACAAGCTGTATTCACAAAGCCTTCACTCTGATAAATGTATGATTATCTAATCTAAACATTTTAAAATTTGTATAAAAAGTTACTTTAAATATCACTAAAACTGATCTCTGATGTAATATTCACAGGAAATAAACCTCCTCAAAATTCATCCAAATCGCTCGTTTTACACAAACTTGCAGTTATTAATAGTGTTAAGTTTGTAAATTGGTTTATCAGTTCTGTTCTGTTATTGTTTGGCATTCAATAGGATGTAAAATATCCATAAAATATGTCAGTTTAATGATAGAAACGGGGTCCCTTAACCTGTGAATTAAAGCATGATTTTCTATTTTAGGATGTAGATTTATTCTGTGAGAATCAGTGGAGACGTAGAGCCTGAAAACTGAGCAACTAATTTAAACACTTTTGTATGCGTTTCTATAGTAGACATAGTTTTTTCTTCTCCCATTAATGTTATTGTTACCCATTAAGATTAGGTCACAACCTCCGGGTTAAATGCCACCGGTATAACTGAACGTACCTAAGGTGTGTGTCCCTTAACCAGTGCCTCATTTGTTGCTGCTCGTAGACTGAAAGAGTTTGAAAGTAGGGTCAGGTTAGTGATGGATGGCGAGTGCAGCTTTTACACCGTGAGCTGTTTGGTTAATGGGTCACTTTGTGTGGTCGGCTGTGTGGGCAGAGTAAAAAGCTCTGTTTGAATCTTCTGAGTGGTCTCTTACAGACACACAGTTTTTAACAATCTCCCCCAATATGCATTTCAACAACAGGAAATCAGTGTGGAGGGGACGCAGTGTTCCCAGTGTTAATGCCTGCTCGGGAGTCCAACATTAAAACCTCTCCACAATTCCTTTGACCTCAACATTTGGAGGCAGCTGCTTTCCAGGAACTGCTTTAGATTTTAATTCTTGTGGACTTTGAAATAGAAGTTGTAGCGAACCTTCAACTCCCCCCACCAACCACACACACACACACAAAGTGATTAATGTTTTTGTGATCTATAAAACACTCAATTAAAAGTTGCACTGAGGAAACACTTGAGGCAGAATTAGAAAAAGAGGAAAACTCAGAATAGGAAAAGGATATATTAAATAAAACTGAGTCAGATGTACAAATAGATAAACAGAGTAAGAAAATAGTTTAAAATGTATAAATAAATAAATACACAAACTATTTGTGGCTTTACTGCTCAGAGCTTTACACAACAGTTAAAGATTAAGAACCTAAAACTTGTATGTTTGTTAAAGTTTTAGCTGCTTAGCTTATCTTTTTCCAGCTACCCGCTGTAGTTTGATATTTAATGGACAGATATAATCAGATCTTCTCACTGAGAGCGAATTAGAGTTTCTGTTGGTCCTTTAAAAAAGTCCAAAACTCAATCTGTATTTTTGGCCATAAAATGTCTTAAAAATGACTTTGACAAGTCTTAATGAAGTCGCATTAACTCCAGTCATGGAAGCCATACCAATCCAGTATGGACATGAAATAGGTCTTAAATGGTCTTAAAATGTCATAAATTAGACTTGTTGAAACCTGCAGAAACCCTGGTTTATATTCCTTCTACAGGCTTCAATGCTGTTATTGAAAATGTGCAGTTAACAATGAAAACACTTTAAATCTTTTCCCTGAAATAAAATCACATCAGAAAGGAAAACAATGAAGGAACAGAAGTACTATCAGCTGTTTGTGAGGGCCGTGATAACCCCAGCCGAGGGTCAACTTCTCTCATTGGTCCAACTTGTTGACTGCCCGTACGTTGGCCTTATTTTCTGGATTACTGAACTCTAAATGAAATAAGCATCTGATGACTGACCTAAGTTTGAACCCACAGTACCAAGAAGTTCAACATCAAGTACTGTTGTTTGCTTCTGTCATGTTTTCCATCGGTCTTACTGAAATGTGTGTGTTTGTGCCGCAGAGGATGCAGCTCGACATCATCCTGACCAGTCTGCAGGACCACACCCACGTAGCCTCGCTGCTGGGCTACAGCTCTCCTGCAGACGGCCCCGAGGTGCTTCCATCTGGCCCGGGCTTCACAGCTTCCCCAGACCCCACGTACAGCGCCACAGCGGGCCACCCCGACACCCACCTGGCTGAGATCCTCATGAAGACGCTGCTCAGGAACCTCGGCTTTTATACTGTAAGTAGCTGCTGGATGACGTCTGGTGCGACTCTATCAGAGAGTGCGCTCTTATTGATTTCAGTGCGTGTGTGATTCAATAACAAACCATTACTTGCGGCATCATTATGATCTATTTAGAACTGACAAAAGCAGAGTTTACTCAGGAAGGAAGTCATCAGTGAAGTCAACATATCGAGCGCCATTGTTCCATGTCTCTGCAGCTCCCTCGCTCCTCTCCGTGTTGGAGAGCTGGAGGCAGAGCATGAGTCATATATAATCCTTTGTTATTATCACCTGCTGACTTTTTTCCTGGCACAGCAGCGGCTTGTTCCTGTGCCTCGCTCTCTAAAGGCTGCGTTTTATTGATTGTAGCGCGCGCACACACACACACACACACACACACACACGCACAGGCTGTGTGTGTGATTATGCAGGTCTGAGCAATGAATGGTGATTAGACTGCAAGGCTTTCTGCTTTTCACTCACCTCTTTTGGATTCATTGCCTCTTGCTGTATTTTTCCTTTACACATTTCTTTATCTACAGAGCTCTGTTCTCTGTTTTGGGGAAACAGATGGAAAAAAAAACACATCTAGATAAAGAAATATAATTAAATAAAAACCAGACTTGGAACAAATAAGATTTTGGTGGTCTAAATGTAAAGATGTCAAGAATCCAGATTACAAAAATAGGGGCTGGAACAAAGTAATGATTCTATGGATCTCATAAAGAAGGTTTAATGTTATTTCCAGCCTCTAAAATGAGCTAATTGGCTTTGTAGTAGAACAAGTTCCACTCCTGTTATATTAATAGAATTTGTAAGTTATAATTCAAATAAACAGAAACAAACCAGGTTCGGTAAAACTTCAGTTAAACGCAGGGTCTCAATTAGAGGCAGGTCTCAATTAGAGGCCTGGTCTGGATTTTATGTAAGTTCTTTGGATGTATAAATCCAATACAGTGTACTTTACCGAGTTCTACGCTCCTTAGATCGTCTACACAAATATAAATGCTGCACATCGTTACATCAGTTAGATTCTCCACAATTCAGTCTAAGTTCATTTTATAGAAACCATGAGCACCAAATGAGTCCATTTACAGTTAAAGCTATTTCATCTGCACATGTATATTACTAAATTAACTTTGTAGAAGATCTTGTGATACCTGTGGCCCTGTAGTCTGATTTATGTGCTTGTGTGTGTGTGTGTTGTGCAGGATCAGGCATTTGGGGAGCTGGAGAAGAACAGTGATAAGCTGCAGCAGGGCACGTCCTCCTCTGACAGCAGCCAACCGGCTCACCTCCACCAGCTCCTGTGCTCCCTGCAGAAGCAACTGTTAGCATACTGCCACATCAACTCTGTCACTGAGGTACGGACGCTCTCCTGTGTTTGTTCAACTGCAGCCTGTTCAAACTTACTCACTCTCTTCTACACATGACAGTTTTATTATGAACAAAATAGCGTTTACACAGTCTTCATGTAGTTATTTAAAGTTGTTGGTCCGGTGCCATTAGGGTCATGTGAGTGATGGCTTCTTGCCACACTGGTTACAACATAATGGTTCGGATTAAATAAACTTGAAAGGCAGATATGCACCATGAGGGTCAATTTGTTGAAGTTATTTACTTCAGAACTCACATGGTCTTGTTAATGAGGCGTAAAATGACATTAAACTGCTTATCTTCAAAGAAAACACTCAACAGTTTTTATACCTGATGCATGACGCAAACTGGCTGCACTTGAGCCAATTCGTGACTAAATGAGTCAGTGTCAGTGTCCGTACATATTTATAAACCCCTGTTTCATAAGTGTGTATTTTCATTATCTTCCTAGTGACTTTCAGTGGTCAACTGATCTGGGTTTGTCAGTGGCCGATGGCCGATATCAAAACAAAGTAAAGTCATAGGAAATAGGAAATTCAGGCACCTGTTTACAGCAGAATGAATGCGAGTCACAGTACAGGGCTCAAAAGGGGAGCACTAATATATTTCCACAGCAGCCACACTGACGAATCTGCCTGCAGATGTGTCTGAAGAGGTTTTTTGTTTATCGGTCATGTGAGCACAGACATCGACCGATGCCAGATAATCAGACACGATTAATCGGCCTATCACTAATGACAGCTATTCCCTAGAGTTGCTGTCCCACCTTTAACAATCACCAGAGAGACATGATTCTCATTTTTCTTTCATTATTGGCAAGTGAGTTCTAAAACATGATGATCTTCATGTTTTTGTGCAGAACTCCAGCAGTGTGGCTTTACTCCACAAGCACCTGCAGCTCCTGCTGCCTCACGCCACAGATATCTTCTCCCGCTCAGCCACTCTGATAAAGGAGAGTTCCTGGAACGGCAGCATACGAGAGAAGCTACAAGGTGAAGAGGATCAACCAATCTCTGAGGATCAACCGAGGCTGAAACGCTCTTGCTCTCTTATCTTGTCCTCAGCCTGTTGATCCTCTTATCCTCCTCTTGTTTACTTTTGTTGTTTCATCATAAAACACTTTCATTACTTCTCCTTTTAAATTGATCTTTCTAAGAATTTTAACTTCTTTGTTTGTTTAGCTTTTTCACATTTTACCATTTTACCTCATGCTACTAAGTCAAGGAGTGTGTAGTTTAAACTACATAAAAGAAATGATTTAGGTTATATATTTTAAACAATAGGATGATTTTTTCACAGTGAACAGAAATGACCATTGATTTAAAACTCAAAATACTGATCATGTCTCTATCATCTCCAGATGTGATCTACGTGTCAGCTGCAGGCAGCATGCTGTGCCAGATAATAAACTCCTTGCTGCTGCTACCGGTGTCTGTGGCGAGGCCTCTGCTCAGTCACCTGCTGGACCTGCTGCCTCCTTTGGACCGCCTCAACAGACTGCTGCCTGCTGCCTCCCCTCTGGAGGACCAGGAGCTGCAGTGGCCTCTTCATGGTGAGCACAGAGAAAACCCTTTACTACACAATAATGTATGTTGTTTGTGGTCTTTTGATTGAAAAATTGGCTGAATTAATTTCGTTTGGATACCTTTAGATGGAATTTATTCCTTCCAAAATCCATTCAGTTTCTTTAATGTCTGTGTGAGCAGATTTAAGGATAACAATCCGATATACTGTAAACTCAATATAGACTGTACCGAGCCAGGTCAGCTGCACTCGCTCTACTCAAAGTTTTAGCATCTTAATTTAAGCATTTGTCCTATTGTCCTCAAGACTTTTTGGTTTGTGACTTGAAGTTTAACCTGACTGCACCAGATAAGAAGTTATTGTTGGAAACTGTTTGGAAAACTGCTGGCACTTTCAAAAAATTCTCGGCAGGTGATTGGACGAACCACCTGTCTATCAAATGTGAAATGTGATATTTCTTTTGTCTTCCTTCACATTTTTACTGTACAAATAAAAAATTGTACCGCTACCACCACTTCATTTTCCCTTGTCCTTCCACTACACCTTTTCTAACATTCCAGGTACCTCTGACTTTGCTGAGCCAGCCTCGGGCATGTCCTTGCCGCCGCCGGCGCTCTCCTGGGTGTGGCTCGTTGATCTGGAGAGGACAGTTGCCCTGCTGGTAGGCCGTTGCCTCGGTGGGATGCTGCAGGGAGCTTCGACCTCGCTGGAGGAACAGGATACTGCTTACTGGCTCAAAACGCCCCTCTTCAGCAACGGCTTGGAAATGGAAATCCCACAGCTGGGTAGGAAGAGAACACATACCGTATAGTAAAACTATTTCCAGGAACTACTTTTCAAGGAGCTAACAGATTCCTTCAGCCCATTGTTGTCTGTGTTTCCACTACAGTCTAAAGACCTGTAAATATTAGACAAATTAGTCTGCTGACTGAAAAATTGACGTATGTTTTTACCCAGTTTTTTGATGCAACTATACTATTTGTCATCTATGTCAGCTTTCTTCTATAACTCCATGTTGATGTGTTGAAATACAGTGAACAAAAAACAAACTATATATTCAGTGCTGCCCTGTTAAAGGGGTTTTTTGGGGTGTGGTCCTCACCCAAATCAAGGCTCTAAGGACAAGAGGGTGTTGAATGTTGTACAGGTTGTAAAGCCTTCTGAGGAAAACTGGTTTTGGGCTGTATAAATAAAATATAACTTGATTTGACTGCATCTCAGAGCTCCTGTACTTTTGGAAAGTCCTACCCTCAGAGCAGCAACTTTTTAGGGGATGAAATAACGTCTCTGGGGAAAGCTCCTGCATCAGAGCCTCGTGACCAATTGACTTATGTAATTTTATGGCATTATTCATTTGTTGTTTCCTCTGCGACTGGTTGAGCTGTTTGATGTTTGTTCACCTCTGTCTTTCAGACGCCTGCATCAGCTCATTATTGGAGGCAGCGCTGTCTGGTAATGAGGAGCAGAAGCCTTTTGACTGCACACTGCGTCCTGACTTGAGCGTCTTGGTGGATGTGGCTCTGGGTACCTCTAAAGAACCTGCCAACAGCCTCTGGATCAACATGCAGGACTACGCCATGAGCAAAGGTCTACCTTTAAACTAGGCATATAATGAGTTCTGTTGTCTCTATGCTAGAGTCATTTTCTTTCAATGTGAGTGACAGTGTACTGACTGTACTGTGCATTCTGTTGCAGATTGGGACAACGCGTCTCTCAGTAATGAGTCCCTGTTAGACACTGTGTCCAGGTTTGTGTTGGCAGCCTTACTGAAGCACACAGGACTGCTGGGCCAAGGCTGTGGCGAGGGCAGGTACTGTAACAGGACATATATGATATGTTGGATCAACGGTTTCCACACTGTTTCTATAGTACCAGCCTAAATTAAACATCACATGTCACAAGTATATCTTTATTTTCCCGTCAGGTACCAACCATCCAAGTCCCTGGCAGAGGTCTATCGCAGTGTTTATAAGGTACGAAACCGCCTGCTGGCCTGTAAGAATATGGATTTCATCCAGACGAGATCTTCTTCGCGTGAGAGAAGGGTGAGTAATCAACATTTATATGTCAACTCTAATTATTCTCTAATTTTAGTCTCTCAGACTTCTTCTCAGTGTTTTCCTTTATAATTAGATACTTCAAGAACAGACTTTCTAGAAACAAACCAGATATTCTTATATAAGCAGATTTGTGAATGCAAGTTATTACAAACAATGAAATCTCAGTTATTTAAGATTCTTAAAATAAGTATTTTGATCACTTTATTTAAGAATTTGTACCTTAATCTAATAATTAGCAAAAGCATCTTACAATAAGACACAATTTCTTCAAACAATAGAATAGAAATTAGTTACTTTGTCTTAAATTAAGGCACCAGAAGATTCTTATTTTTATCATTTTTTAGCTGTAAGATCTTATTAAGACACAGATATATTTTCCTAAAACCAGATTTCTAATGCAGAACATGCTGGATTATTATTTTTCTTTTTTAGAGAAAGAATAAGACTCAATTCCCAGAAACATCCTGTTTTTTACAGTCTGAGAGAGTATGCTTTACTCAAAGGGATTTCCACAAACACTCATAAATGTCATTTGGTTCCACTTTGGTCAGATTTCAGACAATCAGGACTCTCTGGACATGGACCCTCAGGAGCACTCGTTCACACGCACCATCGACGAGGAGGCAGAGCTGGAGGAGCGAGCCGACCGCGAGAGAGAAGAGGGTCACCAGGAGCAAGACGATGAAGAGGAGGACAGGGAGCATGAAGTAATGACGGCTGGAAGTAAGTTCATCTGCCTGGAGTTGCAGTTCATATGCTTTCAGTGAGCGAATCATTAGGAATATTTAGGTATATAATTTGATTTAATTACATTTTTATTCTGCCTGCTCTCTTTCATTCACCTCTCTGCTTTATGACTATATGTATTAAACAGTATTTTATTATTATTATATGTACTTAATTTGCTTTGATCTGTATCCTGTTGAGTGTTTTTGTCATGTTTGTTTGGTTCTGGTGAAAGTGAAGGTAGACCGCTGTAGAGGAATGAGACAACATGGGATATTATCGCGGATTGCGTTAAAAAAACACTTTTATTTAATTTCCTTTATTGTGACAATCGTAAATATCCTCACATGGCTTGCCTTGAAAAAGCTGTCAGACAAGCGTACAGTCCTAGTTTGATTTCCTGATTTATTTTGAACAAGGGGACAAGAGGGAACCCAAATCTTAATCCTGATCACGCCACCCTGGCTGAAGGCTCAATAAATATGAGTTATGAAGTATATTTTCATCATTATTGTGATGATTTATAATAATAATAAGCAAAACGAGATTATCAGTGTGAAACGAAATGCAGCACAATAATCGTTTTATCTCCATTAATCTTTCCTAATCGTTGGGAGTCGACATGTGAAAAATACAATTTGATTAATCGACTAGTTCTTGCTAAAGTAATGCGAGGGCCTTCGCACTGTCACACCGATGGAAATACAGATACATTAAAGTTATTTGTAAGTGCTTTTACTAATATTCATTGCTAGGATGACTGCGACAGTAGACGGCGCTTTTTGGTGTGTTGCATTGGCTTGGGCTTGGGTTGTTGCCGCTCCGGTAAACCTTGAGGATATTATGTAGATGCTGCTTGTCCTCTAACCCGGCATCTTGTGTGTGTTTGTGTGTTTGATTTGTGTGTGTATGTGCATCTCGCACAACACAGAAATCTTTCAATGTTTCCTCTCAGCGCGGGAGGTAGCTCGCAGTCGGGACAGAGAGCGGGCCAGCAGCAGCACCGGGCTGGGCTCCGGCTCCGTTTCCAGGAGCGGGGGCGGTGGAGGCGGAGAGGAGGACGCCATTCTGTCGCAGGAGGGGAGGAGGGGCAGCACGGGTCTCCCAGAGGGCCAGGACCTGTACACCGCAGCCTGTAACTCTGTGATCCACCGCTGCGCCCTGCTGTTGCTGGGGGTGAGCCCGGTGCTGGGAGAGCTGACCAAGCAGAACCAGGAGGAGGGTCAGACTCAGTCCGCCACAGGAACACAGGAGTGTCTGAGCTTCATGACCAGGTCAGAGCACTGCCCACCTAGATACAATTAAAACAAATATTTGGGTATTAGTTTACTAAAAAAGACTTTGGAAGTTAGCCGTTTACATTTGGCTGACTCAGACTGCTGCGGCCTCTCATTAGCTTTCGCTTACTGTAGCACACAACAAGGACTATGGATTTTATTCCCAGTGTATAACATTAAAATCACTACAGGAAAGGAATCCTCTTGCAGCCGACAGCGAGAGGAAGAATCATTACAGCAACCAAAGTCTTTTTTCATTGTGCATACTTAAAGTGTTGTTTTAAAAGACACTGTTTCAGCTTCTTCCCTCAGGCTTATTCATCCTCAGCACCCCACCATGTAAATTAGTTTATTATTTATTCATCCATCTATTGTATAGGATTTTTGTGTATAATGTTTGTTTTTAATAATGGAAATAAGACTATTTGGCCTTCAGTGCGTCCCATTAGGAAGATTTAATATCCCCAGTATCTGAACCAATATTGCTCAGAATACAAAACACACTAAAATTAGATTAGATATATTTTATAAATATCTTTCTACCCACTGCCTAAAAATGTGTCCAGTCCACAAATCTGTGGAGGGACTTCTTAATGATGGTAATAAAACTATACTGTTCACCTCCATATCTTTTATTGACGTATCGTTACATGAATAATTGAGCCGTGTCCACCCACAGACCACCGTGGGAACGTGTGTCTGGATCAGAATTTCTGCTGATACCAGACTTCTGGAGGTCACCTGGAAATTCTTAACCTACTTTTCACTTGTTTCAACAAGTTTCATGTGAAGCTGCAGAATATTTACGCTCCACATTCCACCTGAAGCACCTTGAACCTGATAGCATCTGGTTACAGCTCTCCACCGTGGTATGCCTTTCGCTTCAAGGGGCCTCAGTACAATCTGTCATGATGAACATATTTTACCTTTTTTATAGCATCAGACACTAGAGGTGATTTGGTGCAGTGGTGGCTTTTTGTAACCTTCTTGGGGTAAAATCATTTTTATATCTTGCTAAGTTGAGTTATATTCTTAAAGTGTTTGGTGACAAAGATGATTAATTAGTGTCTGCGATGTGTTTGTGTGCAGGAGTGAGAGTCTGAGCGCAGAGAGCCGTTCGGTGCAGAGCAGCCCGAGCTACAGACTGATGAAGTCCAGGAGCGAGTCTGACCTCTCCCAGCCTGAGTCAGACGAAGAGGGTTACACTCTGGTACAACACACACCTCTCATACACATAAATGTGCTCGTCTGTCTCAGCACATTGGTATTTTTGTGTTTATGAGCTGCATACCAAGACATGAGCGTTATTAAGTGACGTGGTTCCCAACCTCTTTTCTATCATTGAGTAAATTAAGTGACATATTTTATAGATATTATATATATATTAGCAGATTATTTCCTATTTTCCTATAAATATTGTTATTTTCATTTGTTAAATGGGCTTAATAGGCTTCTTTTTTGACAAGTTTGTGTTTTGTTCTCTCTGACACAGCTCTTTGGTTGTTATAACTTCTCATGCAGGACGAGGCTGTTTAGCAGAGAGTGAAAGCTCTGTGAATATAACTTCATCTAAACTTTAAGATAACAATTTCCTCTCATGAATTAATGAAAGGCCTATTGTATATATGTTCTTTGTTAGCTACTTTTTATTGTTATCCAACATGGGTAATAAACTATTTAAGTAGGTCAGATAAAGTCGATACTATTTTCCAGAAATAAACTACTCCTGGGCAGTTCCAGTACATGTGCCCCATTAGAGCATAACTCACAATCAGGAGAGGATACTAAACCTCGAGTACAACCTCCCCCGTCTAGAAGAGAAAGGAGAGAGTAAGTTAATAAAGCCACACCCCACGGGACCCGATAGGTTCACGTTGCTAACCTGAGTATATCAACACCCTTGGCAGACCACTGAGAAAGAAAAAAAAAAAGTTTTCTTACACCACTTAAAATCACGAAGGCCTTGCGACCTGTTTCGCTTTGGCGACCCCTTGAGAGTGTCAGGACCCCCACATTGGGAAGCAGCGGTCGTGATCAGGCTTTGTCTCTGTTGTGTCTTTCAGAGTGGAAGGAGAAATGTCGACCTGGACTTGGCGTTCTCTCACAAAAAGAGAGGTAAAGACCATCTGCAGAAAGATCTGTCTAATGTTGCCAGTAAGGATAATTCAAGTTCTACATTGTCATCAATCATATGTTACTCTTGTCTCTCTGTCTTCTGGTTCCTGTGTGGATAGTTTATTTGCTTCTTTTGGGGCAGTTGAGCCCCAAACACAAGAGGAGCTCCAAGCAAGTAAACGATGGCATGTTTCTTCCTCTTGTTAGCTCATACCTCCATGACTGCGATGCCCCCCATTCATCTCTCATGATGAGGGCCTTGTTCTAAGATTTACTTTGAGACACTTCATATTCTACTGTGTGCTAATGCATAGACGGCAAGGAAGTAATCAGGAACATTAGTGCTGGGCGGTATGAATCTGTATCACAGAAGTCTGGTGGTTTCACAGCATATCAGGTTTTATAGGGTATAGTGGTTTATTCTACTCTCTGTTTAAGTGTCTTATATCATAGTCTGGATGAATACTCTATTCTGATTGGCTGCAGGGTGTCAATTAAATTAATGCACTGAAATAAACTGAATGAAAACAAAATATTTCTCCTACTTCAGGCTGCAGCCGTCAGTACATAAGCCCTATAATATATATATATAATATGTATGACATGTCCATATTGATTTGGGGACAGTGACATGGCTGATAGCTAGCTAGTTGATACTCTAATCTTGCCAGCAGAACGTTATCTCTGTTGCTCGTGGGGAAGTAAGCAGAGGGAACTGAGTCTCCCGTTGTGAAGTCGTATCTATGGTTTGTCCGATTTACTGGAGTAGTGAACAAGGTTTTTATGGGATGCTAATGATTCAAAGGTCTCAAATGTTCTGTTGCACCAGAAACAAATTGTTGTGTGCCATGGTGTTTTGCTCTGTTTAAGAGAGTTTGTTGTGGCTTATTAATTGTTATAAAGTTAACTTTCTCCCGACCGTAGCGCTGTAAAACTGCTGTAAAAACAATATGGCTGCCTGTTGAAGAGTTGTTCCAGCTGTGTATGACGGTGTATAAAGCATTCATATTGTACAGGAAGTTAAACCCAGTTCACCCGCTGTATCACCCAGCACTAACAAACATACAGATGTGCCTATTGTACAAATAACAGTTCATTCCTCTGCTTTGAATGTTTGTTACTTTGCACAATGGCGGCTCGTCGCTTCTGAAGAACGAACCAGTTTCACTCTGAAAGAAATCATCAGTACTGACACTTTGACTTTAGTGCTTTCAGTTGTTCTATGGAAACAGTTACCATTTCACTCCTCAGCTCCCTCAGTGGGTTGGAAACCCAGTGCGCCCATTATAGATGAATTCATAATGGCTGATGAAGGCTTGTGCCCGCATGAAGAATCAGCATTTGGCCATTCGATGAACTCCTATAGAATAATAATGCATTGCACTGCATAGCTCTTAAGAGCTTAAAAGCAACATGGCCCATCCATCAGAAGAGTTACGTTGTGCCTTTATGAATCTGAAAGGCTCCTCTCCCTCTCCTCCGGTTTTCAGGCTTACTTCACAGCTCCCCAGACTCCCTGGCTGAGTCCTGGTTCCGGGCCAAGCTGAGCCGCCAGCGGAGCTACAGCTCGGCGCACTCCTATGAAGAGTCAGACCTGGACTTGAGCCGCTCGCTGGGCGTCCACGCGCTCATTGACAACATGGTCAGCTTCATGAGCGGTGACGTGGGCCTGGCTCCAGCCTTCAAGGAGCCAGAAGAAAGTATGTCCACCAGCCCACAGGCAACGATCCTCGCCATGGGACAGCAACAGAGCAGGGCAGAGGTGAGGGACTCTCTCAGGACTGTTCTGGGTCTCCATCTGTCACAAAACACTCTTATTTCTGTGGTGCCACATGACGTTAAAGTGCTAATTTAATTTGACAGCAGACGTGAGAGGATATAGTGATTTTCTGCTTCATCATCACATTGTTGTCCTTTTGAAAAGCTCATGTTTTTTACTTCACTGGAAGTTGAGAATGTTCTCTGACCCTCAGTCCTGTTTTTACATTCACTGTTGGTCTTTTCTTGGGATTTGTAGCCATTAAGAAAAATATTAAATATCACCAAACTTTTCCTTTAAACCAAAACTATGTAGTGGTCAAACAAATGAGGCTTTTTTTTGTTGATTTTCTGAAAATAGAAACATATTTTTGCCAAAAATCTGGAAGAAATACACTCTAAGAGTTACACCGAAACACCCACTTGACTAACCGGGATGTGTTTGGCTCTCCAGCTGCGGTTGGAGGCGCTCCACCAGATTGTGGTGTTGATCTCCGGCATGGAGGAGAAGGGCAGCCAGCCCGGGAACGCAGATCGATCCAGCAGTGCCTTCCAGTCCTCCTCCCTGCTCACCTCTGTCAGGTTGCAGTTCCTGGCAGGTTGCTTTGGCCTCGGCACCGTTGGCACCGGAGGGCTGAAGAGAGAGAGTGTGCAGCTTCATCACTATCAGGTACGAGGCTGCTCACCTGGTGAACAGACACTTCCATTTCATTAATACATTTTCACAAAAGAATAATTAATAACCGTATCGACTGTGTATGAACATATTTCTTGCAGGATGGGGTAAAAGCAGCTAAGAGGAGCATCCAGATGGAAATCCAGACCGCTGTTCATAAGATCTACCAGCAACTGTCTGTCACACTGGAGAGGGCACTGCAGGCAAACAAGCACCACATAGGTAATAGAGACTGCTACTGTACACCCACACTAATGGAACCTGGATCATTTATTGAGCTCAAATTATTCAGGTGGTCAGACTTCTGGTTGATTTGGTGACACCTGTGGTTACCGGTGATAGGTAACAGCAAATGCAGGTTAATACTAGAAGTCCCAGAGTTCTCGGGGCAATAATTGTCCCTTTTCCATCGTTCTGAGAGTGACAGCTTTTATGTTGTACACGACATGAGTCTGTGAACAGCAGTGAAAGGAGTTGGTTACGTGGCTGAGAAACTGAAGGTGCAGCATGTTGCCTGCAGCTCTTCATCTTACACCTCACTGTGGCTGCTCCTTCTTGTTCAATTACTCCCTGCAATACTTCAAACTGATCTGCTGTCAGAAAATACTGAAAAAGACGTTGCCTTGTTTTGTAGACTTATTTTTGATGAATGACAGTGAGATTCTCACTGACACACACACATTGCACTTCCTGTCACTATTTTATAAAAATGAGTTGTGTTTTGTCTGCAGCAGTAAGAAATGTTACTTCATGTGATACTGCAAAAATAACTGTTGCATTATCATTCATAATAATTGTGTTACCTCATTTGTTGACAGATATTGAATTAACAGACATTAATTTAAATAAAAAGCTTTGAGATTATTACTTTAATGTTCTTCTTAGTTGGCAGCTTCATTTGCGAGTGTATATGCTGTTGTTCTATCTTCTTGAAACACAGAAATACTTAAGACCCAGGCTTTTTTGGAACAGCCTGTCTGATACCTTTTTCGCTGTCTCTTCTTCTTTCTCCATCTCAGAAGCCCAGCAGCGCCTCCTGCTGGTGACTGTGTTTGCACTGAGTGTTCGCTACCAGCCGGTGGACGTCTCTCTGGCCATCTCTAGCGGGCTGCTCAACGTGTTGTCCCAGCTCTGTGGGACGGAGACCATGCTGGGGCAGCCGCTCCAGCTGCTGCAGAAACCCGGAGTGTCCCAGCTCAGCACCGCCCTCAAGGTGGCCTCCACACGCCTGCTGCAGATCCTGGCCATTAGCACTGGGTAAGGGCTTCAAAGGAGTCACATCAGTACTTAGTAAGCCTGATCCAGTACAAAGATAATAACAACAGCTGTGTCTTTTCCTTGGATTTGCAGGACATATGCAGACAAGTTAAGTCCCAAGGTTGTCCAGTCGCTGCTGGACCTGCTGTGCAGTCAGCTGAAGAACCTGCTGTCTCAGGCAGGAGTCAGTCTTCTCTCTTCTGGAAATGACCAGGAGGACAACAAACAGGAGGACAGTGCAGACTCCGAAAAGAAAGACTTCAGAGGTGATAAAGGAGTTTGCTCTTGTTACCCTTTAATGGGAAGCATCTGTTTTTCAGTCAGGAGAATCCATGTTGTCCCATAATACAATCCCCATACTGGTTATTCATTTGAGCAGTGTTCATCAACAACAGCTATGATCAAACACACTACAACAATATAACAATACAATGATAACGAGGGTGTGTTACACAGAACCAGCTGGGAAGTCGTTGTTAGGAACTGTTTAGAAAATATACATACCAGTAGAAAAAAAGAACAAACTTAAAAACAACACAAATATACTAATGAGGATGTTCAACAGCACTCTTTGTTCTTCTTTCAATGGCGAAATACTCTCCAGTTCTGATATAAATGATGCTAACTAGATTCTCTGGTGTCAGTATTTAAGAGCAATATTTACTGTACCTAAATATTGACCCCAGGAACACTAACTAACAGGGATCCTAACTAATAACAATAATCAAAGTGTTTTTATTGATTTTCATATTCGAACATCAAACATCCCATTCAAGACAAAATAGTAGGATACAAAATATACATCACAGGTACAGGTCTAAACTACAGACAGAACAGTAACAAGACAGATCCTACTACTACTAGATATCAGACATACCCACCACCTGTGTGACACAGACACTCTCGGGTTAATCATAGATAGATAAATAAAAATGACAAAATTGACAACAATAATAATAATAGTAATATCATTAAAACAAAAAAAAAAACGGGGGGTTTCAGAAGCTGCCAGTTATGTTGGAGCAGATGAAAACTCATGTTCAAAATAAGAAATAAAAGGCTGCCAGATCTTAGAGTATCTCTTAGTGTTGCCCTGCAAAGTAAATCTAAGATGTTCTAATTTAAGGTGTGCCATCACCTCCTCTACCCATCGTTTGTGAGTTGGCGGTGCTGCCTTTATCCAGTTAAATAAGATCAATCTCCTGGCCAACAATGAAGAGAATGCTATTGCTTTCCTTTGAGCAATCGTTAGTTGTGTTTCCCCCGGTGCCACACCAAAAATGGCTGCCAGAGGACCGGGCTCTATATTTTTGTTATAAATGGATGAGAAGGTTTTGAAAATTTTAGTCCAAAACTCTTTGAGCCTGGGACAAGACCAGAACATGTGGCTTATGTTGGCTGGCACCTGTTTACATCTAGGGCAAGTCGGATCAGCTCCCTGGTAGATTCTTGCCAGTTTGTCCCTCGTGAAATGAAGTCTGTGTAACACCTTAAACTGTATCAATCCATGCCTAACACATACAGAAGAAGAGTGTATTAGTTCTACTGCCCATCCCCATTCAGCATCCGATATGTCCAATTCTAACTCTTCCTCCCATTTCTTCTTTGTGTAATCAAGGGATGGGGAAGCCACCTTCTGGATATTCACATAAAGCATAGAAACCATCCCTTTAAGAGTCGGGTTCATGTCCAATCTGAGGTGGTTAGTCTTTGAGGGGATTCCATATTCCTTCTCCAGCTGAGCAGCAGACATAAATACATCATCTTTAAAAAGATTTTTAACACATTCCACCCCAGCTCTATACCATTCCCTAAACGCTGTTCCCCCAAGGGCCAGGGAAAACAAGTGATTGCCAGACGGGAGCAGATAGGAGGGCGTTTCTGTTTTTAAAATGAGTTCTGAATTGAACCCAGATTTTGATAGAGCCATGTACAACAGGGTTGTTTGTGTAAAGATGCTTGCTTAAGGGCAGAGGAGCGCAGAACAGGGAGCGTAGGGATACTGGGCTAGATGCATATCTTTCCATATGTACCCACGGGATCCTAACTAATAAACCTACAGTGGAAGCAGTGGAACTGTAGTATGCATCCTGTAATAGTGTTTGTGTTTTTTTTAGCTCTGATCCGTAAGCAGCACACTGCTGAGCTACACCTGGGAGACTTCCTCGTCTTCCTCAGGAGAGTGGTGTCCTCCAAGGCCATCCAGTCCAAGATGGCTTCCCCTAAATGGACTGAAGTGCTGCTCAACATCGCTGCACAGAAATGCTGCTCAGGTACCGTCAGCTCATGTAACCCAGCAGAGATCACCGTGTGGTACATTAATGAAGACGCAGCTGAGACTTTAACTCTTGTTGTTAATTGTAGGGGTCCCTCTGGTGGGAAACCTGAGAACTCGCCTACTGGCTCTTCATGTGTTGGAGGCCGTCCTTCCTGCCTGTGAGGCCAATATGGAGGATGACCAAATGACACAGGTATACCACTTTCTTTACTTGGTTCAAATCCTCAATAACAGACTGCTCTCAGTCAGTGAGATGATATCATTTGTTCCCTTCTAGGTTGTTGAGCGGCTGTTCTCCCTGCTGTCTGACTGCATGTGGGAAGCTCCCATTGCTCAGGCCAAACACTCAATCCAGATTAAAGAAAAAGTCCAAGAACTCAAACTACAGGTGTGCAACCAACCGTTCTCCCTTCCTAACCACCTGATTATTAGATTTTATTTTAGTGACTGACAGCTTCTTTAATCCACAGGGAGAGGCAGAGGAGGAGGACGAGAACCTTCCCATTCAGGAAGTGTCCTTTGACCCGGAGAAGGCTCAGTGTTGTGTGGTGGAAAATGGCCAGGGGCTGACTCATGGGAGTGGGGGTAAAGGCTACGGCCTGGCCTCCACTGGCATCTCCTCCGGATGCTACCAGTGGAAGGTACAGTATTGTATTATGTCTTCACAAGTGGCACTAAAATGATAATGTAGTCCATTCAGAAGCTGTTATCATTGCTGGTACAGTCCAATATAACTGAGGATGCAATCTTAAAAGGTTAAAAAAAGTTTACTTGATGAGAAAGTAAGAAAAATATAAGCTATTTCCTTTTTTGTTGCCTTGTTCTGATTAATTTCACCCTTTATTTCTCTCGTAGTTTTACATCGTGAAGGAGAACCGAGGCAACGAGGGTACATGTGTGGGCGTTTCGCGATGGCCCGTGCACGACTTCAACCACCGCACAACGTCGGATATGTGGCTGTACCGAGCGTACAGCGGGAACCTCTATCACAACGGGGAGCAAACGCTGACACTGAGCAGCTTCACTCAGGGAGACTTCATCACTTGTGTCCTGGACATGGAGGCCAGAACCATCTCGTTTGGCAAGAACGGAGAGGTGAGCTCGATATCACACGCTGCACCATGTTCATGTAACAGTTTATCATGTTTTTATATATAAATATTCTGATAATATGTGTATATATTTGTTTTTTTATTTACACAAAATTAAAGACAAGAAAGAAAGTTGCGTAACACCTCAGGGTTCTGTGTCAAATGCTAACTGCTAACTTGTGATTCCACAGGAGCCTAAATTAGCCTTTGAGGATGTTGACGCCACAGAGCTCTATCCCTGTGTGATGTTCTACAGCAGTAACCCAGGAGAGAAGGTAAGAGACTGTAAATATCCACCTGAGAGGTACACTTCTTCTCCATGTGCACAACAGAGCTGTATTGTTAGCCAGCTCACCTAGCACCACTGAGGTAGCTAACGTTCAGCTACGGTTGGCAGGTGTAGTTTAATATCTCCGAAACTCTGGGACAAATTAACCTTTGAACTAATCGTGGCACATTTACATGAATGTTTTTGAAGTGTTAATGTTGATTTAGGTGTCATCAAAACTCTAAATACAGTAAATGAATTATTTTTCCAGGTAAAGATCTGTGACATGCAGATGAGGGGAACACCTCGAGACCTCCTACCTGGTGACCCCGTCTGCAGCCCCGTGGCCACCGTCCTGGCCGAAGCCACCACGCAGTTGATACGCATCCTACATCGCACCGACCACTGGACCCACCGCATCAACAAGACCATGATCGAACGGCTCCACAAGATCAAACCTTGCTTTAGAGAGTCAGCCAGTGCAGCTGGGGGCGGCGGGGGTCAGAGGCTGAAAAAGAGTCGCTCAGTGCAGAGCCGCGAGGAGCACGACGCCCAGAGAGAAAGCCAAGAAACCCCCACGAGGACAGAGGAGGAGAGGGGACGCCACGGACGGCAGCATGGCTTGGGGGAGCTGTCGGAGCACCACCTGAGGACGCTGTGCACAGAGGTGTGGCCGGTCTTGGCCATCATCGGTGGGGCGGATGCAGGCCTGCGTGTTGGTGGGCGATGTGTGCACAAGCAGACCGGGAGGCACGCCACTCTGCTGGGCGTGGTGAAGGAAGGCAGCACCTCGGCGAAGGTGCAGTGGGACGAGGCCGAGATCACCATCAGGTACAGATTGAAGTTTTGCTGTGGCACCTTTTTTTGTCACCTTTCTTTAACATTTTTCTTTGTGTATGTTGCTATAGTTGTTATTTCCTAGTATACTATAGATACCAAACTGTATTTGGGCAATGCCAGCCATGTAAAGAGTTTGGCTGTCACTGCTTTTGGGTAAAAAATGTGCTGAGTGAGCTGAAACCTACGGCAAAGCCCTCTTAATTCCTGTGGGGAAATAACATGATAGTTGGTCCAACAGCAGTGCTTTGCATGGCGTTCTGTTCTAGGTGCTTATTAGGGTTGAGCGATATGTTAACATTTTGGATATGAGCGGCGAGTTACAAACTCTCTTAACTTTAAAATAAACTCTTACAATGTAAAGAAAGGAAATATTCTGACACCTGTTTTCCTTTTTAAAATGAACGAAAATACAACCGTACACCTTCTGAATTCAATTTTCTTTCTTTCACCAAACTGAGATGAGCTTAATTGCCTTTTTAAGTCATCATAAAACACACCAAATAAAACACACCAAAACCTCCTTTTCACTGTTCCAACAATCAGCAACTCTGGTGTTTAACTGTCTAACTGATTTACACGTAAAAATATTCTGGCTCCACACGCTGGCGCTGCCTCTCTGATGCTGACCTCGTTTTTTTGCTCCTCTACCGCTTCACACCTATCCCCCAGTCCTGGTGGGAGCCGCTGTGAAACACCTCGGTACTGTATTCCATGTCATCAAACTGGTTGAAATAAACCTCCAATTCCCAGAGTTAGATGTGAAACTATTCTGGCTCTACAGCCGTTTTATTCTCTCACTTTTTCTTCCGGAAACCTGATTTATACGTCTGCATCAAATCGAATGTAAGCAGCGGCTCTCGTTGGTCGGAGACCATTAATTTAACAAAAAAACAGCCGACAACAGACTCAGTTAATCCCTGATAGTCGATGTATTCGTCCAGTCGCTCAACCCTAGTTCTTATGTTACATGTGTTGGCTCAGTCATCAGCACACATGGCTAATAAAATGTACTTTGAAACACAGATTGTTTCTTCACTGCCTGTGTGTTCACATTCCTCTAACACTCTATATTAGCCTCTTGTTTTTTCACCTCCCATTTCCCCTCGCCCTGATTTACTGTATCCATGCTTCTGTCATTATTAATCCATTTCTCTTTTGCATGGCCTTACATTTCATTGAGTGGCATATTTTTTTTGTTTCATACCCATCTTTTTATTTGTCTTGCATGCTGTGCTCTTTCTCTCCGGCCCTGTCCCTCACTTTGTGTTTCCTTCCCTTGTCTCTTTTCACTCTCCACTCCCTTCTATTAAAGCTTCCCAACTTTCTGGTCACCTAGTGACACTCCACTATACAACCTGGAGCCCTGCGAGCCGCTTCCCTTCGACGTGGCCCGTTTCCGTGGCCTCACCGCCTCGCTGCTGTTGGACGTCACCTACCTTACCAGCATCCACGAGGACACCGCGGCTAAGCTCAGCGCGCGACGCCACGACAAGAAGCACCGCAACGCAGCCTCGACCGGGCACGAGCCGACCAGTAACGAGGACAAGGCGGACAACGAGGGGCACAACCGTAGTGAACAGAAGGAAAGCACCGGAGCCTCATCTGGAGCTGCTCCGAACATCCCGACCTCTGACCTGCGTGTGTCCCACAGCCTGGAAGAGATGAAAGCACACGTGGCGCCCAACTCGAAGTCAGAGAGTGAGATCTCCTCTGTTGTTAGCGGAGGCGGGAATGAGACCCTTTTCGCCTCAGCTCCTCATACACCTGCCGAGGGGAACAGGAAGAAAGGCCACGAGCACGGCTCCCGCAGCCACGAGCCTTCTCCTTCCTCTGTCGCCACCCAGTCTGAAATCCATGCTGTGCAGCTGTCCTACCTCTACCTGGGAGCCATGAAGGCCCTCAGCGCCCTGCTGAGCTGCAGCAAGTACGCTGAGCTGCTGCTCATACCAAAGGTACCTCCAACTTTCTACGTTTACTCATACAGATACAAGTTTAATCACTTACGCCAGTGGCATCAGGAAATCTTAAAGGGAATAGTTTGACATTTTGGGAAATACACGAGTTAGATGAGAAGATTGATATCACATATCACATCTGTTAACATGTTGTTAGAGCCAGCACCTGGTTAGCTTAGCTTAGCATAGCATAAAGACTAGACCAATGTGTCCTGAAAAACATTGATATTCAGAGAAATGGATTAAAATGACCAAATATCCTGGAAGTAATCCATGTTGTCCTGAAAATGTTTTATTTACTCGACTGTTGGTAGGATAACTTCAAAAGACCCTTCAGAGAGCGTTTACCAGACACGAAACAGAACAGACCTGCAATGATCTTTTCTGTGTCGAGACTATTTTTCTGGAGACGCTCATATCTACATGCTTACAGCCATTACTAATCAAATCTACCTTTGTTGTTGTGGTTGATAAATACATGCAAAGTAAAGTTAATTGTACATGCCACAAAGGCTTTCACTTTCTAGAAGATGAATTTAAAAATAAAATAAATTCGAAGCTGATTTGAACTGTTAACTTATGGGCTGTGGCCCAATTAGAGGAAACTGTAGCCCCCTGAAGTCGCGGTCCTTTGTAGGTCTCTGATGTGTTTTTAAATCTTCTGGGAGGGAGCTAGCAGAACTGAAGGTTACACTTTAACCAACAGATATGAGAGTAGTATCGATCTTCTCATCTAACTCACCTTTATTGTTTCTCACCTCCCTCCCCTGCGTTCATATATCGATTCTTATATAAAGGAATAATTAAAACAATCTGTGTTCAAAAAGGCGACTATCTTCTCACACCTGAAACCGATCCAGGTCAAAGATTGTCAGATTTATGCTAACCTTTTTCTCTCTGCTAACATCAAGGTGTTACCGGAAGCAGCACCCAGCGGGCACAATGCTGATCTGAATGCCAGCACCAGCGGGAGCACAGCTGCCACCTCGCCTGTGTGCCAGGAAGAGGTGGAGATGCGGGCGGCTCTGCAGTTTCTCATGCGCCATATGGTGAAGCGGGCAGTGATGCGCTCCCCCATCAAGCGGGCCTTGGGCCTGGCAGACCTGGAGAGGGCACAGGCCATGATCTACAAGCTAGTTGTGAACGGGCTGTTGGAGGAGCCAAGTGGAGGCAAAGCCAAGCCTGGTGAGAATATGTAGAGATAGGATGTACCGAGATTGTTAATTAGTGCTCCGGGAGTTTCTTACGTCTTTTCCATCTTCGTCTTTCTTTTAATCTCCCGTAGGAGTGAGAAGTGAGCCAGAAGGTGAGGGGGAAGGTATAGAGGGAGAGCAGTTAGCACAAACTCCTGTCACCACCAGCCCCTCTGCCTCCAGCACCACCTCCTTCATGAGTTCCTCGTTGGAGGACACCACCACTGCTACCACCCCTGTCACAGACACAGAGACTGTCCCTGCCTCGGAGTCTCCGGGGGTCATGCCCCTCAGCCTCCTCAGGTCAGAACAGATGGCTGCACATATTGTCAGCCAGTGAGTAGCCTTGTTTTTCATGTGTGATTAAATTGAGATGATGATTTTGATGCTTCTCTGTGATGTGACAGGCAAATGTTCTCAAGCTACCCAACCACCACCCTGGTTCCCACCCGCCGAGCTCAGACTCCTCCGGTGTCCTCTCTGCCAACGTCTCCCTCAGATGAGGTCGGCCGCCGGCAGAGTCTCACCTCCCCTGACTCCCAGCCCAACAGACCACAAAACAGGACGGGCACCTGTAAGCATGCCAGATTGCAGTGCAGTCAAATATAACAGCTGGTGAAAAGTTTGTGCGGCGTGTCTTTACGTCCACGAAAGCTGCAGCGTTTTTAGCTTTTAGACAGTTTTTTTTAGAAATTCCTGTTCAAATTAGTTCAAATAAAGTCTCTGTCTGATCAGTCATTGATACAAACATCACAGAGTTGGTAACACGAAGTCTAATATCTAACCTTAAACTAACTTCAGTTTAGTTTCTGATCGTTTTTCTATCAGACTATAAATTAGAAAAAAGAGAAAAGCTCATCACATTGTAATATTGTGTATGTTTTTTCAGTGATACACGATATTGCGATATTCACACCTTTATCCCAGATGTCTGAATAATTTCACTGATTGTGTTTGTTCCAGCTCTGTCAGACCCCAGCAGCAGGTTGTCAACATCTCCCCCTCCTCCTGCCATCGCTGTGCCCCTGTTGGAGATGGGCTTCTCCCTGCGCCAGATCACCAAAGCTCTGGAAGCCACTGGTCAGTCTCACTCCAAGTTCCCTTCTTCACCGTGTCTGCAATGTTATTATTATTCTTAATGAATTAGGTTTAACTCTGACCTAATTAGGCCAGCAGGTATTAGACTGTGAGTATTGTGGTATGGTATCATTCTGCGGTATATTGATGGCTCCGGTGTGTATTCCTGGTACCTCAGGTGCTCGAGGAGAAGCTGACGCTCAGAACATCACAGTGCTGGCCATGTGGATGATAGAACATCCAGGTACGGAGGACGAGCACGACGAGCCTCTCACCAGAGGCAGCGGCGTCGGCAATGACGGGTCTGACTCGTCCTGTCCGGGTGCAACGGCCTCTGCTGGAGGCAAATCTCTGGACCGGAGCCCGTATCTGTGCTCTCCTGGAGACATAGCCAGTGCAGATGCTTCAGAAATGGAGGAAGGCTTCAGTGAGAGGTATTCATAATAGATCTCCTCACAGACATACAACATGATGCTCCAGCATGTGCTGTCAGTTAAGGGCTGCAACTGATGATGATTTTCATTATGAGTTAATCTGTTGATCATTTTCTTGACTCATCTATTTGTTGTTTAGTCTTTAAAAATGACTCAAAATAGTTGGCGATTAATTTAATAGTTGACAGCTAATCGATGAGCTAACCAGTTGTTGGCACTGGCATGAAATAGTTGGTTAATAAACTTATTTTCTGCACCATTCTAATAAATAACAATCTGTTTTGCTTTAGCATCAAAATAAAAGTTACTTCCATACTGAATGCTATAAAGTTGAATAAATGGTAGTATATAGAAATAAAGTTTATATTTGTGTACCTTGCAGTCCTGAAGGTCTGGAGCAGGACAGTGCATCAGCCTCCAGCGGAGCTCCGCTCAGAGGTCGCTCTGCTGTCGGGAGGAAACACCGCTTCGACCTGGCTGCACGCACACTGTTAGCCCGCGCCGGTAAGAATATTTCACATCTCTTACCTTTAGTTTATACTTTTATTTCCCACTTCCTCACTTCACTTTAAACTTTCTTTCCCTTAAAGCTGGACTGTACCGCTCGGTGCAGGCCCACCACAGCCAGTCCCGCCGGGAGGTCTCATCCCTCCAACAGCAGCAAGACCCTGGGGCCCTCTACGACTTCAACCTGGACGAGGAGCTGGAGATGGACCTAGACGAGGAGACCATGGAGGCCATGTTCGGGCAGGACCTCGCCAGTGACACCGACATTCTGGGAATGTGGATCCCGGAGGTACTGGACTGGCCAACATGGGTGTGTGTGACTTTATGCTATGGCTAGAGGGCTGCCATCACCATTCTGCTCTTCACCTGCCCCGCATCACTTCTCACTCGCAGTAAAGTCAGACTGTGCCTGCACTCTCAAATGGGAGCTTCATGAGTCAGACGCTCTCGCTTCCACTTAAAGCCCACTCTATTGATCTAACTGGCATGAAAGAACACTTAATACTTAATAACTAAATGATTATTCTCACTGCTGATAACTGGCTGTTGTTGTCATCGACTCATATTTCTGACTCATCACATTGCACGGATGCTTAACTGCTGTTCTGAACAACTCTGTCTTGTGTCTTGTGTGTGTGTGTGTGTGTGTGTGTGTGTCGTGTAAATACGTGTTTGTCTTCATGTATGTGTTTGTGTGTGTGCGTCCGTCTGTAATCGTACCACCCCTCACAGCACGTGTGTGAGACAGACGATCGGGATGAAGTGGTGGTGTGCGAGCTGTGCGAGGCCAACGTCGCCAACTTCAATCAGCACATGAAGAAGAGTCACCCGGGCTGTGGCCGCAGCGCCAACCGCCAGGGTTACCGCAGCAACGGCTCCTACGTGGACGGCTGGTTCGGAGGGGAGTGCGGCAGTGGGAACCCCTACTACCTGCTGTGCGGTGGCTGCAGAGAGAAGTACTTGGCCATTAAAAGCAAGGCCAAAGTCCCAATTGTGGAGAGGTATGAACGCCACAGTACTGATATTCTGTGAGGAATGTCACCATTAAAGCCTTTACACACACGGGGAGAAGAAACAACACGAAAGCAAAGCACATTAAAAATGTTTCACCTGTACCTCTGTATATGATATATGGTGTCGTATTTATTTCTGCACTATTTTGATATTTAAAGGAGATAAAACTGAATCATGTGATATATTCTGCGATATGTGTTCAGGTATAAGGGACAGGCTCCGGACCTCCTGGGAAAACAGGACAGCGTCTATGAAGGTAAAGTGCATTCTGAACATTTCAGGGTCAATGTGATGTATTAAAGCATCTGTTTCATTATCACATCGCTTGTGTCCGTCTGTCCCGCTACAGAGGACTGGGACATGCTGGACGTCGATGAAGATGAGAAGCTGACTGGGGAGGAGGAGTTTGAGCTGTTGGCCGGCCCGTTGGGTCTGAATGAGCGCAGGATCGTCCCCGAAGCTGTCCAGTTCCCCGACAGCGACCCGCTGGGAGCCTCCATTGCCATGGTGACAGCCACCAACAGTATGGAAGAGACCCTGCTGCAGATCGGTGAGGAGGACAACAAGATACTTAATGCTTTGATATTACGTAGAGCTTCGTGTGCTGCCTCTCCGACTGTCAGCCTGCGTTCTTTAAAGCATTAAACCGTGTTTGTGTTCAGGCTGTCAGACCTCGGTGGATAAGAGTTCATCGGGCAGGGTGACCCTCGGCGAGCAGGCGGCGGCCCTCCAGAACCCTCATGACCGAGTGATGGCGCTGAGGAGAGTGACGGCTGCGGCACAGGTGTTGCTGGCCAGGACGATGGTGATGAGAGCCCTTTCCCTGCTGTCTGTCAGGTAGTCTTCACCAACACGAGAAGTCAAGTCAGATTTCATTTATTTAGGCCCAAATCACAAATCATAATCTGCCTAAAAAAAACCTTTACCAGGGAGAAAATGGAAGAAACCACCAGAACATGACAGCACTCTCCCTCTGTCTGTCTGTGTGGGCTATAAGGCCTGCATTTAGACTTTTGTTATTAAAAATAATAATATGATAACGTTTGACTATTTTTCAATTAGTAAAAGATTGCATGAGGGGAAACTTTTGCCTCAGCCTATGCTATTTGTAGGATTTGAAATTTTAACAACATTGGTGCCACCTAGTGGTCGTATCAAAAAAGCCAATGTCATCACAATATTCTCAAAATGCCATAATTACATAAATAAAAGTGGTTTTAATTCACTACAATTGAAACAATGATTCAATTGGAAATTATGTCTCAGATATACTGTGTATTTTGCCATCTCTCTCTGTTCCTAAGTGTTGTTTGTTTGTCTGTTCTTGATTGATACTGAAACTCTTTGTTTGTTAATCACTAAAAACTGGATATTGAGAAAGCAGTTAAATAAAATAAAGCAGTTAAATTCCCCAAATTATGTATTTATTTGAACCTTTTGGATGACATTTATGTGAATATTTAAAAAATTGACTTGACATTTAGATGGAAGCAGAGCTGTCTAACTGTGTTTACATTACTTTCCCTGCCTCCCTCCCTCCCACACAGTGGCTCAAGCTGCAGCCTTGCAGCAGGTCTGGAGTCTCTTGGTTTGACTGACATCAGAACTCTGGTCAGACTAATGTGCCTGGCGGCAGCGGGTCGGGCCGGTCTTTCCACCAGTCCTACATCAGGCTCCGGCCACGCTGAAAGGCCCCGTGGGGCCACCAAGGCCAGCAAACCCATCTCCTGTCTGGCTTACCTCAGCACAGCAGTGGGCTGCTTGGCCTCCAACAGTCCCAATGCTGCCAAGCTGCTGGTGCAGCTCTGCACTCAGGTACACAAGGATAACTCATCAGCCTGGAACTTCTTTATTCATATCATGGCTTTAGTGAGGTCTGATGTTCAAGAGTTGTTGGCTGATTAGATTCTGTAAGAACAAAATACTTTATTTATTTTAACAGAAGAGAAAACCTGTCATTAGAGACAGGTCTTTATTTTTATATTTAACAGTTATTAGTAAGCAGTCTAATTGTTTTCTGAAATGGTCCCAGTTACCTGTTTTTTAAAGATAAAGCAATTAAGTCATATTTTTCCCTTTCCAGAACCTGATTTCTGCAGCTACCGGCATGAATCTGACCACAGTGGACGACCCCATCCAGAGGAAGTTCCTGCCCAGTTTTCTGCGCGGCGTGGCCGAGGAGAACAAGCTCGTCACATCTCCAAACTTTGTGGTCACGCAGGCTCTGGTGGCCCTGCTGGCGGATAAAGGGGCCAGACTCAGACCTGCTTATGACAAGGCTGATATGGAGAAAAGAGGTTTGTAGGAGATAAAAATGAGCCGGTGTTACATTTTATGTGACGTGTTTTGTTTCTGTGCATTTCTTCTTCTCTTTGGTTGTTTTTATAGTTCTTTAGATATGTAAGTAGATACTGGATACTGTGTGTGAAGGCTGTTGCTCAGAGTATTTGAAATATTTTAACTGAACATGGCATTGCCTTGACTGATTAAGCCACATTTCATACTTTTGTCTTTCAAATATCTTCTCTATCTTTATTTGTGGCCTCAAACTTTGTTCTGCTAATTTGAGATGTGGACAGCGCTTCTGTCTTATGTTGTGTTATTCAAGGCAAAGCAATGTTCTATGATGTATTTTTATTTTTATTTTTTAGATTATTAGATTATTATTTTTCATTATTATTATTATAATTAGCACGTATTTGTGTAGTACTGTCATAGCTCATCAGTGATGTCTGTTTCATGCACTCATGCTTGTGCCAGCTGCTCCTCTCTGTGCACTCGGGTCACCTTTTGGTTTTGATTTTCTTTTGGAGTTTTCATGTTTGTCTTTTTTCATTTGTGCGCTTTCTCTCACTCACCGGGCAACTTTGTCACCTTGTGTTCCGTGTCGAGCAGGTCTAATTGCGCATTTGTATGCCCATCCCTCCCATAATCCCTCCGCTGTAGGGCCTCTTGAGCTGGCCAACGCTCTGGCGGCCTGCTGCCTGTCCTCCAGGCTCTCCTCGCAGCACCGCCAGTGGGCCGCCCAGCAACTGGTCCGCACGCTGGCCGCCCACGACCGCGACAACAACCAGAGCCGGCCGCAGACCTTCGCCGACATGGCGGGGGACCTGCGAAAGTGCTCCTTCATCAAGCTGGAGGCTCACCAGAGCAGAGTGAGTCGCTACAGGATCCAGAGGGTTCCCAGGCTGGTTTACAAATCAAAATAGTTTGTTTCAAATTCTTTCTCCTTTTCACTCAGGTCATCACATGTGGTTGGAGCAGTAAAAAAGGATTATTGGCAACTAGTGGCAATGATGGTACGGTCAGGATGTGGAACGTAACCAAAAACCAGTACACCCTCCAGCAGACCTGCATCTTCAACAAGGAGTAAGGCTTTCTAAAAAAACCCACAAATGAATTAAAATACTACATGACAACAATACTGAATACTTACAGATACTGTAGTCTCGTGTTCTACCTCCAGGTACCTCAGTACGTTCATGAGAAACCACATAGTACAACTACAGAAACAATAAATTACTTTAGACCAACATGGAACCAGAACTGATTTTCCTTCATATCCTTCCTACTTTGCAATGGATGTAAAACAGGTCTTAAATTGTCTTAAATTGTCTTAAAAAGGAGTTTAAAAGTGTCAGATTGAACCCGTTGATTACATGTTCCTCTGTGTCAGCTGGATGTGTAAAAAGGCCACAGTTTGCTAACACATTCCCCACAACAACTTTATGAGGTGATAATATGTCAGATGTTGTGTTTTCAGCTGCCTCCAAGCGGCCAAACGAATAAATGAATGCAGCTTTAGGTCTTGGTCTCATTTGTGTTGATTGTGTGTCCTGTCTCCTCAGCGATGGCTCTTCAGAGGAGGGAATGTCAGGTTTGGGATCTCCCAGCGACCCTTGCCTGTCTCCTCTTGCATGGAGTGTCACTGGAAAATATCTGGCCTCCGCCATGGAGAAAATGGTCAACATCTGGCAAGTTAATGGTAAATATTCACCTGTTATTACAGTATGTTAATAATGAGCTCCATTAAGTTGTTTTGAAAAACTGCTCCGGTATTAAATGTGTTATGTGGCACAGCTTGCATCACTGGTGTGTGAGGTCCACAGAATATGAATGAGAGTGCATTAAGATTTTATAGCTCCCATTAAAAATAAATATGCCTGGGGACTGAATGCGGTCCAATCATCGTTTCCTGCCTCCCGCCACACGCCCTGCAGCATGCACCATCTGTCCTTGGCCACTTTGAATCGCCTCGAGGATGAAAGTCCACAACCACATTCCTGTTAGCTTTCATGAGCACATGTGCCGTTGAAATGTGACTGTGTCCTTCCTTATGCACAAGTGAATTAAACCCACTCCATGCATTACTATCTTTCTGTGGCCGTTGATCAGAGTGTCCACAGTTTCTTCAAAAAAGAGTCTAAAATGCAATAATTTAAATTTTAACAATCAATAAAACTATTTGCACAGCAGCTTTACGATTATAGAGGAGGGCTGCACATTATAGTAAAAACATCTTATTGTGATTATTTTGACAGATAATGCGATATGATTCACAGTTAGTGTGGGAATGATCATTTCTGCATCATAAATTTCATTTTCACTGGAAAAAAAAAAGATCATGTAACATTTTTTGGGGTCTGAAGCAAACAAACATGTTTTTGTTTTGTTTTTTATCTGGAAAACCAGCTTTAAAGGCCAGGGAATCTTTGCAGCTCTACAGCAGCTCTCTACTTCATTATGATGCACATTTGACCTTAATTAAAACACTGCAGCTCTGCGGTTTGGATCACCAATAGAACCAATACCAATTTTCCTTCACATCCTTTGTACTATTTTTTGCCAGTATGGTCATAAAATAGGTCTTAAATTTGATTCATAATGGTCTTAATAGGTCTTAAATTTACCCTGTTGAACCCCACGGAAACCCTGATTGTTTTTTGCCTTTTTAAGTGTAAACATATAATGTCAGTGTGATAAAAGGCCTGCTGTAACAGCTCCACACTCGCCTCCTCTCCTCTAAGGTGGTAAGGGCCTGTTGGACGTGCAGCCTCACTGGGTTTCGGCGCTGGCGTGGCCTAAAGAGGAGGTAGAGTCGCTGTGGTGCGGGGAACCCAAGGACATGCTGCTGGTGGGACGGATGGATGGATCTCTGGGCCTCATTGAGGTGCTGGATACCTCCAGGATGCACCGCACCGAGCTGGAGCACTGCTACAGGAAAGATGGTAAGAAGAAGATGTTTTTAAATCTCTTTGTCAGTCAGTAATTTACAATCTTTGTTATTTATTCACCTGTCTGCCTCCTCTCTCAGTGGCAGTGATGCACATAGCCTGGTACAGCGAAGACAAGCCTTTTGCTGTGGGCTACGCAGATGGGAAGCTGCTGATAGGATCCAAAGAGCCCTTAGAAAAAGGAGCCATCGTGGTCATTGATGCGCACAAGGTAAACAGTTTCTACACAAATCAACAGTCTGTTGTTTCGATTGAGAATCTCTGAGCTGAATCTCTCTGCGTGTGGTTTTTACAGGAGTCGATCACCAGTATGAAGTGGAGTCCTACCGGTCAGATGCTGCTGACCTGTGCCAAAGAGGAGACGGTGAAGCTGTGGGCCAGTCCGGACTCTCGCTCAGACTCAGGCTCCGGCTCTGGTTGGCGCTGCCTGCAGAGTCTGAGACACCCGTCCCTGGTCAACGGTGTGGCCTGGTGCAGCCTGCCTGGACGTGGGCCAAAGCCCCTCAGCATGTTCTCCATGTACGTCCTCAAATACAGGCGGGATTATGGCTGATTATACTTTGTTTTTATTTAACACTTTATGAAGTTATTGTCTGGCAGGGTAGAGATAAAAAGTCCTTTCTGTCTCTGTTATGACTCTGACATATCATAATGCTCAGGATAGAGAGACACAGTCAGAACTTGTCCTCTTCTTGGTTACCGGGGTGACAAGTCCCGAATCCAATATCTGATTGACGACTCCAGTGCCTTTCTGAAAAAAAGTTAAGAGCTTTTCAACTAGAAGCACTCAGGGGGCTTACACTCAGAAAATAACAACATTAGGACACAAGCCCTTAATATGAAGCTTTTAATCTGCTGCAATCTCAAGGAAACATTTTCGTTCTCAACCCGGCACGTTTGTAACATGAGGTTTCTATGTTTCAATGACAGAATATCTTCTGGTTTTCACGTGTCGCTGTGTGTTTCAGATGCTGCCAGAACGGCCTGGTGACAGTCTGGACTGTTCCTCAGAACATCTCTAACTTCCCAGAATCCTCTCCGTCTGAGTCGGAGGGGTGGTGGGAGAATGAATCAAAACCCAAATTCATGGTACTAACTCTATTATTTTCCTATAATAAGCAAAGTGGACAAGAAATGAGATCTTATGTTGCTTTTATCATTTTATCATTCATGATTTTAATGTTATAATGAAAAAGAGGTTTGATGAAAGTCGAAGGTTTTTTTTGCCTTAGCTTCTAAATATTTCAGGTTTCCGCTAATACTAGAAAAACTTGAAATTTATTGACTAGTTTTCCAGTCATTGAAACACCTGGAAACTGATTAAAATGACCAAATATCCTGGAAATAATCTATGTTGTCCTGGAAAATGTTTCTATTATTTCAGCCCCTCACTCAGATCGCCTACATAAACCTGGTCGCATATTTAGTTTGAAACTTGAGTCTTTATAGGATGAGCTGCTGACTTGTAAAGATCTTTTTGGCGTCGAGTTGTCGATGTTACAGTTAGAGGAAAACTGTAGTCAATATGCTGCAGTGGAAAAATCTGGAGGAATAAAACCGGGGTTAAATGTGTCAACAGTCGTCCTGCCAGTAAAATTATACGAATTTTAGTCGAAAACACCTGGAAAATGTCCTGGAATGGTCCTGGAATAGGATTTCTAAGAAAGAGTGGGACCCCTGTAACGGGCCAATAGCATAACAGGTGAGAAGATGAATTTCTGTAAAAAACAATGAATTGTTTATTTGCTGTGGCCAAATTAGAGGAAAACTGTAGTCAGTTCCCGGAGACAGCCAAGAGTGCCGTGAAGGCGAGCTAACATCCCATAAACACTGACCACCTACAGCTGACCACCACATGTGAGCAAGTGCTGAAAATGAAACATTTCTTAGAAAGAGTGGGAGCGCTGTGTTTCTGACCATACCTGCAGTCCAGATCACTAACTGTATCTCAGCTAACATAGTCCTCTCCTCCACTCACCTGTTGTCTCTGTGCTGCAGTCTTCCCGGTGGTCAGGAGACGGAGCGGTATGTGTGTTTCAGCTGAAGGGACACATCACTCCAGTGAGAACGCTGGCCTTCAGCCCCGATGGTCTGGCTCTGGCATCTGGAGGAGTGGGAGGCCTCATGAACATCTGGTCCCTGCGGGTAAGAAACACACACACACACACACACACACACACACATATACACACACGCACACAGATGGAGGTGAAAACACCCACACAGGATATACGCAAGTACTGCAGGTACGAGTCACAAAGATTCACAGATGTACGTGGGAAACGCACAATACACGAGCACAGAGGTGAAAAGAACAAATGAGTCATTACACACTCATATTACTGGCAGTGCAGGTCTGAAGTTTACAGTGACACTGAATGCCTCTTCACTGTGTGTGTGTGTGTGTGTGTGTGTGTGTGTGTGTGTGTGTGTGTGTGTGTGTGTGTGTGTGTGTGTGTGTGTGTGTGTGTGTGTGTGTGTGTGTGTGTGTGTGCCAACAGGATGGGTCAGTGCTACAGACAGTAGTAGCCGGTTCAGGGGCAATCCAGAATATAGTCTGGATCCCAGATGTGGGTGTCGCCGTCTGCTCCAACAGGTCAAAGGTAAGACGTCCTGATCTGATTGATGTTTGTCCCTGTTTGTAGCTCTCTAAAAAAAACCAATCCACTAGAGGCATCACAAATCAAAACACTGTCCCTAAAAAATACCTAAAAGTAGATTAAATTGATATTTATTTGCTCTCTGGTCTGCTTCATTTCCAGGATGTGCTGGTTGTGAACTGCTCCAAGGAGTTCATGGCATCCAACCACGTGCTGGCCACGTGCCGCACGGCTCTGAAGAAGCAGGGCGTCGTCGGCCTCAACATGGCTCCCTGCATGAGGGCCTTCCTGGAGAGGCTGCCCGTCATGCTGCAGGAGCAGTATGCCTACGAGAAGGTACGGGGACAATTTAACATGTTCTCCACATTCATGTTTTAACTTTTGTCAAACTTGTTTTTACATAGTTGAAGGGACAATTTACTCCCCGACTTCCTTCCAAACCTCGTCCTTTCTGAGGATATCCTTATAAAAAGGAGCCGTGGATCATATAAGTTAGTCTACCGTCAGACTCATTGCAGGAAGAAAACTTCACCCACGTACCCATATTGACTGCTGACTGGTCGCACATAGCCAGATCTCCACACTTCCTGTTAGCAGGTTTGAGGTGGAGTGTGAAAATGAGTAAAAATAAAAACCAGGACAAGACGTGTTTCAAACAAGTGACACGTTGCTCAGCCTGTTCGCTGACGTACGGAACAGGTTAGGACAGTTTGAGGCGATTTGAGGGTGATTTTACTTTTAAATTCCATCATTGTCGTTGCTGATGTTTCCCCTTTTCTTCCCGACTTCCAGCCCCACGTTGTTTGTGGGGAGCAGCTCGTCCACAGCCCCTACATGCAGTGCCTAGCCTCCCTGGCTGTGGGTCTCCACCTGGACCATCTCCTGTGTCGCCCCCCGGTGCCGCCTCCCCTCCGACACTGCCCGCCGGAGTCTGGCACCGCCGTCTGGTGTGCCAGCGAGTGGGCCTGGCTGGACTGCTTCTCTACAACAGTCAAAGCAGCGGAGGCCCTCGCTCGGGGCGCCACCTTCCCCGAGTCGTTCTCTGTCCCCGACCTGGAGCCCGTGCCCAAAGATGAAATGGCCCTGCTCATGGTGAGAGAGGCTTTAACTGCTGGAGCTGTCATTTATAATGTCATTAACACGGTCTGTTGCTGATAATAACAGTGTTTGCACTCTGTTTTATTCCAGGACAACAGTAAATGGGGGTCTGGTATGGATGAACAGATCATGTCCTGGGCCACCTCGAGACCAGAGGTAATTCAGACTGATACCTCCATTAGCTGTAATAAATGGTTTTAAGTTTATTCTCCTCCGACCCTGGTGATAATAACATTTTTTTAAACATTTTTGCGCGTGTTTGCAGGACTGGCACCTCGGGGGGAAGTGTGATGTGTTTCTGTGGGGTGCAGGGAGACACGGCCAGCTGGCAGAGGCTGGCAGAAACATCCTGGTGCCAACCACCGCCCCATCCTTCTCTCAGGCACAGCAGGTACACAGACAGTCCTGTCTTTGTTTATTTACATCTACACAACACATCCAGTTACATCACAAGAGAGTAAAGGACACACGTAGAAGAGTAAATACATGTATTGCCTGTCACACTGTCAGGATGTCCACAGGGTCTTACAAAGTCCTAAATACAAATATCTGAGTTTCAGGCCTAAAATATGATTTTGAAAAGGTCTTAAAAGTTGATTGGATTAATGAAGTTAATGTTACTTGTATAAAGTTGCATTTTTCAGTCCCTTTTTTTATGTGTCTTTTGGGAAATATTTATATTAAACATGCTGTATTGACTACTAAACGAAAAAAACATGGAAACAATACAGATTTTTCTTCATATCCTTTTAAAGTTTTTTTGCCAGTATGGACATAAAATTGGTCTTAAATTGAATTCGTAGTGTTCTTAGAAAGTCTAAAGTTTAACCCTGAACACTAAATATACATAATGTCTCTATTAGATACATATTTTTACATTCTGCTACTTTAATTTTGCCCATTTAAAAAAAATTAAATCCCTCCAACTTTATAGAAGAGAGAAGATTGAATTAATTAACATGAACAGGAGGAAATTTCCCAGCTTAAAATCTGATTCCTGTTGTTGTCCAATTTCATAAAATGTGATCATTGCTCCCGTTGTTTATCTGCTGTATACCACCACTGTTCATTTCCTGCATCTGTTTCCTCTTTATGTCCTTCCTCACCACCCGCTCTCCCCCGTCAGGTGGTGTGTGGTCAGAACTGCACCTTTGTGATCCAGCCCAACGGGACAGTGCTGGCCTGTGGGGAGGGCAGCTACGGCCGTCTGGGGCAGGGCAACTCTGACGACCTGCACGTTCTCACCGTCATCTCAGCTCTTCAAGGTAAAATATCTGTTCTTACTAAACTAACTGTTAGCTGATGGCTGATTCACTATTGTACTGTTGTAACATGTGTCCTCTAACGGCGGTCAAACTAGGATAATGTTGTGGTTTGATGGCATCTTATCGAATCTGAATCCTTTCGATTCGCTTATTTAATGTAATTCGGTTCAAGTAACTCAATTTATAAAGAGCTCAAAGATCAGTAATCAGATTTGATTTGATGAGAAGACAGAAAGCGTCAAAAACTTCTGGCTACAACCTGAAAATGAGTGCAGAAGAATGAAATGTTGATTAAATATGGCTTTGTTAATATACCCTTCAAATACAGATTTTTTTAGATATACATTAAAAGGAGATTTTACACGATGATATTAAGTGCATCAGTTCTCAAGAGAAGTCGTCACTTTGTGTTAGTGGAGTTTCACAGTCAGAGAGGAGACGGAAAAGTCTGATGTGCTTTTCGAAAAGCTGCAAGTTTGAGCTCTAAAGTGAACTTAAATGAATGTAATTAGAATTTTAGTTCCTTTCTTTAACAGCCGTAAAGTGTTTAGCTCTTCTCTGACCGGGCGGCCGTCTCTTCGTCTCTCAGGTTTTGTCGTGACTCAGCTGGTGACGTCATGCGGCAGTGACGGCCACTCCATGGCCCTGACGGAGAGCGGTGAGGTGTTCAGCTGGGGGGACGGGGACTACGGTAAGCTGGGCCACGGGAATAGCGACCGCCAGCGCCGACCAAGACAGATCGAAGCCCTGCAAGGAGAGGAGGTGGTGCAGGTCAGTCTTTCCCTCCTCAAGAGTATTTATGAACACAGTTAAAAGGATTTTATAGACAGAAATATAGATTTCTGTGCCCCGTTTACTTCAAGAGTACTTTATAATAATAAACAGTTCAAGGTGTTTTTGTTGGCTCGGTTGCACTCACACATTATCTCTGATTGTTGTCCTGCAGATGTCCTGTGGGTTCAAACACTCTGCAGTGGTAACAGCTGATGGGAAGCTGTTCACATTTGGTAACGGCGATTACGGCAGACTGGGTTTAGGAAACACCTCCAACAAGAAGCTGCCAGAGAAGGTCACTGCTTTGGAGGGCTACCAAGTGGGACAGGTAGGACAGGAAGGATGTTAGAACTGACCAAAGAGAAACCTTTATTTATACCTTTCATACAAACATGAACAACAATAAATAAAACTGTGTGAGGCTAACATTGATAAAGTCAATATAAAAATAAACACCAGGGAGACAAATAATGTAAAAACCAAAGATTAAAACCTACAAACAAAAGCTTTAATGTTACTCCAAAGTAAAAGCACTTAGAGAGCTTTGATATCTGGAGGCAGCAACTTCCACAGTTCAGTCTCAAGGTCATTTAAATCTTTATAAACAAGTAAAAGAAAGTTAAAATCAGTTATAATAGATTCAGACAGCCACTGCAGAGTCTTCATCAGAGGACTGATGTGATCTGGTTTCTTCGTTTTAGTTCAGATGCAGCGTTCTGGACTAGCTGAAGCTTTCTTTAAGTATTACAGTAATCTAAACAACAGGTAATGAATATATATAAAATAAAATAATAATAAATAGGTTTCTTTGTTTGTTGGTTTTATTTAATTTCCTGGTTAAAACGAGAATTTGAATTTAAATCAGTATGTAAAATCACTCCCAGATTTGTGACGTTAGTTTTTTGGTAAAGTCTCCCAGCATCGAGTGTTTACATACCTTCATTTTTGTGTTTGTTGCCACAGTTATGGCATTATTTTCTCTTTCTTTCTTGTGTTTTGGTTCAGTAAACATGATGATGAACAACCTCTCAGGGTTTATGTTGACCTGTGTTCCCTCCTCAGGTGGCTTGCGGTTTGAACCACACTTTGGTCGTCTCTGCTGACGGGATGATGGTCTGGGCTTTCGGTGATGGAGACTACGGGAAACTGGGACTTGGCAATTCCACAGCCAAGTCCTCACCTCAGGTAGGCGCTGTGGCACCGTGAGGCCTGCTGTGTTTCCCTCCTCTGAAACAGATTATCCACTTTTGAAATAAATGTAATAACGTTTTATTTTGAAATTCCTTTAGAAAGTGGACGTGCTGTGTGGAATCAACATCAAGAAAGTGGCTTGTGGGACGCAGTTCTCCGTGGCTTTAACCAAAGATGGCAAAGTTTTCACGTTTGGTCAAGGTACGCAGTGGTTGGATGTTCACAGGTTTTTAATATTATAATAGTGATTAGTTAGAAGATAATCCATTAACCGTTTACCACTGATGGCATCACATCACCCTTCTCTCCCCTGGCTTCCTGTATGTTTTTGAATTGATTTTAAGATTTCTGGATTTCTGCAGCTCACTACCTGATCAGCTGAAATTTCCTGCTAACTTCAACACTTTTTGTGTTCTGTTCACTCTTTGACCTTCCTGTGTTAACCTCTTATTTTCATAAAATCCCTTGTAAGGACGGGTGTTATGAATTAGCATCTAACATCCTACAAACACTTGCGTCAGATAGCTGTTGTCATCCTGTCTGTGTTTACTGCATCTGTCCCTACAAACAAATAAACTTTATGCCAAACAAACTGCCGCATTTTCACTATAATGTTCTTGTCAGGATCTTTTTTTTTTTTTTCTTTACCATTTCATTAAAATCTTTGTTTTCCTCCCCCGCTGCAGACCGCCTAATTGGCTTGCCAGAAGGCCGAGCCAGGAACCACAACCGGCCGCAGCAGGTGCCAGCCCTGTCAGGGATCCACATCCAGGATGTCGCTGTAGGAGCTGAACACACTCTGGTGCTCTCCTCCACGGGAGACGTTTACACCTGGGGCAGCAACTCAGAGGGACAGGTAACCTGCTGCTACCCTAACTCTGAAAGGTTGTCAGTCAGTCTGTCAATAACAGTGAGTTTAAAGGATGATTCATGTTTAAAATCTATTTGAAATAATCCCACAAATGGAGCTGAAACTGATGAATTGATGAATCGATTGTCAGAAAATTACTCAGCAACCATTCTGATCATTTATTGTTTAAATATTTTAATAAAAATACACTTTTCCAAGCTGTCAGCTCTAATTATTTTCAGTTTTCTATAAAGATAAACTGCAAATATTTGGAATTTTTGACTGTTTGGACAAAACAAAGAATTAAAATTAAGTCGACTTGCTCTTGGAAACTTCAGTGGATATTTTCCAGACCAAATTATTAACTTGATTAACATAATCAAGAATGAAAATAATAGGAGTTCTAACTTATAAAAGATAAAAGGTAAAAAGATTGTGTTCACCTGATTATTGTCGCTCATTACGAGTGATCGGGATGATCGTGTGTCATCTATTCAGAAACTTAAGAGAATGACACGAGACATCAAGTATTGTTAAACTTTTATTTAATCATTTTAATATATAAAACTGAACTGAAATGACTTTACTTTTTATAATGTGTCTCAGTGCTTCAGCGGTTTTCACACAACCTTTAATTAATGATGAATTGATGTGACGTTGAACTGTGGCTTTGTCGTCTAGCTCGGTCTGGGTCACACCAACCATGTAAGAGAACCTACGGTGCTGACGGCGCTGCAGGGAAAACACATCCACCAGATCTCTGCAGGACGCTGCCACAGTGCTGCCTGGACGGCTCCCTCTGTGCCGCCCCGAGCACCAGGTTGGACACACACACACACACACACACACACACACACACACACACACACACACACCCCTGCTGTGGCACTGCTGTCTAATGGGCAGACTCTTCATCCCTGAGGGTCAGATTTCCTGCGGTGCTGCTGCAACGTGTACTAAATACCAAACTGGGGCACAGCACATTGTTGTCAGATGAGGCATTGGCGTTGTTTGGTGAACAAACACTGAGGAATTTCATGTATTGTGGTTCGAAAGCTGCTGAGTCCTCATTCCAGAGGTTATGTGCCAAACGACTATTTTCAAGTGATAATAAAACTGAAAACATGTGTGAATACCTCATAAAATATAGGCACACTCGCTGTTATCGCCTCCTCCAAATACAAATAAAAGGAAAACAGAAAAATCTTTGTGCATCCACTGAAACTACAGCAAATAGACTTGTTTTTTTCATGCTTCATTTCCAATTCAATGCTCGATTTGTGGCAGCAACCAAGTTTAAATTAGTTTTTCCACTTCTGTCTCTCACTGTCTTTCTCCTGCCCTCCTGCTCTTTATGTCTCCTCCTCAGGCTCGTCGGTTCCTCTCCAACTGGGTCTTCCTGTGGCGGTGCCGCCTCAGTACAACGGGCTGAAAGAGGTCAGCATCGAGGCGGTGAGGGCTCGCCTACGACTCCTCTACCACTTCTCCGACCTCATGTATTCCTCGTGGAGACTGCTCAACCTCAGCCCCAACAACCAGGTAGGCAAAGAACCGGGACACATTACAGGAACGTAGATGAAGTGTTGTTGCAGAGCTGCAGTTTTAAATATGTTACCAGTTGTTTACTAAAGAAAAAAGATGCCACAACATTATGTTATGAAGTCTGACTCACGCAGCTTGCGGAGTACATCACAGGGTTATCTGATGGTGGTAAAGAGGGTGTCTTGTTTAGAGAAGATGTTACACAAAGAGGCAGTACATGACTCAATTATATATATTTTTGATTCAAACTTCTCTACTTTACATGTGATGTCTGACTGAAAGGAAAATAGGTCTTTTTTATTAAATTAAAGTAACTAATCTTCAGATTTCTGAGGCAGTAAAAGCTCCATCACACACAGTGTGACAGTATGTAATGATCGTAAATGGTAATTCTTCCTCCTCTGCAGAGCTGTACGTCCCACTACAACGCGGGTACCTGGGGGATTGTTCAGGGCCAGTTGAGGCCCCTCTTGGCCCCCAGAGTGTACACTCTACCAATGGTGCGCTCCATAGGCAAGACCATGGTTCAAGGGAAGAACTACGGCCCCCAGATCACCGTCAAACGTATCTCCACACGGTCAGTACTCCTCTGCACTCCAATACAGCAGCAGTCCATATGGCCTTTATTTAAAGTGGACAGTAGAGCTGCAACATATGGTAAAACATCATATTGCTATGATTTTACTTTTAGGTGACATTTAATGAAACAGTAGACCTCCAGGATGCCCCAACTAAAATTCATCTGATCACACATTTTTAATACATTAATTCATTCCCAATAATAAAATGTGCAGTATTTGTAGAGCAGATTTAACAAAGAAATACAAAGAATATAGTCAGGTAATGAAGATGAAATATTATCCATTGAACAGAATATCTTCATCAAGTCATCCTACAGTCCTCTTAAGATCGTATTCACTGTATAGAAGTTAACAGCACACTCACGATCAGACTGTGTGGCTGCTGGATGTCTGTTAACATGAGTGAAAGTTTGTTTTTATGCACTAAATTTGGAAGTTTACTTGTTTTTTGCACAAACCTGCGTCTCGAGGATAAACTTCTGTAACAGTTCTTTTCTCGTCTGTCTCTTTTTCTGTGCAGAGGACGGAAGTGTAAACCGATCTTTGTACAGATCGCTCGTCAGGTTGTGAAGCTGAACGCCTCAGACCTCCGACTGCCCTCCAGGGCCTGGAAGGTCAAACTGGTGGGAGAGGGGGCCGACGACGCGGGGGGCGTGTTTGACGATACAATCACAGAGATGTGTCAGGTATTGGAAGGATCAAACACACAATCTGTACGTGTCGGTTAAACCTCACTGGGTGTCCTCTGATACATTAATGTTCATCTCTTCTTGTTCTGTAAATGTGTTTGTAGGAGTTGGAGACGGGCGTGGTGGACCTGCTCATCCCCTCCCCCAACGCCACAGCAGAGGTCGGCTACAACAGAGACAGGTGAGGATGACGGAGCGTGCAGAGAGTCGAGACATTCACTGCTCTAATTAACATCAATATAATCGTTTTCTAGCTAATAATAATAATAATAACAAATAACAATAATACATAACAAAGTGCATCTCAGACCAAAACAACCAGAGTCCATTGATTAAATCAGTAGTTTTATGAGAGGACAGAAACAAGATAAAACTCATTAAAAGCGTCTCTGTTAGTGTTTCCAACAATCACCAACTCTGGTTTGGGGGAAATAAATCCTTAATTCACCGACGTAGATGATAAAAACAGCTGAGTTGCAAACGGAGGGACCAGACTGGATTTATAAACAAACCACAGAGAGGCAACACAGAGGAAGTGTGACATCATTTCCTGCTCAGGACACCATGACTTCACTATATCTTTACATAGCTAACAGTTAAAATAAAACCATGATGCTTTAATTCTGTAATTATATGGAGTTAAATACAGTTCTCAATCCACACCGTCAAAACAATATTGCATTAATATGATATTCCTCTTTAAAGAAGATATTGATGAATGCTGATAGTTTGGCTCCAGAGCTGATAACAGAAACACAGATACACAGGATTATTCTTACTGTTCATCTTCTATCTTTGTAACTTATTAAAGGTCACTTTCTCCCTCACAGCCTCTCTCACAGTGAACCTCTGACAGAATCTGCCTGAAACACGAGCTCCATATTTTGTTAGAAGACAAGAACAAAACTAATGAAATATTACTGCTGAAACCCTAGAACATCAGACTTTGAAGGGAAAGGTTTATTCACAGTTAACTGAGCTTTCAAATATGGTGGCCATTCAACAAGATCATGTGGAAAACAACTGTCCATTTAATTTAGCTCTCTTCATCCTCGTCGTCGTCTCACGCCAGCCTCCAGCTGCGTCACTGGCGAGGTCTCCCGCTCACCCGGCTGTCATCTTAAACTCATCATTAGAAAACATATTGAAACAATATTTCTGTCACCCTTTGATCCGCCCAGGTTCCTCCTCAACCCGTCGGCGTGCCTGGATGAGCACATGCTCCAGTTCAAGTTCCTGGGCATCCTGATGGGCGTGGCCATCCGCACCAAGAAGCCCCTGGATCTGCACCTGGCGCCGCTGGTGTGGAAACAGCTGTGCTGCATCCCCCTGCTGCTGGAGGACCTGGAGGAAGTGGACCTCCTCTATGTGCAGACGCTCAAAAGCATTCTTCACATTGAAGACAGCGGCATCACCGAGGAGAACTTCCACGAGGTGGGGACGGATTTTTAATATAAACAATAAAAGCAAGCGTAGGACATCAGAACACTGAATAAACAGGATAAACAATCAAACAATAACAGTAAAAATAATCGAAAGCACACAGCAGGACGATCAGTCGCTGACAGACTCGGTTGGTTTGTGGCAGCAGTTTTTATTTTATTTTTTTCATTTAAATTCAATTAATTTGTCATCGTTATTTCTGTAACTTGATTTACAAAAACCTTTCCACACAACAGCCGAATTTAAGGAATCTTTATTAAATTTGTTTGTTTGTTTGTGTTCTAATCAATTTAATTCAGTTTATCCATTATATGAGTCCAGAATAACAAAAAGTCTCTCAGGTGCAACATAATAACATAATACACCTGCACAGTGGGAGAAACACTTTCAAGATGATCGCTGGGATATTTTTATTTGTGTATAATCACCTGAATTTGGGAAATTGTTTGTGTTTTTGTTACCTTAGAATGAGGCGTGTGCACTGCCATGTTTTTACTAAAGTCAGTTTTTAAATTTAAATTGTTTTATTCACGTGTTTAAATGTAAAAAGTTACTTCTGTTTCAGTCTAGTTCGACCACAGAGGTTCATAAAGGAGAGCAGAGGAAATTACAGCGTGATAGAAAGAAATATCTGTGAGGTGTCTGTAATAATGCTAATCTGATGTCATAATAATAATAATAATAATAAGCTTTATTGTTTGGCTTCACAGTCTGATTAAAACACTATAAATCACAGTATAAACCACTAATAACACAACATGGACAGTATAATAACAGATGTGGTTCCAGTGTGTTTAACAACTGAGTAAAGTTATTGAATTTGGTATGAAAGACTTTATAAATGTTCTTTGTTGCTGCAGCCAATACAGAATAATACAGATATCTGCTGTATATTAAATATCACAGCGTGCACACACAGGCTGGAGATAGGACAGTGAATTTATATTTGTCCTCATCAGATTGGGAACCACCGCCCGTCCTCATCCTCGCTGGCTGCAGATCAGAGCCGCGTTACACCGTATTTAAGCTTAATCTCAGGCTCCAACAGCACAATACTTAAGACTCACAGGGTGGCTGATGTGGCTGTTTTGACAGCGTGGGCAGCGTGTTTACTTCTCCTCGGCCATGTGAACGTTTGATTCATCAGAATCACACGCGCGCCGCTAAAAAGAGATAATAAGCAGCCAGCTCGCAGCCTTGTGAGCCTGTTTTCATTCCCATAGCCAGCCGTCACAAACCAAAGCAAACTTCAAATGATGTCACATACCGCGGCCACGCCACACCCAGGGAGCTCGCAGGAGCCGGCACATCAACGCTGGTGTGAATATTAACCTTCTTACAGCACCACATTTATGAACACTGGTATTTTGTGTGTTGAAATCGTCTCAACACGCCCTCGACTGTATTAAATCATCACAAGTCCAAAGTGGAGTGGACAGTTTGGGGCGACTACGTTAAATCATTTCTATATAAAAACAGTGTTAACACCCTTTAATCAGAGGAGGGCGGCCCCTCCCCCGCCTCCCCCCGCTGCACTCAGTTTCAAACGTACGCTGATGGAGACACATCATTCACAGGTGGTAATGCTAACTGTTGCTAACCCAGCAGCTGCTCATCAGCTCTGACTAACAGCCGCTGTTTTCTTCTACGCTGCTGTAGTCGATGTCGAGCCCCCCCCCCGTCACACCCAAAAACCCCACAGAGCAGCAGAAAGCTAACACATCCCCGGAGCCCCTCTTCTGTCCAAACAACCTCACACAACCTCTGCACTGTAAAGCCCCCGCCTGCAGGAATGCCAGGGCCACTGTTGATGCAGCATATCCTGCCTGCCGGAGACTTGGCCCCGCTCCCAGCCTTGTAGGGGAGAGAAAGGGGGAGTTTGGAGCCACAACACTGCCACGATGGGCTCCGACAGCCAGGAACGAGGGAGGAGAGGAAGAGGCTGCATCTGCTGCTTTGGCGTGAAAAGAGACGAGAGAGAGAGAGAGAGAGAGAGAGAGAGAAAGAATCTGTCCGCCTTTTCTGTTGGCTTCAGTTTGAGTTCCAGACGAGCCGTCAAACGTCCCACCGTGATATTATAATCTGTTGCCGGTTGCCAGGCCAGTGAACACATGAATACATTTCAGCTTTTGTAAGCGAGCGCTTACGTCACTGTTCATTCAAAGGAAAAAGCTTTTAGTGTCTCAGATCAGTGCAGGGTTGCTAATCACTACCTGTTCCTGGAAACTCTCCATGTAATTTAAAGTCCATGTAACTCTCATGGTTCGCTAACTGGTTCTGTCCCACACATCCTGGAAAACCTGGAAAATCTCAACATTTAGAGACATGGAAACATCTGGAAATGTTCAAATGAAAAATACCAAATATCCTGTAAATAATCGTTTGTCAATGTTTAATTGAATTCATTTCCTTCAGCCAGTCTTGTTCTTCCTTATTTTTGTGGGAATATTGAACACTTCTTTGTGCCACCAACTATCGATCAGTTGAATTTGACTGATAAAAACATCCAGAGTGATACTAGCAGTGGGAGCCTGACTGTAAATCAGTCCACTAACAGCAGCAGTTACATTTATTGGCCTGATTATTCTTTGTGTTTGTTTTCCAGATGATTCCTCTGGATTCCTTTGTCGGGCAGAGTGCAGATGGCAAGATGGTGCCCATCATCCCGGGAGGAAACAGCATCCCGCTCACTTTCTCCAACAGGAAGGAGTACGTGGAACGAGCTATTGAGTACCGGCTGCATGAAATCGATCGACAGGTAAGATCTGATGAGAGGTAAACTGAACGTCTGTTTCTGGAGTTTTAAAGTGACTCTTTATCGTTCAGGATGAGAACAGATACAGAAGTGATGTAGTGACAGTATCACATTTCACTGTCGGAGGTTACAAATTGAATCTGATCTTCAGTTTCTTCCTGGCAGAAAGATTTAAACCGATAAAACCAGACTCCATTCACAGAACCAATCATTTTATGAAGCAGATCGAAAGACCGACCTGCTTCATAGTTCGAGATAATTGTAACTGTAATAACAACCGACGAGTCAAACATAAACCGTCTCCTCCTCCTCCCCCTCCTCCTCCTCCCAGGTGGCGGCGGTGCGTGAGGGCATGTCGTGGATCGTCCCGGTGCCGCTGCTGTCGCTGCTGACGGCCAAGCAGCTGGAGCAGATGGTGTGCGGTATGCCGGAGATCTGCTGCGACGTGCTGAAGAAGGTGGTGCGCTACAGAGAGGTGGACGAGCAGCACTCGCTGGTGCAGTGGTTCTGGCAGACTCTGGAGGAGTTCTCCAACGAGGAGCGAGTCCTCTTCATGCGCTTCGTCTCCGGACGCTCGAGGCTGCCCGCCAACACGGCCGACATCTCGCAGAGGTTTCAGATCATGAAGGTGGACAGGGTGAGTGAGCCGGTCCCAACATTTCAGGATCATTCCAGTTTATTGATTCTATTTATTTACAGAGGTTAGATGGAAGAAAAGCAGCCTGAATCGGTCTCACAGACTCCTGTAGAACTGATGGATTAAACTTTAAATGTGGTCAGTACGCTCTCAAGAAGTTCAAGATTAAAAGTTATCAAAATCTTGAGGTATGGTTTTACGGTGTGTTTGTGGCGCTGCCTCAATAATCACTGTTTTGCCATGAAAAAGGAGCCGCTAACCTACCAATGCTCAGTCATAGCGCCGCCTACTAACCACAGGAAGTATGCACTGTATGGTGGTATTATTATGGATGGGTTACAACAACATGGAGGGAAGTTAATCATTGTCCATTTGCATTTACACTGCAACCACACAAAGCTGGTTTCCCTTTATACCGGCATCAGAAACATAAAGCCTGAGCTGCCGACCAATCACAGAGCGGCTCTCACGTGGTATTGCCTCAGCTGCTGTATGTGTAAGTCACATTTGTGAGGAGGCTTAACGGAGAATATACAGTTAATCCCCCTTTAGTAATCACAGCGTCGGGGCCTTAATGCGAAACAGGTCAGTGAGAGGTCCATCAGACGTCTGAACCAATGGCTGATTAGTTCCAGAAAGATCAATCTGATTGGTTCCTCTCAGCGTGAAGACGAACTGTTTTCCAGGAAGCTGATGAGAGTTTCTGTGTTTCCTCCACAGCCGTACGACAGCCTCCCCACCTCCCAGACCTGCTTCTTCCAGCTGCGTCTGCCTCCGTACTCCAGCCAGGCCGTCATGGCGGAGCGGCTGCGCTACGCCATCAACAACTGTCGCTCCATCGACATGGACAACTACATGCTCTCCCGCAATGTCGACAACGCCGAGGGCTCCGACACGGACTACTGATTGCAGGCACTTTCACACACAGCACACATTTAAATAAATTATTAAGACCCGGGAATTACCGGGAACGGACCGTCTTATCTGAACGCCACACACACGGATGCTTCGTCATCACTGCACCAGTCGTAGGGAACTCCTGAGCAGAAAGGCCACTTTTTAAACTCATTTTATGTACTTTAAAAACAGCACAGATCTTCATTTCTCCTCGTGGTTTATTAGCAGTTTTTAACGACACAAAAATCCACACGAGAAGTGCATTTAGTGTTCATTTCTTTTTCCATTACTCCACATCCCATTTTCAGGGTTTCTGCATGGAGGTATGTTTATTTGTGTGGAAATGTGTATAGAATATTCAAGCAAGTGGTGGGGAAGAAGGAATATTGTACATTGTGTAAAATGCTTCATTAGGAAAATGTTTTGCATAATATCCATATTTATTGTTTTCATTGCCTATGCCGAGTTTCCCAAAGCATAAAAAAACAACAATAAATGCTGCATAATTGATTTGTTGTTCGTCTCCGCTGTTTTCAAAAGAAAAAGACAAATGTTTCCTTTCAGAAAGCAGACATCACATTTATTTCAGAAGTACAAAATATCACAAAGGCCATCTTTCAGGGAATGAAAGGTGAGAAACTATGTACATGAAGGGAAACCTCTACATGTCTGAGCACTGTCCGAGGATGTTTGTCTTGTTGTTCTATTTCACGTTTTAACTGGACTTGTAAAAAGTTCCGCTCGCTGAAGCTAATATGAGGAAGATTATCAGCGTCAGCCGAACTGAAACACGAGTTCTTGCACTGTGAACTTTATCCTCCATCAGGTAGTCTCAGCAGGACGGGCTCTGTTCACGGCAACGATACAGCGACCAATAACGCTCTCGTGAGGTTTTGTCTGGAGACTAACTTCCAGAGCAGCCTGTTAAACTGGAGCGGTTTCCTCCGGGGTCCCTGCGATTGATCGGTTTCACAACAACGTTAAAATGTAAAAGATTACAGGCACCGTCACCGCTGGCGACCAAATATATTTACTGTTAATGGAAGTAGCTGAAAACTGAGAGCTGCCCAGGTTTTGGGGTGTTTCACTTTGTTCTCTGAAACCTTTAAAAAAAAACTCACATTGGTTAAAGTGGAGCTGTTAATTATCTTTACTGACATTCATACTGTTTTAAATGAATGATTACAAGCTAATTAGACGACTGACTCTGGATACGTTGATATATTTCAATATGATGGAGTTTCCAGCGTCAGCGAGGCTGCGCGAGTCGTCTGATGTGGTCGAACTGTGTCGTGGTTTCAGCATGAGGTAGAGGAATCGTTAAAAACCTAAAGAGAAGCAGATCGAACAAGGTAACAGTCCGAGTGTTCAGGTACGGAAAGTCTCCATACCCAACGTAATGTGCGTTTGTTCATATTTAGATCCATAAATACAGAGTCCAGAGTCCGGCCTCCTTTGTTCCCTCAGTAACGATCCTCTTCTGCAGACTCCTCCTTTAGATCCGTCTAACGGATCCTCAACAGTCCAATCTACGCTTCGTCCTGGAGAACCTCAGCAGCTGCATTTAAAAAAAGATGCAGAAGACTTTGAAACATGCTTTTTTTAAGGCCTTTTAGTGTCGTCAGGAAGCCTCGAGGCGCCGGAGCGTCGAGGTCTCGCCGCGTGTGAAGCGTCCTCTCAAACCAGATCCGACAACCAGCCTCCGTCTCCCACAGTCCTCGGGGCGATGATGCTGTCCTTCGCCTTCAGGAGTCTTTCCAGACACGGCGAGCTGATCTTGAAGGGCAGGCGAGGTTCAGTGGCGAGGCGGCGCCCCGTGCGTCGGTCGGTGCTGGAGGAGACGGCATTGTCCTGGGTTGCCTCCTGGCTGCAGCGTGCCGGCAGAGGGGAGGCAGAGGGGGAGGAGGCGGCGGCGGCGGCGGCAGCGGGCCGGCTGAGCGTTGATTCTGGAGTTTTCAGGGAGCAGATGGCTGACGTGTGGAGCCATTTGAGGTGAGTGGAGGAGTACGAGGCTGCGACAGCCGGCTCCACGTCTGAGGAGCAGAGCAGAGAGGAAGCAGGAGGAGGAGGAGGAGAGGAGGCACTGCTCGGATGCTGCGGAGGAGAAGGAGACAAGAAGATAACATCAACAACAACAACAAAAAACACACAATATATCAGAGCTCCAGCGATTAGTTGATTATGTAGTTGTCAGCTACTAAATCAGGTCCTGGAAAACCTGGAAATATAGAGACCAGTTTTCCAGTCAAGGTTAACACCTGGAAATAGATTAAACTGTCCAAATATCCTGAAGATAATCTCTGTTGTTCTGGAACTGTTTGTATTTCAGCCCCTCACTCAGATCGCCTGCATAAACCTGGCTGTGTGTTTGAATCTCCACCGGTTCACCAGATAAAGTGGAACCGAGCAGCAGAGAACATGGAGTGTTTTTTCCAGAGCAGATTCAATTCCTCGTTGCTGTTGTTGATAAATTCATCCACAGGGACGTTAACTCTACGTGCCGAGAAGAGACGATGCATTTTCTGTAAAATAAACTAATTCTACTTTTATTTGAACGGAAAGTGATTTGTTAAAAAGAGCGGGAACCCTGAGCGATGTCTCGTCTGCTGCCTCGAGGTCTCTTCGTAGGAAAGGAACTGAGGATACAGAATAACAGCTGCTAACAGTGAGGACACCTCTGCAGTCACTGATTAGATTCGGTCCCGGAGAATAAAGTTTTTATTTCAGGTCGGTGGTCGGTGTTATGGTTTCCTGTTCTCACCACAGAAGATTTCTCTGCAGCGTACAGTAACATTTTCCCAGGACAACACAGATTATTTCCAGAATATTTGGTCTTTTTAATTGTTTATTGTTTCCGTGACTGGAAAACTGGTTTATTTGTGTTCAGATGTCCTAAATCCACATTACAGACTCTAAACACTGGAAGCTTTTGATGATCCCACAATGCATTGCACAAAGGAAATAAAGGAGCCGATCTCAACTGGGAAAAATCTGCTGCAAATAATAAAACAATTCATTAAATTAACACTTTTTGGTGGCAGGTTGAGTGACTGTAAAGTTCTGGTTGACTACAGAAACAGAAACTACGAACACACAAAGGAAACTTATAATCATCTTCATCAGTAAACCTTTAACCCTCTAAAAGCAGACTGAGTAATCCTGATTAAATCAATCTCAAACAAACTGTTCACACAGGACGAGTCTCAACAGCAGCCCTCGTGATTTTCAAAATAAAACCCAATTTGTTTTTGGTAAAGTTCTGAGAGGAACACTAACCACCGTGTCCAGAACATCAGGAACAGGACGATCTGTGTTACTCTCATTATCTGACCTTCACCGTCCTCTTCCAGGACTCCGTTACATAATCCGACTCGTGTCTCTCCTCGCACTCACAACGCCGTCTCCGACAGAAGAGTGCAGTTTTAGAGGATTTTAGCTTTTATCTAATTTAGTGAGACTACAGGGGATCTTTAGCTCAGACGATGAGGGGATGATGGGAGTTTGAACGCCGTTACCTTTTGTTTCTTGGGCGGAGAGCCGTCGTCTGTCGGTTTGATGTTTGGGAACCAGCTCTGGAGCATTTCTTCTATTTTCAGTATGATGCTGAGGAAGCGACCGCTAGAAAAGGAGAGAAAGAGAACAAGAGATATTTTATTTAAACTCCAACAGCTTAAAGTACAAGTACAAATACCACAAAGTAAAAGTACTCTATTACAAGTTAAAGTCCTGCAATCAGAAGCTTCCTCAAGTTAAAAGTGTTGTCGGGGAAATCTACTGAAAATTATCAGAGTGCAGAAAAACATCTGTTAATGTTCAACAAGCTGAGAGTTCAATTCTTTCATTTTTATGACTCAATAGTCAATTTATATTTTTATTTTATTACGTTTTATTCTCCAACCTTAAACTGAGCTCATTTTAAAGCTCTAATCTGGATCATTTCCTCATTCAAATGTCTATAAACTGTAGATTTATGTTCTATATTACAGCTACAGAGAGTTTCATAAGAGTGTGTCTGAAGTGAGAACTACTGAAGCAGTCAGATCAATGTATCGGGAGTACAGTGGGAGTGTGTGACGGGTCAGGGTGCAGTCACTGGTTCCTTCAGACCCGACTCTGCAGATTACAGAGTCAGAGACGCCCTGCAGCTCAGATGGCTTACGGATGTCTCGCCAATGGCCATTACATAAGCCCCATAAAGCCCCTGCCAACACACTGGGCGCTCTGCCGTTATCTGATTGGTGGACAACATGAAATAGCACAAAGACTGAATAAATAAAAAGGCCTGTGAGGATGGGGGGGGTGAGGACGGGGGAGGACCGATGGGGGAGGAGGGGGGTGGACCGAGGGGGGAGGAGGATCTGCATTCCTCTCCCCGTCTGTGTGATGCTATCCGGCCACATACGAGCATCACATGACGCGTACGGAGGAAGACAAGTAGAGCATGTTCAGGTCCACATGAGAAATGTGACCGACCGGCACACACACACACACACACACACAAGACAGAGCCTGCAGCCCACACGTGGCAGCGGGGGGGGAGGCCCTTGTTCCATTCACAGGCTATAAATAGAGCAGTAAGCCCTGGAGCGGACCGCTGAGGCCCCGCCCACCGCTCACAGCCATGAGAGTTAGAAAACACACACACACACACACACACACACACACACACACAGACACACACACACACACACAGTAATAGATCCCAGCTTTAAGGCGGCAGCTAATGATTATTTATCGTCTGTACGACTGTAAACGAATTTAACTTTATAATCCACTCCACCTCAGAGGTAAACATTGTACTTTATACTCGATTACATTTGTCTGACGGCTTCAGTTACTTTTATAATGTCTGAGATACGTCGCAGTAACGTGTGTTTCTCTTATAGCAGCGGTTCCCAGTCGCCACTAGGGGGCGCCAAAGCTTCACGTGAGGTCACAAGGACTTCTTGATTTTAAAGAGGCAAAAGAATATAATATAATAAAGTAAGAAGCATCTACAAAATATGCTTCATATTATATTTAAAACAACACTGAGCAGATTATTTTCATACAATCCTCTCTCTCTCTATTATTATTATATTTTATAATCATTTGAAACTTTACTTTGTATGTTTGTTTTATTGTCTGTCTGGTTGTGTCCTGATGCTTTTACACAAATAAAGTTATTTTAATTGAATTAATTCAGATTTTCTCATCCCTGACATTTCACAGTTGTTCTACTTTAACCAAAAGTCAAAACATTTATTAAAATAAAACAGGTTTCCACGGCCACAGGGAGGTTTTAACTCAATATAAAGAATAATCTGATATATTTATGTGGTATTGGCAGAAAGGGAACATTTACATTCATCCCTCACAAATATCTCACTGACAGTAAAATGAATGAACTTTCCACCAGCAGTGACGTCGCTGCTGTAAACTATCTGGGATTTTATTGCCTCTGGAGTTTTTATATTGCTGCTTTTTGCTGCCTGCGTTGACGTTCTGCAGCTCTGCCAAACGGGAACCGCCGGCGTTACGGCGCTGTGGCATTACGGCGTCACGGCACTGCCTGTGTGGTCCCACGCTCAGACGCGCTGTTTATAGATGTTCATTTCACGGCCCACATGTCAATTTCACTGAACGTGTCAAACCAGGAAGAAACTGTGAAAAAGCTCTTGCTGTACAGGAGATTAAAGGCCTCAGTGTGCTCCAACCTGAGGGTCGGGGTCCACTAGGGGTCGCCAAAGCTTCACGGGGAGGTCTCATTTTGTTAATTTCAAGAAAACTAAATGAAATTGTTCTTTTTAAAGTTTAAATGATTTAATATATAAAGTTTGAAGGCTTCAGTCTCTGATAAACAGCCTCGTCCTGCTTTAGATAAGTTAAAACAACTAAAGAACGAATAGAAAAATGAAAAGAAAACACTGAATTTGTCAAAAAAAGAAGCTTTTTAAGTCTGTATGATTGTTAAAAAATAATAAATACATAAAACAAACAGAAGATTTAATAAAAAGTTCCTAAAAATGTCAGAAAAACAGGAAATAATCTGCTCAAAATTCATCCAAACTGCTGGTTTTACACTAACTTCCTGCAGTTAGAGTTCACTGTTTGTGTTCATTGTACAGTTTATCAGCTGTTCTCTATTATTGTTGTTATTTATTAAAATATAAAATACGTCTCTTACTCAGTTGACTCAGTGACAAACTGCACTAACAGACTCGTCTTTGTGCTGCGGCGACGATATTTTAACCTCCAGCATTTTTCTTTAATTAAATAAACGTTCTAGTTGCTGACGAGGCGACGTTCGGTCCACGTGTCGTTAATTAGCTCCAGTTTCTGCCTCTTATATAAACCGCTGAGACTTCTGCACCGAGGATTATTTATTCTATCTTCATCTTTATGTTCTCATTTATAATTTATAATATATAATTTATATATAAAACAACATGTTCTGAGGGTTATTTCAATTCCTGTTTACTCGGACTCGGACTCTTTGAGGAACCTTTAGAACAATATTGTGGGTTTAATTATTAAGGAATCATAAAATAATCTTCTCAAGGTCACCTTACTTGCTTTTTCTGGAGCTTTTAACCAAATCTCATCGTCTTCATCACTTCATCATACTGAGGGATCACGTGCTGACAGAGGAAACTAACAAATGATGAAGCCTGTAAGAGTTTGAAAGCTCTTAATATCTCAGAATAATGACTTATTACTATTAATTATTAATTTCTGCTCTAGAATACGTTTGATCCTGTCACATACAGGGTGTTTTACACATTTAATGGATAAATTAAATAGTTTAGGAGTTTAATTGCCACATTTCTCTGAGTGAAACTGTCCCGTCGACCTTCACAGGAGCTCACACTAATAATTCTCGCCGCCATCGAGAGCCAAGTGGACGCGGTGAGCTGCGTCTGTGCGGCCCGATAGAGTCAGCTCGGCTGTAAATCACAGAATAGTGATTTAAACGACCTTCACGTGTTTTTCCTGCGATTGTCAGACAAACTCCACGGAGCTCATTGTTACTTCTCCACCAGACAAACTCCACCCGTCTGCTGGCATCAAAGCCTCAAACGAACCCGTGAAGAGTGACGACGGCGTTTGTGTAATCATCCTGTCGGTGTGTGACGTTACTGGAGGTCAGACAGAGTGCAGCAAGAATATATCTGTCTGTTAATAACACTTATTTATGTTAGAAGAAAAACAAAACCACCTCTTTGTGACATTTACAGCTCATTAAACACGTTTGTGTCTCCACAATAATAATTAATCATGTTACAGTTTATACTGTGTCTGGGTTTATTGAAAACATTCAAATCTTTTAATAAAATACGACATATACGATGGAATAAGTCCCTTTATTCTCCCTGATGTTCACACATCAACCTTCATTAAAATCCAGATGTGTTTTCTGTGTCTCAGTTTAAGATGTTTTACTAAACAGGAACTAAAAGCTGCGAAATCGAAGATTTTAAGTAACAAAACTTTGTTAGTTTAAAAAGATTCTTGATGAAGAAGCTTTAACTTATAATTTTAAGTGACACTAACTTAGTTTTGTTACAGAAAGATTCCAGATTAAGTAGTTTTTGTTTTTCACAAACAAACACAAAGTACATCATTAAATTTACTACTTAATCAATAATGTTTTTTAAACTTAAATCAAGTTAGTTTTACTTAAAATGTTTGATGTAATACGTTAAATTAAATTAACTTATCTGGTTTAAATACTAAACTGTATTATAGTGAGATAAATACATAAATCAGGCGATCGGTTTCACCATCTAGTGCCGCCACCTTTACTGAGGTGGAAAGCCGTAGTGACTCTGTGACTGCAGCATTATGGGTAGTTGGTTGATGTTAGATAATGACCTCCAGTTACTGATGAAGGGACTTTATATGGACGGTGATATTAGTGTTATTCAGATTTTACATTTGTTATGACAATAACCAGAAATAGAGAAACGGTGTTCTACTACAGTGATCGATTATCAATCAATAGTTTAATTTAATCATCACAGTTATATTAGTATAAAATCAGTAAATATGAATGCAGGTATTCAAAATGAATGAATGAATGAATGAATTAATTAATTAATTAATTGCATGTGAACATCTTAATGAACTTTGAACCACATTTATTCATTCACATATTCTAAGTGTTTGTGAGGTAAATATTTGTTTGACTGATGGATTTTTATTCTTTTTAACCAGCTCCACCTTTTCAGTGCTGTTGCTGCCCGATAAGCATATAAACGCCGATATAAATGCTATAAATGTGTCTGAAACATGAGCTCTGTAAGCGTGTAAGTCAACAGGAACTGAGCAAAACCAGAAGTGAGAAGATGTCTTCTTGGTACCAAAACTATTTAATCTCAGAAACAATCCCGACTGTGTTCAATCAGCCCTCGAACTGCTGTTTATCTGACATGTGGCCACTATTTCCTCTGATCTGATCAGGCTGCCGGGGACAGAAAAAGGTCAAACGCACTCGTTTTACTGAGGAGCAGATGTTCGAAGAAAAAGGTATTTACCCCATGTTTGGATTCTGAAGGACCCCCATTATTCTCTGGATACGGTCCATTGCGACGCTCTCCTGAAAACTGCTGAGACCTGCAGGAGAAGAGAAAGAGAGAGATCTGCTGTGAGCGTGAGGAGGAGGAGGAGGAGGAGGAGGAGGCACGTGGCCCCGACCGCTCTGGATCTAAACCACGTTTCCAATTATGACCTCCGCCACTGCTGCTGCTGCGTCGCCGAGCTCATCAGACGCTCCGACGACACGAAACCACGACTAAAGCATCATTAAAGTCTCACTTTACTTCTGTCCACGGCTCCCTCCCTCCCTCCCTCCCTCCTGGCTCTCTCTGAACCACAACACTGACTGCACACACGCCAGATATAACGTCCAGTAGAGGATCACTTATATCACTTATAGCAGTGAACACAACGCACGCGTCACAAACTGAAACTGACGAGGCTGCAAATACCTCCAAATGTGTTATTTTAAACTAAATAATCTAATTAACTCAAAGTCCACTTGCTAGTTTCTCTACAGCGCTTTCAACCAATGTTCAGTTGTATGAGATTATAAACATTAAAACAGCAGCAAACAGCTATTCTCTATATACAGACACAGAGTCACATGGTGTGTCTCTCTCCCTCTGCCTGTGTTGTATCGCAGCCTCTCTGTGGTTTGTTTCCATAGCCGGTCTGCTCCAACTGAAACTGCTGTTTTTATCATCTACGTCGGTGAATTAAGGATTTATTTCCACCAAACCAGAGTTGGTGATTGTTGGAAACACTAACAGAGACAGTTTTAATGAGTTTTATTCTGTTTCTGTTCACTTTGAATGAAGTTACGATGATCTGCTAGATTTAATTAGTGGTTTTGTCAGTGAAGTCTGGTGTACCTTCGACCCAATGAACAATATTTTTATGTTTTTGTTGTTCATTATCTGCAGTGGTTTGATTTCGTATAAGAAAATATCCATAAAATGAAGATTGGAGAGAGTTTGTTAGATTAAACTGAGGAAGTATTTGATGATCTGTTATTTGGTACATATTGCATTTTGTGGTTCGAGGCGAGTTGTGGTGCCAGACTCCATTTACAACTCTTGAATATTTGGCATGGTAGCGTCAGCGTACAGGAAGGAGTGCAAACGTCTCATATCTCACCTAAACTGAGAGCACAATGGAGCGTCTTTGATCCAGTCTTTCATCTGTGAAGCAGTCGTACTTTAAAAAGGATGTTCAATGACTTGTGAACTTTGATCCTTTTTGTGGCCGCTGTGATTGCCAGCGTGCACTCTGCCTCCCTCAGTCTCTGACTGTGGACGTTCAGTTTTAATTATTCCTAAATGAACAGACTCACTGAGGAAACAATGTTTTTTGAATCACTAAATGAATCACATCAATGTACCAAGTGTTATTTATAGTTACTGAGTTACCTTGTGCTATGCTATGCTAAGCTGACCACGTCTTGACTCCGGCTCTCGAGGCTTTAGACTGATATCTATCTCGGTGAGACATTGAATATGATGAATAACTATAAATATATCTTCTTTTTTAAATTGCTCTAACTCAACAAAGACAGTGGCGAACGATATCGATTTTGTGGTTTATTAAACGCTCATATTTAACACGCTGTTAGAGTGTCAGCTTTCTTCCTGTTGCCAGTAGGTGGCGCTATGAGTATGAATATTGGCATGTAGGTGTGTTCAGAGCGGGACTCTAATGAAACACGTAGCGTTTAGTTCCGATTGGACAATGTACACTGAAGTTAACTTCCTGTTTCATGGTGAAACATTGAAATTTGGCGCCACGCCACGGACACGCCCTTCGACGGAAACTCACAGATAACACAAATGTTAACCCTGACGGTGTTCAGATCATACTGGCTGAATGTGAAGTTGATCCGATCAATCCTCTAGAAGGAGTTCGTTAAAATACAACGTGTGCAAAGGGTCAAAAATGGACGACTTTCCTTTCCTGTTGGGTTCGGGGCAGGTGGGATAGGGGCTCTCAGCTCGGGCCCTGATCATGTATCGTAACACAAGTTTTTCTGGAGCTGAAGTAGCTAACGAGTGAGACACCCTGCTGATCGGTGCACACGCGCTCCATCGGGCACCAAAGTCATGAAGGTCTGCATCAGATCTGGAGTTGATCCATCCAGGAGCCGGGGAGATATTTCTCTCTGAACCAGCGAGTTAAGACCGACCGACGTCACCAACAGCAGTAAAAATATTCACATCCTGCCTGATGGTCGGCTGCGGGAGAACATCCAGTGAAATGCCTTTATAATCACCCCACTCTGCGTCAACCATCCTGACATGATGTGTTTATCTTTAGCAGTGTGACCTGCACAGAACGGGTCCATTAACAAAGCAGTGAAAGCCGGGATTAGACACTTACGTTCAGAGTACCTGCCTGATCTCAGGCCCCGCAGGATGGCCGACAGCGGCTGGATGTAGCACTGCAGCTCCGTGCACTGTGAGGAAAACAGATAACAGTTAGCATTCATGCAACCAACCACGAGCTGAGTACGTAAAGTGCTTTCTAATAGCCACTTACACATCCACAGCAGAGCTTATTGCTCTCCTCAAACTGAAAGTTACATAATCACCCAGTCTTCAGTTCATTTAATGAGTAGTGTGTGTGTGTGTGTGTGTGTGTGTGGGAGCTGCACATGATTTACAGCTTATCTGAGTTTCTTCAGTTTCTCAGCACGTATTGATTGAACTGATTGTCCATTTACAGCCGCTCCCCGTTGGACGCCATTAGTCTCGTGTTAACACTGAAGGTAAATGTCCGCAGGCCGCTCACTAACAGGCGGCCATTAAACAGCTGACAGGAGCTAATGGAGAAACTGATAGCGATCAACGGCGTTCACACGTGGCTCGCTCGAGCTGTCGCCTCCGTCAGAGGGACACATGAGACCCCGGCGGCACCAGACTGCCATGAAAACTGGCACCGCCGGATCCGCTTACGCTGTTTGATATGAGCAGGCCGGTGCTTGATGCCTCCCCGTTTGTCATCTGGAGTTGACGTTTGCTTTCAGGGTGAATCCACTTCCCTTCAACCTCCACCTCCACGTCTCTGTTAGTGATTTCTAAGGAGACGTTTTTGACACACGCAGTGCGCAGGCGGGAGGCTTCGGGCCTCCAGCAGGATACTGTAGAGAGACAGAGGATGTGAGAGCACACTTGTCAGACCTCTAAAAATAGGGTTCTGAAACCAAAGCGGGGGGTCCTCGCCCTAGAAAATCTGGGTATCGAGAGACTTTGTTTAGACTGAAAGACGAAGGAAGAAACCGCGTTTTGATGATAAATGCTTTTGATTCCTCTCTGGTATGGAGTGCTTCAGGCTCCGTTTACACCTGGGTCTTGGATGATGTGATCACAAGATTATCAAGAGTACCAATACTTAAGACAGCACATATTTACACCACAACTACTGCTATACTCCTCAATCTGACGTTCATCTGCGAGCTACAAAATCAACTGTAACTCGCTTAATTCTGAACTTATTTTCATGGAGTTTGGTTTGTTATAAACATGAGAACCTGATACTGGTTACAGGGCAGAATCTACACGGATCAGCACTAACATTATGACCACTGGGCTCCCTGACTGGTCCCAGACCAACAGAGTGTGGTCCACTGTGTGTTCTGACCCCTTTCTATCAGAACCAGCATTCACTGTTTCAGCAGTTTGAGCTACAGTAGCTCGTCTGTCTCCGGTTCTTTTCCTTCCTTGGACCACTTTTGATCGGTACTGACCTCTGCAGACCGGGAACACCCCACAAGAGCTGCAGGTTTGGAGATGCTCTGACCCAGTTGTCCATCACAATGTGGCTCCTTGTCAAAGTCGCTCAGATCTTCGCGCTGCCCATTTTTCCTGCTTCTAACACATCAACTCTGAGAACCAAATGTTCACCTGCTGCCTGATATATCCCCCCCACTGACAGGAGCCCTGATAACCAGATAATCACTGTTATTATCATCAGGTATATCTGTGGTATTAAAAGGTACCAAAGCTGTGAAACATCTACGATCAATCACAACGCATCGTGGTCCACGCTGAAGGACCGCCTGCTCAGCTGACGTCCTGTAACTACACACAGAACCCGCTCTGACTTCCAGTTGGCTCACTGAAACACAAATGACGTGTTTGTGGTCTCTTACTCGAGATAAGCAGCAGATGTTTGTGAACACACAGTTTCACTCAGTAACCACAATATCCCCCGACTCCCTTAAAAATACTTTGAGAGTTGCTGAGTGACGACAAACTTTAGAAACTTTAGAAACTTTTGTGAACTATTGCCTGCAACGAATTCTTAATGATTTGGAGCTTCTTGTGAATTCGTGACACAATACTTAAACTAATAAACTATATGGCCAAAAGTATGTGGACACTGTTCAAATAAGTTATTTTTCGAACTTTTGTGTTTATTCTCGAAATTTTTTTAATGAATATGTATGTGTTTGTGGCAGTGTTTGATAAGTTATATATGTATCTATCTGAGATGTCAAATAAATCCAATAAAATCATTAAATCATCATTAATCATTAGTTAAAAATGGTGAAAAATGTTCATCACTGTTTCCCAAAGTGACGTCCTCAAACATCTTGTTGTGTCCACAACCCAAAAATATTCAGTTTACTGTCGTAGAGGATTACATAAACCCGAAAATATTCACATTTCAGAAACTGAAATCAGAGAATTTTGACATTTTTTCTTCAAAAATGACACAAAAATGTTGCCGATTAATCCATTAGTTGATAACTAATGGATTAATCAGCCAATGGTTGCAGCTCTGGCGCGTTTTTTTGCTCATTCATTGTAGAAATCTGAAGGTTAAACCATCAAAAGCTGTCGTCGCTGTGTCGGTGTGACTCTCACCTTGTGGAAGAAGAGTTCGTTTTCAGTTTCTGCTTGAGGCTTTTCACAGAGTCCGCTGTGCGCTCTCTTCCTGGCTGAACGATGCTGCGTATAAACGGAGGTAAATCCCTGAACTGGACTGCCTGAAGGGGCCTGCAGGCCGGCTGGAGGGTCGGCTCCATCTTTACAGTCACCCCTCGCCCTCCTCCTCCTCTGGGCCGCTCCACAGTGGAAGCAGCTCGTAGGAGATTCCCTTAATGAGGAGGAGGTTGATGATGATGATGGTGGCGGCGGCGGCTCCTCCGTGTGCTGAGGACTTAACCTCCTCGGGCTTTCGTAGTCATCCTCATCGCTGGCGAGCCAGTCGATGGAGTAATCCGAGTCCGAGGTCGACATGGTGGAGTCAGACGCTCAGCCAGTAGAGAGCATCACGAACCTGCAGCACAACGAACACAACGAACACACAACTTTATTTTAACTCCAAAACTTCACAAAGACACCAAATATTATATGACAATATATATATCATATGACTGAATTATTCTTATTATAGCTGAATTATTTGGGATATTGGTGTACAATGATGCACAAGACATCCAGAATATTTACATTTTATTGTGTAGTTGGAGACAACCTGACACACAATATATAAATTACTGTCAGTCTGTGAGGAAAACGATGATTTTAACAACCTTAAAGCTTCTTCAGGGGAAATAAAGCAGAATGTTTAAGAAAAATAAGAAATGTAGTCTATTTAAATCACTTTTTTATCATTCAGTAAACTAAGTGACAATATTTCATATTATATTCAATATATAAGAATAACAGCTGATAAACAGAATAACTGCAGGAAGTTTGTGTAAAACCAGAGATTTGGATGAATTTTGAGCAGATTATTTCCTGTGAATGTTGCATCCTGATATTTTTGTGAACTTTTACTACAAAGTTGTGTCTGTATTCTGTTTAGGTTTAAAAGAAAAGAAGCTTATTCAGTTTGTTTGACAATCAAAGAGACTTAATAAGCTTTATTTTAGGACAAATTGAGTGTTTTCGTCTCATTGCTCTATCAGATCTTTGTTTGTTTTAACATTTCTAAAGCAGGAGGAGGCTGTTTATCAGAGACTCTGTGAAATAACTTCAAAGTTTTCATCTTCAATAACTTCAAAAATAACAATTTAATTTAGTTTTCTTCACAGAAATGAACAAAATGCAGAGATTTAGACCTACTGTGTATATTTAAACAAGGACCAGTGTGTAGGATTTAGTGCCATCTATCGGTGAAACTGCAGATTGCAACCAACTGAACACCCCTCGCGTCTGTATTTGACGGGCTGTGATGGAGAAACTACGGTGGCTGGGACCCGCTCCCTCTGAAGATATTAAAGGCTCATTCTGAGGTATTCTTCTTATTTCCAGGTGATTATACACTAATGAAAACGTACATATGAATATTATATAAAAACAATAAAACCCTTGTGACCCCCTCGCATAACTTTGGCGACCCCTGGAATGAGACGGGACCCTCGGGTTGGGAACCGGTGGTTTTAAAGGGTTAAACAACAAGCAAGTAGACGTTGCTGCCACATTATTCAAAGCCACGATGAAATACTTTATACAGTTACATAAATATAATCGGGACTGAATTTACATTTAGTCTAAAATAGTCAGTCTGTCTGTTTCTGGGTCTTTGGAGCTTTTAATACGTTTAAATTCTGCATTTTACACACAAATCATGTTGTTTTAGTCTCATTCTGCTCTTATTTAGACAATATATTTAAATATTACTGCTGTTACTAAAATGTTAAATAAAATAAAATCTTTTTTAAGTCTTTTATAAAGCAAAAATATAATATTAGCTAGTTAAATTCCTTATTTTTTAACAATTGTAACTAAAATATTTGGGGCTTTTACACTGTTGATCTAAAGACGTCACATTGGGAAACTCTGAGCGGCATCTTTCACTATTTTCCGACACTGACAGATGATGAAATGTTAGTTTCAGACCTAAATCATAAATAAATAAAATAAAATGTCAGGATTTTGTATTTCTCCCACAGAATTATAGTCCCAGTACTGGAGCTCAGAGACAGCATTAAACTATAATTTTCATCATTAATTATAATCAGAAAACTGTGAGAAATGTGCATTAAAATGTCAACAATAGAACAGCATATAAATATTAACACAAATATTAAATAATTATTAATTTAATGACACAAAATAATCTTAAAGTAAACAACAGCAACATAAAAGGTCCAGTGTGTAACATTTAAGAGGATCTACTGGCAGAAATAGAATATAATATTCACTTTATCATCAGAAAACTGTAAGAAATGTGCATTACAATGCTGCTTTGTCCTTTAAATGGTCCACAAATCAAATATATTCAGTTTACTGTGATAGAAAACCAGCAAATATTCACATTTAAGCAGCTTGTACGAGTGATTTGTTGGTATTTTGGCTTTAATCAGTTACTGAAATGGTTGCAGATTCCTTTAAATATAAATTATTATTAACTTTTTCTGTCGGTTTGTCAAACAGTTGGAGGGATTCTGACCCACGTTCCTCAGTATCTGTTCAACCCTAAAGCTCTGAGTGTGTGTTTTATATAAATTCCCAGTAGAACCAGTACATGAGCCCGGGAGACATTACAGCACAGCGCCCTGAAACCACTGAATATACAGAGGCCAGTAGATTAAATAACCCTCCTCTGCTTCTTCCAAATGGGCAGGTCGTCCAACATTATGTAAGAAAAAAAACATCCAAACACATGTTTCCCCTCGCCTGTCAGTTCACATGCACACACACACACACACACACACACACACACACACACACACTGCTGGGTCTATAATGCATACACACACACACACACACACACACACACTGCTGGGTCTATAATGCATACACACACACACACACACACACACACACACACACACACACTCTGCTGGGTCTATAATGCACACACACACACACACACACCTGTCTGCTGAAAATGCACCACACACACACACACACACACACACACACACACACACACACACACACAGTACATTTAAATATGCAACAGAAAACAAAACGCTGCCACAGTTTCAACCAGCAGAGGACATTTTATTCCACAACCGCACATTAACCTGCAGAGCGGGATCCAACCCGCAAACACCCCGCAGAGCCGCAGCCTCTCACCTCCACCTCACAATGGTCATAATACAGACAGTGGGTGCAGGTGAGCTGCAGAGAGAGAGAGAGAGAGAGAGAGAGAGAACACTCACCAGCTGAAGTGAACCGTAGGTCTCCGGTGAGCTGAGGACGAGCAGCGGCCGTTCAGGAGAGTGTGTGCGGACGCGCTGACGGACCGAGCCGACTGATGATGGACGCAGGAAGGAAGGGAAGGAAAAGGGGGAGGGAGGGGAGGAGAGGGAGGCGGGCAGAAGGCAGGAGTCCCATCCAGCCCGTGCAGCCTCTCCCTGGGCAACGTGTCGGAGAGTGGGCGGGGCTCGACTCCCCCCTCCGGTTGCGCGCTCCGGCTGCGCGCTCCGGTCCCGAGCTGCTCTCCGCCGCCGGCCTGTCGGGCTCTCACACCGGCTGCAAACCGCCGCACACGAGGGGAAATATATAGTGGAAGAATAAATAAAACTGAGGAAGAGGAGGGAGGAGAAGGGGGGGGAGAAAGGCGCACACGTGATCACGCCGTGACGAAACACTGTCGTGCGTCACCGCCTCCAATTAAGCTCTCCCATTGGATCAGAGGCGCACTGCAGCACGTGACGAGCACAGAGCTAATTAATGCTGCATTAAATCACTTCCTGGAAGTTTATCTTTATTTAACATATGATTAAAAGTGTTATCACACAGTCAACAATAGAACAGCATATTAATAGGCTATTAACACAAATAATCTTAAAGTAAACAACAGCAACATAAAAGGTCCAGTGTGTAACATTTAAGAGGATCTACTGGCAGAAATAGAATATAATACTCACTTTATTATCAGAAAATAGAGAGAAATGTGCATTAAAATGCTGCTTTGTCCTTTAAATTGTCCACAATGCAAATATACTCAGTTTACTGTGAAAGAAAACTAATAAAACCAGCAAAGATTCACATTTAAGCAGCTTGTACGAGTGATTTGTTGGTATTTTTGCTTTAATCAGTTACTGAAATGGTTGCAGATTCCTTTAAATATAAATTATTATTAACAACTGGAGGAACTTCTCAGTTCCTCAGTATTTGTTAAACCTACAGCCCTGCTTGAACACATATAATCTATGTATATAATCAGAGAATTGTATTAAAAGGTTCCTAAAGATATCAGAAAAACTTACGTCTGACGAAATATTCACAGGAAATAATCTACATTGAATATAATATAAAATATATATAAAATATGGCATTTAAAGTCACATAAAAGGTCCAGTGTGTTACATTTAGGAGGATCTAGAAATCAGACATGGAATATAATAGTTATGTTTTCATTAGTTTTATTTTCATCACCTGAAAATAAAACCTGTTTACCTGAGAATAATGGTTCCCAACCTGGGGGTTGAGACCCCACTAAGGGTTGGCAAAGCTTCACGAGGGGTCACAAGGCCTTCTTGATGTAAATATAAAAATACACAGACTGTCATAAGCTCATAAACTTTATTTTTAAAGTTTAGATTATTATTATATTAAGTCTGTATGATTGTTAAAAATGTCATAAAATACATAATACAGACAGAGAATTGTATAAAAGGTTTCTAAAACTATCAGTAAAACTAATCTGTGATCAATAAAATACAGCTTATGAGTGTAACTTAAATTAACTGAATAGAATTAGTACAATGAACTAAATTTACCCAAAGTTACTTTAAATACTTGAGTTACTTCTACTCTTATCTTTAATAAACTTAAACGGTTTAAGGCGATCGGTTTGAGTTGATCAGTGCAGGGTTACTCTGTCACCCCCCCCCCCCGCTTCCTGCCTGACCCTCTCATGGCAACAGAGCAATACGCATTTAGAGCCAATAGTTATTTATATTAAGTGAATATAAAAGAGGATAATTACATTCACCACTGAGAGTAGATGAAGGTAGAAATGAGAACGTGTTCCTCCTCGTCAGTGTTTCCTGTGAGCCGACAACTTCTGACTGACCTCATTCATTCAATACGAGACCTCTGATTCTGTGGAGGTGGCGGCTCGTAGGGTTGAATTCATATTTCAGTGTCCCTTTGTGTCGTCTTTGCACCAATACAACGACAACTCATCTGCCCACTGAGCAATTGTTAACCTGACTGGAGAATGAAGCGTAGAGATGTGGCCCATTTCCTGTTTGTGGTGCCGCTGCCAACTGTGTCGCAGCCCAAATGTTCTGCAATGAGCGAGAGAGGAAGGCCTCAACTGTTCGATCATCACCGTAACACAAACGGTGAAATCAATTCAGCTGCTAATCAATTGATGCACATATCAGAGGATATTGTTGTACAATGAACATCAGATCGCAGGCTTTATGGAGCCATTTCCTAATGTTCAAATCAATAATCGAAAGGTGCTTTATTGATTAGCAGCATCAGATCACAGA